>NC_134187.1:25811240-26175541 GCF_964188355.1 Buteo buteo | reverse complement strand
TTCCGTGTTCATTTTTCCCCACTGAAAATGATGCTTAGCTTAAGTCTTCCCAAGTTAATCATTGAATATGTACTTTCTATTTCACAAATGAACCATTTTGACGTATTCCACACATATAAACTGTTTTGGGTGACTCTGCAGTTTCCATCGTTCATACACAGTAGAGAAAAACTTACTGATTTATAAAAACTTTAAAAGCAATATATAAGGGAACTAGAAGTGCAGATCTGATTTTCAGGGGCACTATGGCTTCAGGCTGAAAATATTCACTGTTGTCTGTGTGTTTATACTGTAGCAAATGCAGCATGAGGAAATGATTCCTGGAGATGGGATGGAGATGAGAAGGCCAACTGTGGATAAACATACACTGTAAGAATTGGACTAAGTGTGGCAATTTTTGGTTTATAGATTTGAAAGCATTTTGGACCTGAAGCCTTCAGATGCTGTAGGCTCTGGCAGCAGTGCACCTTCCCATGCGACCTTTCCCCGGCAGGACACTCCCACGTTGCGAGTTTCTGCAGCAAAGCAACACTACTTGAGACATTCTAGGTATCTGCCTGGTTAGTAAAAAATACTTCCTTGTTTTTCTTCCTGTAATTCCAACAGCAGTATGAAATAGCCATTGGTACATTAGGCTTTATCCTTTGAGCTTGTGGAGTGGGGCTACTGCTTAAAGAAAATGAGGAGAGCAAGAGCTCTGCTAATGTAGATGGCCATGATACAAACTACATTCTAGCAGTCTAGCAACTGAGATGAACCCTGCTTACAAGAAGGGGACAGGATTGTTGGTGGTACTTCCTCCTGCTGGATACTCTCTTATACCTTAAAGTGTGTTAGAAAATGTCTGTTGATGTGCCAGGCTATTCACTGTTTCCCTGAGAAGGGTAAGACTGGTCTTCTAGACTGGAAAAGAAAGTGTCCTATGTTTACCTCATGAGTATATAATACCATGAACAACAGAAGCTAACTAATAGTGGGAATATACTTTGCTGTAGCTTGGAGTTAAATAGAATGCAAATCCATGTCTCTGTAGAGGAATTACATGCCTGTCTTCATGTTAACCTCTGCTATACTGAGACCAGCACTGGGGCAGGATGAAGTACAGGAAGCGGACAGCATGTCTGCCTGTATTTAAAATGAGCTGAGTATAAATGTATCCCGTTTCATAATTTGTGTTTACAAAGGCAGTGTTAGGTGTTCATGCACTTGTAGTACTAATACTTCAAAATTAATTAAGTAAACTAGAAGGTATTGTGATGGTAAACTCAGTCTTTTTTCCTGAAACAATTAATTGCAATGACTTTCAAATTGGATCACTTAAGTAGAGTTTTGGTAGCTAAAAGTTGTGTTACTAGAGGAGGTTGTAAAACACATTGATCCCAAGCCTGCTTTTGCTTTACCGTAAATTGTGAGCACATCCTTGCATGTTAGGTACCCTGCTTAAATATGTGATGTTGATTAAATACAAATAATATGTGACATATGAACGAACTTTACTGCAAACTGTTTGCACAGTCTGTGGTTTCAGTAGATACACCAAAGAAGGGTACAGTACTATGAGAAACATAATGTACCATTATTTACTCTCAGGTTATCTTGTCACTGTTAGGCTAAAGGCTGTAAAATGCCATGTTTGATATGAAGCATAGATTTCATTTACGTTGCAAGGTTCACCTTCTGTGACTTGAGAATATTTGCGGCCTTGATGTCAGGATCCTGTTCCTTGACATAAGCAGCCACTGATGCTAGTGGAACTATTTACACTATTATCTTTGAGGATTAGGGCCTATGACTAGTCATAGCATTGCCATATGAGAGGATGGGAAGTAACCCAGAGGCAGCTTAAATGCAAAAAGGTTTTGGTTTAGTTCACTGAACTGGACATTTGCTCTAAGATTGTGCATCACGTGGAATGAATGCAAGCCTGTGTAAGAACAGAGATTTCAGGGCAGTAATTTTTGCATTTTTGCAATAGGAATAAGCACAAGGAATAGCATAGTCTCCACTTCCAACAAAGAGTCTGTTCCGTCTAATCCCTGGCCCAGTTCTGGTTTGCCTGGAAAAGCTTCCGCTTTGGGAGGAAGTATTAACAGGATGAATTCAGGTAAGAAGCTGTGCTTAACACTCTGAGAAAAGATAATAGGTGATGTCTCTGCAATTCCAGACAGCTGTACTTTGGGGTCACCCATTTCTAATACATTGTCAGCTCCGAAGATATTTGCTACCATGTCTGTTCTGTCTGTCAAAATCAGTTATGAGCACTGTTCCTTGGATTTGGAGACTACCTTAAACTGAAACCTAGTAATTTCTTCTAATGAATCCCCGAAAGTCTGGTTTGAAGTACCATGTGCATAGAAGGTTGGACAGCTTAGGTCTGTTCAACCTGAAATACTTCATCTTGCCTTCAGTTTCCCGCATCAGTTTTTCTAAGTCATATTTTCAAGTTTACAAATTATTTTAGCCCAGCTGGTGCATAAATGACTGTCTGGAAGCTGGTCTAAATTCAACTAGCTGTACACACCATTCTTCTCTCTCGTTATGTGAATAAAGCAAATAAAATCTATCATCATGTCTTTTAAGTGATGCTGTTTAAAATAGTGAAATAATTGTAGCTTTAAAAAATTCAGACAAAAAGCAAAACTCTTCAATTTTTCTTCTTCAGGTTTTTGGGGCATTTGGTATTTCAGGTATTTAATCCCTATTATTTGATTTGAAGTAATTAATTTGTAGATTTTTACATTAGATTTTACCAGATATACTTAAACATGTTGATGTTTCTAGATTGTATCTATGTATTTCCTCTCTAAATCTTTCTTGGCTTCAGGTTTTCATGTGTTGTTACAGTTTGCAGTGCGGTACTTGTTTTGCATATGGTGTTATGAAAACATTTGATTGAGAAAATTTCTGTTGAATCTTGGCCCAAAGAAACATTTTTGGCCTTTAGAAATTCTGGTTTAAAAAATAAAAAACTTAAAATTTTGGATGTAATTTCATCAGAAAATTGTTCTTTAAAGATTCAAGGTGGGAGGATGTTGTAAGTGGCTAAACTACATGAGAACCTTTACGTATGTAGCATATGTCTCCTTCCTGGCTCTTCTACAAGTTTTTGCTTCTTTTGTAGCTGCATAGGATATCATTAGATTTTTCCCTTTTTTACTTGCTATCATCATTTCCCACAATATGCTTTGCCACTGCTCTGCTGCTCTAGTACATTACAGCATATGCGTGATGGATCTGATCTGTGCATGTTAATTTGTTTAGAGTCCATCTGTGCTATGACTCTAGACTGTTTTATTTATAACTATTTTTGTTCCAATTTCTATGGCTGATCCAGGTCAGTCAGATCTGTTCCTGCTCATCTTAGGGACAAGTTTTGTAGGTGACTTTCCAAATTTGGAACATGAATCTGTCCCAATTTATGAAGTTGTACTCTTAACTGGCTTCAGTAGGAGCTTTGTGTAGCACCAGAGTCCCAGTCTCACTGCACAGAAATCAAGAGTGAGTATATTCATAGGACCCAGTTGCTGAAAGTTAAACAAAATAATTCCAACTGAAATGCTAAGTTTTGAAAGCTTTGAGAAACCTTGAAAAAGCTGAGATGTCAGAAGGGCAATTTCTGCTTCTTCCTAAGAGTACAATTTGTACCTGTTTTCTGTTCCTGATGCTGGCAGTCTCCTGAATGCAGCTATGTGTAGGATCTGTGGATTTCTAGTGTCTTCAGTGAAGTTCTTGTTTTCATCAGTCCGTGATCAGGCTTGATCTTGAATATGACCCGTCAGTGCACACCTCTGTCATCTGTTGATAATGTGGGAGATCCATTGTGTTAAGCTCAAGTGTTGCTTGCCATTTCTTTCAGGGCCTGTAGGATCAAGCGGTCTAACTAGTGGTTATATCCCTTCATTTCTGAAGAAGGAAGTAGGCTCTGCTGGGCAGAGGGTTCAGTTAGCACCCGTTGTGGATCCATCTTCTAGTAAGTATCGAATTCTATTAAAAAAGGAGGCTTATTTCCTGAAGAAATAAGGATCTGAACCTGCATCCAGTTGCTGTTCTATGTGGACAGCTACTCACTGAACCTTTATCTCATGGCATTTTCTTTTGTCCCTTAGATTATGCTTCTCTGAAGTCAGTAAGACCCCATCTTGGACGGCCATCATTCAATTCACCTACAAAAAGCACACCAAGGTTAATGCCTCTCCCACCACCAGCTCAGCCGATCCACGGGCGTGTTGACTGGTCTGCAAAGTATGGTGCTCACCGGTGACGTGTGGAAATACTCTCTGAACCAGTGCGTGTTTCCCATGAAATGGTGGCTCACATGAGACAATTTCATACTGCTTTATATACCTGTAAATTTAAAAGAAACAGATCTTCTATGAACGAGACGTTTTGAAGGGGTTTTTTACTTTCATTTGTATTACTTTGAATGCAATCCTGTACCTTTTTGTATAAAATTGTTTTGTTATATAATTGGGTCCAGTTATTTTCATAAATCGGATACATTTTGTATATATGGCTTTTAGGGGGTTTGGCATTTTTATACGATAAATTTTTATAACAAACTTTTGTAAAATTTAACTTTTCCTTTATTAGATTCAACTTTTTATAAAAAGTGGATAAAAAAAGCAAAGTGGTGCAATATTGCAGTGGAAGAGAAATACTGAGGAAGGGGCATTCATTAGACATTTTCTGAAGTTTATGTGCTAAATGAGGCTTTATAATTTCAGTGATGCCACATCTTGATGCCACGCTTCTGTTGTCCTATACTCATTTGCTTTGTAATGACATCAAAGGAATGAGTGACTAACAGTCTAAACTCTCCTTTTTAGTCACTGAGAGACTGCTGAAAGTCAGTGGGAGGCTTTTTTTTTAATTTATTTTTGCCTTTAAAAGGTTTTTGTTGGACTGCTGTCCAGCTTTCCAGCTTTTTTTTTTTTTCTTCTACCAAATTTGGGGAATCTTCTTGTTTGATGAAGGGTGAATACCCTTCTGTAGATCTGTTTTCTGACACAGCGCTCTTTTGTCCTGCTTCAAAGTTGCTTCTTGGCACTCTTCAGTATGAAACAGAATGTGGACCTACCTCCATTAAATTCATTTAAATGTTCTAATGATTTCTAAGGAGAAAAATCAGATTCAGTTTCTTCTTTACTTGTTGTTGTTTGGAATATAAGATCTGAAGACATATTTAAGACAGTATTAACGTTATAAAGCTGGTTTCAGAGTAACAAAGTATTAGTGACACGCCAGCAGCAGAGTTTAAGGAAACAGTATCTATGCAGCTGACTTCTTAATTTTCACAACTGTTTTAAATCACTTATGGAAAAAAAAATCCAGAGGAAATGAGTCAGTTTAAGCTCACTTCAGTTCTTTGTCACTTACTTACTTCATTACATCTTCACTTACAATGTGAAGAATATGTCAGCTTCTGTAAATAAGGCCCCCAGGCTCTACTGGATAAAATGGGACCTTACCTGGTCCTGCTAAAAAATGTTCTAAAATTGTGGCTAGTTTCACAGAAACTGATTCAGCTCTTTGAAGAGCAGTTTAACTCAGTTTGTAAGAGAAAAAGAGTTATCAGGTTATAGAGAAAAGAAAATAGCCCCACAGTCTGGTTTAATTCTGCACTGGAAAGGAGTGCCAGAGTCTAGCCATCAGCAAAAGATTCATTTAGATCACAGCCAGCATTTGGCTGTTCCTGCACCTCCTTCCACAGAAGGAAGATAAAACAGTACAGTGCTGTGGGAGAACATATTTTATAGCTGCACTTTGGAACAGCACCACCAAAGCTGAAGTGTGCTGTGAAAATGCATCTTCCTGCAGAAGTGTACAGAAATACTTACCTTTCTGAGCTCCTTTGATGAACAGATCAGACAAATCGTATATTTATGAGACTTAAATCCAGTCTAAAGGGATCAGAGCAGTTCTCAGTATCTGGCCATTTCGAAGGAGCCGAATGGCTGGTGTGTCAGTGAGATCCTGTCTGGGGGATCTGCTGGCACCCACAAGGGGCAGCCGCTGTGGACTGGAGACTGACAATGCATGCTGGCCTCTTCAGTACTTCCCATGGAGAATGTGTGGGACTTTGAGGAAACTGTACCCTAGAGTAGGCTGCTGGCTCAGTGCTACCAGGGGAGCTATGAGGAGCACTGGTCAGTGTTTGCTTTTATGGACTCAGTCCACTGTGAGACAGTACAAGACAAAAAGGGAGCAAAAGGGTCTATGCATTAAAAAAAAGTATACGTGTAAGACTTACACATGCCAAGGACATGTTCTGTGTCCAGCTACTCCGTTTTTTGTTCATAGCAAGTACTAACTCCAAACCATATCTAACTGCTTCCAAAGCAGTAATGCCAATGCCTAGCAGTAAAATAAAGCAGCCATTCGATTTCTAAAGCACACACTGATGGTGTCTTTGGCTAAGTGGAAAGGGAAGTATGTATATTTGTGTTAGAACTGGAAAGATAGTTGTTTCTCTTGGTGGAAATAAATATCTGTATTTATGTCTAGATATCATTTAATTTATTTTATCAGTGAATAATTGGTCTCAAGAGGGAACACCCTGAACCTCTCCTAAGTATCCCTAGACCTAAGTAGGCAATTTAACTAGTCTGTGCCATACGCTTAATTCCTACTAGTGGAAGCAGGAGACGAACAAGTCACGACAACGGGCTGCTGAGGCTTGGATTCATCCTACCTAACTGCAGGCACCTAAGTGTGAGCTCCTTTGTTGCAAGCCAACTCTTTAAACCGGTGGTGAGTGAGAATCATCTCAAGAGAAATTCAGCTCACCCAAGAACTTAGTAGCCCTCTGGAGACGCCTGGGTCCCTCCACTAAGGATGGGGACTACTCCACGTGTTTAAACTAACACAGAATGAATCTGAACCTGGCCTGTAATCTCTGAGCCTTTATCAGCCCTGCAGTGATTTTCTTGACTATGGCATTCAGGTTTTGGTCAGTCCAGCAAAAAGATTAGAAAAAGAAGTAGTACATTTTTTTGGCATATCTCCTCTTTCCAAAAGTAAAGCCTTTATTTTGGAAAAAAGCTAATAATCTTGATATTCAGAATCACTTCTGCTAATTTTAACTCAGTGGGACAGAAAATCAGCGAAGTATAATGGCAGCACTTGTAGCTTTTACTCAAGCAAATTCTTACTGAAGTTGGAAAAAAGTTCTTTTTGAGTAAGGACTGAGTTGACTGAGCTATGTATTTTACTGTGCTGTCTCGGTACACAATACAGATACGGAAAAGATGTAGGTCTTTTTTACACTGAAATATGGACAAGCAGCATTATCTTGAGAATTTATCATACGTAACCTACTACTATGTGTTTTAATATGTACCAGCATCTTCATGCAAAATGTTTTTAGAATTCTACTGTTTACATTTTCTCAGGCTTATGCATAACATGTTATAATGACTGTTGGAAATAAAGGAGCCTGACAGTGGACTCGTTCACCTCTGTAATCCAGATTTTCGTAAAGTATTGTGTAAGTGCCATGATGTTAGCAAAAAAAACCCCAAACCAGAAAACCGACTTCCATGGTATTTCTGTATCTAATGAGGCTGTTGATATGAGTAGGATGTTCCGTAATGTGAGGAGGAAAACATATCTCGAAAGAACATTTTTGAACTTATGTGGAAGGAGAAGGTGGAATTGTCAGAGTGAGTAAAGACATATCGGTTCTTGTTTATTCAGTGTTTTTGTTCAAAAACGTTACAAATGTTTGTTTCACTCCTGTGTCTCCTGCCCAGAATAAAGTTACTCTTGAAATACTGCCTGACTAGAGTCTTGATGTTCTATTCATTTTTTAATAAAAGCACTTTAGTTTGGCTTTTGTTTGTTTAGTCATGAGGGGTTTTTTTAAGTAAGCGTTACATTTGGTGCCTTCTCGGAGGGGTGCTGCCTCCTGGTAGCTGTGCTTTTACACGCAGGTTCATTGGCCACGTGATTTGAGTCTAAGCATGAAATTTCTGTAGTATACCGTGAGCTTCGTGTAAAGCTAATAGTTTAGTCCTTGGATGTCAACTCCTCTGAAACTAACTGCAATGCTGAATTAAACCAGAAGATGTATAACACCTTGGAAGGACAGGCAGTTGGACTGGGTAATCACTGGGTCCCTTCCAGCTAAAATACTCTATTCTGTTTTGGTTTGTTCTATAATTGTTCTGAGTGTCTTGTGTCACCTCAGCCTTCTCCCCCCGCTTTCAAGGCAGGAGAAGCTGAAGACAGTTGATAACTCACAAAGCCAGTCCTTTTGCTAACTGTTCACGTGGGCTTAAAATGAATTGTACAGGTGATGAACTAGGTGAAAAATAACATTTACAAGTTCAAGGATGGTAGATTGTAACTGGCGTGTGTGTAAGGTGGGGAGCTCAAGGATTCGTAAGGTGGGTAGGGGATGGAAGTGGGAGGAGTGATAAATGGAGGATGGCCTTAGGGATGCAAATAAAAGTTAATTGGAATTCCTCATTGCACACATACACACGCCCATGTAGTGTGAATAAGGTAATACGGTTAGAGGGACTGTCCGAGGGGAAATAACTGTTTCTGGTGTGGTACAAAACAATGGCAGACTGCCCCATGCAGTGCCTCACTTGGATGTGTCTGCAGTCTTGGAAGCTTGACTACCCTACGTTCTCCTACAAATGGACCTTGAGCTTGTTTGGAGGTTCTAGCAGGGGAGCGCAGCTACCGTATACCCTTGACCGATGAACGGTACGTCTCTATCGGGGAAGGTCGTCCTCTTCGACCGAGCGCGCAGCTTCGGGAGGGACGCACATGGAGCGGTGAGGGAGGAAGGGGACACCCGCCTAGCCAGCCAGATCAGCCGAATCAACCCTGGCGATCAATGGGGTGACAGATGTCGCAGCCAGATCGCCCTCACATCCGAAGCAATACTGCGACCGTAACGGTATATAAGGGCCAGGAAATCGACCCCTCCGCGGTCACGGCGACACGCCGACGCGCAAAGCCCAGCGACACACACGGCGGAAACGCCTCTCTCTAACACCGTACGCTCCGGGCTACGGAGTTCAAACTCTTTAACCGTTCGAATTCTTTGGTTTTTTATTACGTTTTTCACGCAGAAGCCTTTGGGAAATATGTAGATTACCGGCTTCCTATTGGCGGTTATCCCTCTGGTCGCCGCTACGTAGCGCTGAGGCTGGGGGCGGGGTGGTGGCGTCTGCTGGCAGGAGAGGTGGGTGTGCGCCGGCCTTCGGCTCGGCTCGCTCGGCTCGGCTCGGGCGGGTTCGGCTCGGCTCGGCTCGGCTCGGGCGGGCTCGGCTCGGCTCGGGTTCTCCTCACGGGGTGGCCGCCAGCCCGCCCGCAGCTGGCGGCCTGTGGGGCTCTGCGGCGGGAAGCGCTACTGCCTCGCTGGTTAAAAGCTCTGTATGTTCGCTTGTTTTTATTATTTTTTTTTTTTAATTCTCTGTGCGAATAGCGTGGGTTTCTGTGATTTCTCTTTTCCCATCACCACCCTGCTATCCTCTGGCTCGCTTGCCTCTGGTGGTATGTGGCTGGGGGGGGGCCGTGCTGGGTTCAGGTTGGCATTCGGGTGTCCGGTGAGGGGATAACCGCCCGGGTCAGGGCCGGCTCGCCCTGGACTTACCGGGCACTTGTACAAGGAGCGTGTACTCCAGCGTTACTCATCTCTTATGTGAGAGCTTGCTCCGTTCTGCTCTTTGCCTCCAAGCCCTCCCCCCACCGCCAGCTGTCAGCGCGATGGACCCCCATTTCGTAACGTGAACCACTCTTCGTCTCGTGTCTGCGAAGGACTTGTCACGGAAGGGGTTGGAGTTGATGGCCCAGGAGGGTATGGCCTGTCGTAGCCTGAGTAGGGGGCTTTCCCCCACAGGTTGGCCTTACGTGACGCAGGGTAGAAAAGAGCGTCCGCCGTTGGGCTGAGGGCTGCAGTGAAAATCAGGTCCTGGAGTCTTGGATCCGCAGGACATGCCAGGCGGAGCTGGTCATCTGGGTCTTTTCACCAGTGTTCTTCTGGTCTGTGTGGCTAGGATGCGAGCGATGACTTCTTGTGCAGATATTTGTGTTCCTTCTTTCCCCCTGTTAGCCCAGGTGGCCTTCGTAAATCACGACAAGGGAGTAAATTCAGATCCTTTTTTTCCCCAAAGTCCCCTTTGTTGTTGAGATACCAGGCTGAGCAGAATGGCCAGCAACCTACCTGCGATTGCGGCTCTGGGCTGCAAATTGCCATTTTTCCTCCTTTACGTCTGGTGAGAAGAACGGGCAAGGGAGAAGATCTTTGCCCGTTCCCAGGGTGCTCTCTTTCCATCAGATTTCAGTTGACAAATTGGACTTTCTCTTCCAATGTTGCATGGCAGGCTCAGTCTTAGGAACCAGAATGCTACAGCTTGCTTCAAAGCTTGTTGATCCCCCTGTATTTACGAGACGAGCATCCGCCATGTCTTTACCTTCCGTTTGCCTTTGCTGCATTGATGTGTGCTTGGCGACAGTGACTTGCTTATCTCCTGTGACATGTCAGTTGGCCTGCTAGCAGCATGTCTGAGGAAGGTGCACTGAAGAAAAGTGACTCTTCTGTTTCCTTAATTTTTTAAACTTCAAGTTAAAAATTACCTTTGGCTTTTTTTTCTTCTTCTGTGAATTTAGCTGTATTACAAGCAACTCCTGTTTCATTCTGTTCTTGCATGTAGTTCACACTGGTAGTTTTCTTTAGTCTTTTTTGCTGTTTCTCATGCACTGTTATATTTATTAGCAGTATAGATACTACTCAGCAATGTTTTAGTTCCCAGTGACTTCTCTGGGAAGAAATGGACGCCCCTAAGCAGGCATGAAAGGCGGAATAGCCTGACTCATTTGAATTCCCATGGTAAGATGCAGTCCTGTATTTTATGTTCTGTTGTCATGCCTCTTGGCTAACAAGTGGATTGCTTGCCTCGCATATGCTCAAGGTCCTTCAGAGGTCACTTTTCCCCTCCGCTTATGAAGGAGCTCTTGCAACATTGGGAACTGGAGGTTATTCACATGCCAACAGCCTCTTTTCCAGGATTACATGAATTGTGGACTGGAGTGAGAAGAAATCTCCCTACAGAGGGAAAACAGCTCTCAGTTGCAGCGAGGAGTTGCTATTATGGAGTTCTGCATATGAAATGCCAGTATGATGAAATTTGATGCTCCTTTGGCTTATGGCTCTACAGTGGAATCCAATTCCTGCTGAGACCTAAACACTAGTCTGTTCAAAAAATAACAATTAATAGCCTCGTTTATAAAGCCATTCAAGAACTAAAATGCTGCTTGCAAAGCATGGTGTATTTGGTCAACTGAAAAGTCTGTAAAGTTTTGCTTAGCAACAGGGTTTATTAATAGAAAAAAGTGCCACCAGTAGAAGTGGTGCAAAAGTCTGAATCTTTGTATTTTAATCTAGATTATTACAGAAGAAACTGGTCATTCTTTTAAAAGTTTCTACTGATTCCAGATCACATACTTACCCTGGATCACCACAGCTAGAAAGAAAAGTGAGAAGCTTTGAAAATACATTCCCATACTTCACCTAAGTATGCATAGAATTAATGTTTACGTACTTCAGCATTCTTTGATACAAGAACTGTCAGATTTGAAAAACCTGTCTAGTGCCTCTTCTCCCCTTTGATTGAAACTTGGCTTTCAGTGGTGATTGAGTAACTCCAGTGCTAAAACTTACATTTTCTAAAAGTTTTAAGGATTTCCTTAGTGGTGACTTTATTTTTTTCTGTTATCTCCTACTTCCTTGATGCTTACTTTTCCTGAATTTCAGGGGAATGAAAAGACTATGAAATACTGTGACTTGACTGTGCAGCAGTAAAACCAAATCAGTTTAGACAAACTTGACTGAAATGTTTTGTCAAAAATTAACTTAAATTTTTGTCATGTGAGTGACCTGTTAACCGTTATTCCAGCTGCCATCAGATTTTTGTATCACTATTCACTTATTATCTTTTATTACTATTTTAGGTAACAGGAAGTTTGAAGTCATGGCCGGAAAACCAAAACTTTACTACTTTGATGGAAGAGGCAAGATGGAGTCAATTCGCTGGTTGTTAGCTGCAGCTGGGGTCGAGGTTTGTTTTAGTGTTTTTAACTTGAAGCTGAACATTGGTAAGTTTGTCTTTGAGGCAGATCACACGTTATTAACCAAAAAAGAAAAGGCATCCCAAGACACAATAGTAAAAGAGCATTGGCTAGTCAGTATAATTAAACACTCTTACTTTAGGCACACAAAAGTATGGCATCAAGTTACATGTCTTCTGAGCAATGACACTGTAAACCAGTTTCTTGCTTAATGCAAGAATGCGTAATGCTTAATTAAGCATTCGATTACTGACCCAGAGCTGTTGAGCTGAATGATAGATGTGTTCCTGGCATAACAAGTATTATCTGTGCCAAGTAAAACAGCAATAATTTACTTTCTCTAGTCTTTCTGTTTTCAGTTGGATGCTCGTACAGATTTTTATTTTATTTTTCACTCCACTGGCTGCATCCTCCACAATAAGCTATAGCACAAAATAGTTTTTGTTTTACTTGCATCATTTAGATGAGGCTTAACAGGGTGAAGTGAGCAAACTGACCCACATGTGTAGGGAAATTAGAAGTCTCAGAGCAGGAAGAAAAATATTTGGGTAAACCAGAGAAGCAAGACACCACTTTAAAATTGTTCTTTTTAATGGGATATAGTTTACTTATTCATTTGCTATCTATCTTGGTGATAAACTGATAATTCAGTTTGAGGACAGAAAGGACTAGTAGTTGCTCCAAGCGTCCTCTTTAGGACTGCAGGCTGTTACACTTCATGTGGTTACCCCTGTACTGAGCCAAGGAATATGAGTGTTTCAAAAAGACTGCCAGTCTTTATCTGAAGGCCTTACAGCAGACACAACTGACTGCTTCCTGCATCATTTGTTCCTGTGTTTTAATTCTCTCTCTCTTCTATTTTTTTCTAAATTAAAAAAAAATATTGACAGGTATCAATTATTACATTTTTCCTTGAGATATTCTTTTCCCAGCTTTTCATCAGCAGAAACCTGGGTTCTGAATTTTTGACTCAGTGATCACACTTGGTATGCTTGAACATTGGCACTGTTTTAGTATGCCTAATCTTCTGGGGTTTCCCTAGTATAGCAAGTCTTAATTATTAACATAAGTTGCACAGAATTTCTGAGAGAAGTTGACTGAGGAAGGATCCTTGGGAGTCCATAGCTAGGCATCTAGGGGTTGGTAAGCTCAATCATTTTCTAGTCTGCATGGTCTACATTGACTATAGACATGTATGGAACGTGCAAACATGTACATGTAGACATCTAACTTTGGTGTTTTAATCTTGAACTGAATTCCTCCGTAAGTGGCACTGATTGGACCAGCCATCCTCAACCATGTTGAATATAACTACATCATTCTGATCACGGGCAATTCTGTATCTTTTTGTTTCTCATCTAGTGAATAATTCATCTTTAGGTATCCTAAACATGCTTCTGTACTAAACTTCCTCCTGGGCGTACTGCTTTTACATTATTTTGTAAAAGCTTCATTTTAACTTTCTAAGTCCTGTCTAGCTCCCAAATCAAAATATCCCACAGCAGAGCTTTTTTCCCACATACTAGAAAGAATTTTAAGGACAGCCTAGTCTGTATTGTTGACTGTCTCATGTTAAATTGCCCGTTCAATACCATACAAACCATCCTCACTCCAGTTCTTATTGCCTGTTTTTCTGTTAGGGTTGCCTTTAGCAGCGTTTGTCAAAGATGACAGTCCAAGAAGTTTTGACAGTGCTTCTGCCCTTAGTATTTTCTTCCTTAGAGCCATATCTGGAATGGAAGGAACCATGATGTGTATATTCTCTTCCTTTTATGATGCTTAAAAAGTTTATCTGTTCTAGAAATGTGAGAAGATGCTAATTTCCTTTTCTTCCTCATTCTCTTTGTCAGTTTGAAGAAGAGTTTTTGGAAACTCGAGAGCAGTATGAGAAGCTCCTGCAAGGTGAGTCAACGCGAAACTTCAAGAAAAGGGTGGCCAGACTTTACTTAGTCTCTGAGAAGACTTTGAAGACACTGTGGGACTTTCTTTCCACACAGCAGAGAGGGGAGTAAAACTGAGAGCTGTGAACAGCTGCAGAGGCTGATTTTTTCCCCATATGTGGACAGATGCAATGGAAAATTTAATTTCTTTCCAACCTGTAGAATTCCCCAGGCTGGCCTCTGGGTTGTTCTGTTCTCTGTTTGTCTACGTGTCCTACCTGGTCCCACAAACTTACCCTGGGCTTCAGTAACTTGAAAAAACGTATCCTAAAAGTTCATTGAATGTCCTGATTTAGCTTAAGATACTGGTTTTAAGAGAGAAATTTTGGAATCTGACATTTGCTTCAACTGTGTTTTAAATAATGGAACAGAATTTTTTAACTGTATTTAGAATTAGTCACTTTTTACTCAGCTGATATGTTCAGTGTGATTGTCTCCACTGTATTTCAATTTCAGCGTAAAAGCTGCTGTACACAGTCCTGACTGCAACTTCAGTGAAATTTTTTAAAAGCAAGCCTGTTAATCCACAATAATTGTGTTCCGCAGTTTAATTTGTCTTCACCACTGTAACTTATTGTTTGTGTGGAAGAACTCCAGTTTAATATAATGACTACCCACAGCAAGCTCACCATAAAAGTAATGATATTCTGAAGACAGCAAGAAATCTGATGTGGAGTTACTAGATCCAGTAGAATAATGTTTGGCTTTCCCTTTAGGTGGATCCCTGCTGTTTCAGCAAGTGCCCATGGTGGAGATCGATGGGATGAAGATGGTGCAGACTAGAGCCATTCTCAGCTACATAGCAGCAAAGTACAACCTCTATGGGAAGGACCTGATGGAGAGAGCCCTGTACTGTAACAGTACTACTCTTGTTGAATTTATTATAGTAGCTTAGATACATCTAGAATTAATTGCATACTTGGACACCCAGAGAAGCACCTGCGTGCCTCAGTGACACACAACTTGCAGTAAGCCTGACAGGCCACAGTTAGATGCAGGCCAACTGATCTGTTCTAATTTGATTATTTTTACATAAAAAATTTTTGAGGCAGGGGTTTATTGTGCTTTAATACAGCTTGACACAGGTATTTGAGAGGTGACTAGCATGTAAATGTTGAACTACTTTTGTAAACAGAGAACTTTTTGGAAAGCAGTGGTTAGTTTTTAACTTTTGGCTGCAAAATAAGATCTGTCATTGATGCTATCTGCGATTGCATGATGTTCCACAGCACTGTGAAAAGTGCATGGTTTAGGTCTTTGAAAGTTGGGGAAAGAACAGCTAATTTTGAAAAACTTCTGGTTTCATGTGAAATTAAATCCCGGTCTTGATGTGTCTGTGTGAAGGAAAAAAAATGTGATTGGGCTATCTCAATATGTAGCCTTTAAATGTCTATTTGCTATTGTTTTTCAAAAGAAGGAAAACTAAAGGTCAACTAGTAAGGCATCTAACTTTAATAGATACTTTAAAATAAACTGCCATTAAACAATGCAAATGGTTGGAAGAATTGGCTGAAGCAGGTTCAGGGAAGTAACAAAAAGAATTAATATTCAGGCAGGAGCCTCAGTCATAGTTTATCAGCTTCTTTACGTTGTTAATAAGCCATCATTTCCTGTAGCTTGCATTCCTTGCATACCTTTTGCTTCAAACAGAATTCTCTTACATCAAGTTTCAGATTTAGCCTGGAAGCTATTCCTGCTGTTTTACCAGCAAATATAAATGAAGTGTATTTGTTGATTTGTTCTTGGGCAGGGGGAAGGAAGCATCAGTGTTTCGAGGAAGGCTTGCTGTTATTAGCTCCAGGCTTAAGTACTTTGGATAGCTGGTCTTGTATAGTATGGAAGTGCAGTTTTGGAAGACTAGATTAGATGCAGGTGAGAAGCTGGCATACATTAAGGCTTGCAGGAATATCTGATAGCTTCTTATTGCATGTAACTTGTTTAATCCTTACAGAGGCTTTTTTGAGAAGCTGTTGCCTGACAACAAAAACTGCAGTTAGTCTTATTACACAGCAGGAACTCAAATCTCTTACCACATAGGATCGTTAGAAGACTTTGTTAGACTATTTTACCAGACACTTTATTCATATTCGTGAGGACTTAATTTAAATTTGAGTCTTGTCTACGGTACAAAACCTACTGTCAGAGCTATGGAAAAATGGATAAAAGGAATGATCTGAAGGACTGCTGTACTAATAATTAAGCTAGATGTGGAACCTGGTACAGTTCAGGTTTCCAACCCCATAATTAATCTATTTGGTACCACTTGGACTTTGGATGAAGCCCTGAAGGCAGGATACATCCAGACAACTAAACCAGTTGGGGATGACTTCTTGTGGTATTGTGTGTTTCTTTGGTGATTCTAAAGTGATCTATAACACCAAAGTTAAACTTTTTTAACCTCTGTACAATCCTGTCTAATCCTGCACAATGAAGCAAGTAAAGTGCTGACAACACTATAATTATGAGTGAGACTCAGACTGTGACATATTTTCTTTTAACTCCAAAAATAATTTTCATGAGGAGGGTGGGAAGTTCAACTTCTACTATCACAATGAAAATCTAAGAAACTCTGCTTATGAAGGTGCCTTCTTATTTAAGGTTTTTGTTTGCTTTTGTTTTAAGGATTGATATGTATGTTGGAGGAACTGATGACCTTATGGGCTTCATTTTGATATTCCCATTCTTGTCGGCTGAGGATAAAGAGAAACAACATGCTGTTATAGTCCAAAAGGCAACAAGCAGGTATTTCCCAGCATATGAAAAGGTATGTAGAAGGATCATTTCCTTCCATTGTTCTGGAAGCATAGCAATGGGAACACCGGGTATTGTACCAAAAGCAGAAGAAACAGAAAAGTATCAGTGCAGTATTTTAAACCAGGACATCACACTGTCTGCAGGCTGGAGAGATGAGAGGGAGGACAGAGCAGGTTAAATGCAGAAATTCCTAAATGAGATTTCATGGTCTGAGCAGCATCAACATTCAGACTGAAGGGTCCAAATATCCCCTTTGGCTCAAAACTGTTATGATCCAATGAATGTGTAAACCTAGCTATATACAGTTAAAAAAGCAATTCCTGGTTTTAGGAAAAATGAAACTGTGTAACTATTTGGTTTGTGTGGCAAGGTTTCGGTAGCAGGGGGGCTGCAGGAGTGGCTTCTCTGAGAAGCTGCTAGAGGCTTCCCCCATGTCTGATAGAGCCAATGCCAGCTGGCTCCAAGTCGGACCCACCACTGGCCAAGGCCAAGCCCATCAGTGATAGTGGTAGTGCCTCTGGGAGAACAGATTGAAAAAGGGGAAAAACCTGTGCAACAAGCTGCAGCTGGAGAGAGCAGTGGGAATATGTGAGACAAACAACCCTGCACACCCCCAGGTCAGTGAAGAAGGAGGTGCTCCAGGTGCCAGAGCAGAGATTCCCCTGCAGCACCATGGGGAAGACCATGGTGAGGCAGGCTGTCCCCCTGCAGCCCAGGGAGGTCCACAGCGAAGCAGATATCCACCTGCAGCCTGGGGATGACCCCACGCCAGAGCAGGTGGATGCCCAAAGGAGGCTGTGACCCCATGGGAAGCCTGCGCTGGAGCAGGCTCCTGGCAGGACCTGTGGCCCTGTGGAGAGAGGAGCCCATGCTGGAGCAGTCTATGCCTGAAGGACTGCAGCCCGTGAGAAGGACTCACATTGGAGAAGTTTGTGAAGGACTGTCTCCTGTGGGAGGGACCCCATGGTGGAGCAGGGGACGAGTGAGGAGTCCTCCCCCTGAGGAGGAAGGAGCGGTAGAGACAAGGTGTGAGGAACTGACTCCAACCCCATTCCCCGTCCGCCTCTGCCACTCAGGGGCAGGAGGTAGAGAATTAGGGAGTGAAGCTGAGCCCAGGAAGGAGGGAGGGGTGGAGGGAAGGTGTTCTTAAGATTTGGTTTTATTTCTCATTATCCTGCTCTGATTTGATTGGTAACAAATTAAACTAATTTCCCCACGTGGAGTCTGTTTTGCCTGTGACAGCAATTGATGAGTATCCCTCCCTGTCCTTATCTCGACTCATGAGCCTTTCATTATATTTTCTCTCTCCTGTCCAGCTGAGGAGACAAGTGATAGAGTGGCTTTGGTGGGCACCTGGCGTCCAGCCAGGGTCAACTCACCACAGTAACTTGCATTGCAAAGGCAATGCCATTTTAGAATAGCAAACTGTCAGCTTTATTTAAATTTCAAATACATCTACTTTTTTTTTAACCACAGTAATAGATGGCTATCATTGCTGTCTTCCAGTCTGAGTGGTCTGCTGCTTAAGCCATACTGGAATCTTGGTCTTTCTCTAACTGATCTTAGAGAGGACCTAAGAGGTGCTCTCAATGGAAATTAACATACATAGGCAGGATGATCTGGCAGAAATAGCTGCTTTTCTGTTTTAAAGACTAAAGGGAAGACAGTTTCCAACCTAAATACCAGCTCTCCTATAGATGGCTGCCAGAGTTCATTCTACCCTAGATTCCATTTGTTGCATCCTAGCCCCAATGCTTTAGGCTGATCACCTCTCTTTTACATTCTCTATTTTCCCACTGAAGCTGTTACATACAGAAAAATTCAAGATTGATTACACTGGAAAGGAGTGAATACCAAGGAGGTATCTAACCCTGTAGTCCAGTCTGTGGGGTTACCTAGGGCTATAGGAGAAACCCTGGGATTCTAGACTGCCGCTGTGAGGACTGCTCATAGATATCCCGTAAAATGGTCAGTGATCGCAGGCTCTGGGCCCACATTCCCCACACTATTACTATCCCTACTTGCATAGGAGAAAAAGGTGAAAAGAAGAGGAGGCAGTAAGTATTGTCAAAGAAGGTGTGCTTGTGCATTTTGAAAACATCAACCCCAGCTGGCTATCCACATCTGAACATTTTTATTTATGACACTTCTAGGTTTTGAAAGACCATGGGCAGGACTTTCTTGTTGGCAACAGTTTTAGCTGGGCAGATGTTCATCTTCTTGAAGCCATTTTAATGGTAGAAGAGAAGAAGTCAGATGTGCTCTTAGGCTTTCCTCAGTTACAGGTACCTTACACTAACAATACACTCATGGCTGGAAATGTGATAAATGATATTTCAAAATCTGTTGTGTGTAGATAATTCCACAAAACAAGAGCATTTGTCACTCCTCTTTCCTTGTAGTCTTGTTCTTCTTGCTTTAGGAAGAACCTCGTAATATGTTTCATCTAGAGAACCTATTTTCTGGAGTAATTCCTGTACAGATCTGAAGAATTCCACCCTCCTTTTTTTTTTCCATCCCCTCACCAGTTCTGTGATACCTTTAAGCAGAAGATATTTTCTGGATCACAAGAAGTGATCTGTGTAAAGTACACATCTGAAACCACAGATAACTGTTTCCACTTCATCCCATATCAATACAAGACAGAGGGCTGTTTTATTACTCTTTAACAAGGTTGGGGGGGGGAGTAAAATTCATCCATGGCTAAAACTGTATTTCCTGTCTTGCCTTCACATACAACTTTTTGAAGGATGTTACACAAATCAGTAAAATTGTTTTTTCTTGTGTTACTTCCTGTTCTTTAAATACCATGTACTTACTGTTTACCTTTTTAGGCATTTAAAGCAAGGATAAGCAGCATCCCCACAATCAAGAAATTTCTAGAGCCAGGAAGCCAGAGAAAACCTGTTCCTGATGATAAATACGTGGAGACGGTGAGGAGAGTTCTCCACATGTATCATGACATGAAAGCGAATTAGTGTGCCTGGCTAAAACAGCAGTTGTGCTCAGTTTAAGAGAACTATCAGATTGCACATGTACAATTATACTGCAGAGAGAAGGTGAAGGGCTGTTTGAAAGGAGTTTCAATGGGCAGTATCTTATGTTCTTTCATACAAAATACAGTAGGTGGTATCTTTTATAACACTTTACTACTAGCCTATTTTTTCCTTCATTCTTCTTGAGATTTTTTTTGGTAACTTTAAGCAAGTGAAGTGGCGGCAAGCGTGCTGTCTTCCTGGAGACTTTGGAAGAGCGAAAAAGAAGGAAATGTGAGTTGCTGACTGGCAGCTTCAGCATATTCTGCTACTTCTGAGAACTTTCTTCTGAGATCCAGATCAGATTTTTGTATGATGATTGCTTCCAAATCAGGCCTTTATTATTTTTAATATCACTGTAGGCAAATGAAACAAGTGGGTTTTAAAGAAAGTATGAGGAAGGTGTTTCTCTTGCCAGTTCTATTGGACATCAGTGACTTGTCTGAAATATCAGCATTGTGCCTTTATAACTAAGCTGCACTTTTCTCTCATTACTGAATTAGGAAACAAATTGACTGCCAAATGGCATTTTTTGTGTAACTAAACTTTTGTATCTAGAGGATCTGTTCTAATCAAATAAACTTTTTACTTTTATGTGGTCATGTTGTCGTGTTGTGTCATGAATGAAAGTTGGGGCTTGCAAACTCCATTTTTACTTTTCTTGGAGGATAAAGTCTTTATACTTCATATGAAGAGGATCCTTGTTAATCCATATGCCTCATGCAAAGGCATTTCATTTGCATTTATAAACCAGAGAAGGGACATGTGAAGGAGAGGTAGTAAACCGTCACACAAACCTGGTATAGTTCCTAAGGTTTAATACCTTCCAAACTTAAAATGTTATTTATTTTCCTCCCTTTTTTTTTTTTTTTTAAAATCTATGGTTTCAGCAGATGACTTGACAAAGGAATTTCAAATACTTTTAATCACTTCAATAAATTGCACTGATGCTTTGAAAAGCTGCTCTGTAGGATGTTGTCTTGGGGTTTCACATCTGTTATTTTTAGTTCTATATTAATGATACAGTTTACAAGAAAAGACTTGTGTGCAATCCCTAATGGCATTGTTTAATTCCTGTGTTAGCTATGGGTTGAGAAATAAGATGCTGCTTGACCTTGGAATGCTGTGAGTACACTTGTCTGATATTTGATGAATGAGTTGCCCACTTGAGAGCTCATCAATCTCCCCAGCTTCAGCGTGACTGAAGTTCTCAGCACCATAAATACTTTTCCTTCATTGCCAGGAATTACAAGGTTTATATTGACCTACAGTGTCTTATCTGTCACCTGCCTTCTTAATGTCAATTGTAATTACAGTTTAGTCCTTGGTTTAATCCCAGATTAGTTTTATATGAAAGTTTGGAAAACCCTGTGGTTGATCTCAATTCCTTTGCTAAGTGAACTTTTTCACCAGAATATGAGGAAAGTTGTGGTGCAATGCTGTTCAAACAAATGTTCCACGAGCAAAGATGCAGAAGACATAGGAGGTGACTGTCTGCCGGTACTGGTCGGTGATAAGCCTAATAGCTGATGGTCATGTATGGTGGGTTGATCCTGGCTGGATGCCAGGTGCCCACCAAAGCCATTCTATCACTCCCCTTCTAAGCTGGACAGGGGAGAGAAAATAGAAAAAAAGGCTCATGGGTCGAGCTAAGGACTGGCAGAGATCACTCCCCAATTACTGTCATGGGCAAAACAGACTTGACGTGGGCAAATTAGTTTAATTTGTTACCAATCAAATCAGAGTAGGATAATGAGAAATAAAACCAAACCTTACAACACCTTCCCCCCACCCCTCCCTCCTTCCTAGCTCAACCCCACTCCTGGTTTTCTCTCCCTCCTCCCCCCGGCGGCGCAGGGGGACGGGGAATGGGGGTTGGGGTCAGTTCCTCACACCTTGTCTCTGCTGCTCCTTCCTCCTCAGGGGGAGGACTCCTCACTCGGCCCCTGCTCCACCGGGGGGTCCCTCCCACGGGAGACAGTCCTTCACAAACTTCTCCACCGTGGGTCCTTCCCACAGGCTGCAGTCCTTCAGGCACAGACTGCTCCAGCGTGGGTCCCCTGCGGGGTCACAAGTCCTGCCAGAAAACCTGCTCCAGCGTGGTGCTCCTCTCTCCACGGGGCCACAGGTCCTGCCAGGAGCCTGCTCCAGCGCGGGCTTCCCACAGGGTCACAGCCTCCTTCGGGCATCCACCTGCTCCGGTGTGGGGTCCTCCCTGGGCTGCAGGTGGAGATCTGCTTTGCTGTGGACCTCCCTGGGCTGCAGGGGGACAGCCTGCCTCACCAGGGTCTTCCCCACGGGCTGCAGGGGAATCTCTGCTCTGGCAACCCTGTACTGCTCCAGGTCTGGCCCAACTGATGGGTCATTTCCTGATATTTCAGTAAATAGTTGATGAGAACTTGTATTCTGTTTGTTTATTTTTTATTTATCTTCTTGATTTGGTTTGAGGTGAAGACACCTAAACTTGTTTATGTATGACCTAGTGTGTACTTCTTCTAACATGTACAGCCATTTTTGCTTATGCTATCATTGCAGGCCTACATGGTGTGACACAGTCCTGTGGGTTAACCCTGTCTAAGGATGCAGCATTTCTTATGTGGATATTCCGACACAGGTTTGTCAGTTAGTTTCTAACCTGTACGGAGTGTGATCTTTCAAATTTTGGGCAAACGAGGGAGGAAATCAGCTTACATCTAAGTCTTTTGTAAAAGATCCCCATACTGAGTATCCTTGAGTCCTGGTACAGCTCTCTAGCAGTAATTATTACAGTCTTTAGCTGACTTTGGTAAAGCTTTTAAGACACATCAGAGCACCTGAGTTCTGTTACCAGCCTTCAAGACAGTAGTGAGCAAAGAAGATATACAGACGTTTGTTGCCGTTTCTCCTATGTGTCTCGATGTTGTTGGCCCAATAATTCCTGGCTCAAAAATAGTTAAGAATGCATGATAACCTCATGAATTCACTCTTAACTGTGAGGTTCACTCTTAACTGTCCAAAGCATTTAGGTGTTAGACAGGCAGTTTTGATGCATTTTCCAAGAAGGACTTGGGTTTGTCTTCAACCCTTGCTCTGGTAAGACCTATTTAGGTACAAATCAGCCTGCAGCATTATTCCAATAGCCAGGCAAAAGTTATGCTTAGTGGGAGTAAGGATTGTGGTCCTACACAACCTGTTTTTGTTTAAAACATTCGCTGTCAATGAAGTTGCAAGTCCATTCCCATTGAAAGCACTGGGAGAATTCTCATTGATTTAACAGTGAGTCCAGAATATAGGCTTTAGTACAAGTTAGGGTTTCTGGTGACGGTATGGGATCTTTATAAATTACTCTGCATTGTATTTTGGTAGGCTGCAGTTAATTCCAATGGATCTTTAGTATTTGGGTGAGCACTTCTGAAGGGGCAAAAGAAGTGCCAGGTATTCACAGGGATTTTGCAGATCTCCTGCATGCTTCTTGTGGCAGTTCTTCATACCCGAGTATAGCAACACTAACCAAAAAAAAAGCAAGATGCCAAATTCAGGCAAAACTATTAGGATAAACTGACTGGAGGGTTCCTAACCCTTACAGCAGGCATTCAACAGATTTTTCTATGCTTAGTAGAGAGATACAAAATCCCCTGCAAGAGCTATACTTTATTTCTGATGTCTTTACTGTGTACCCTATTCATAGTGAATAGTTCAGGCTGTGGTTTTACAGCCAACTCTCTCACCAAAAAAAACAGGCCTTCCTTGTCTATACCATCTCCTTCCCTGCTTTTCTTG
This sequence comes from Buteo buteo, assembly GCF_964188355.1. Taxonomy (NCBI): domain Eukaryota; kingdom Metazoa; phylum Chordata; class Aves; order Accipitriformes; family Accipitridae; genus Buteo; species Buteo buteo. The sequence continues at coordinate 26,151,969 of NC_134187.1, read as the reverse complement.
TCTTCCAACATAAGCTGAACCAGTTGAAAACTCTAGACTATTTATTTTAAGGGTGATTTTTTACTGGATCAGACATTTAATCACACAGTCAGCTAGATTGCTGGTGCCAGCACAAGTCAGGCATTAAGAGCAAGTGTCTGCGAGCCACAGAGGGGCTATGACCACTCCCTTAATTGCACTCTTTTCAGTTGTGTAGGTCAGCTTAAGCATTTCTAAAACTACTGCCAAAACATACTGGATACATGAGTACAGCAGTCAACATGGTCCTACAAAATAACTTTTTGTAAGTAATTTTCACTTAGTGAATCACTTTCCTGATCCCTGAGAGGATCATCACTATGCTTCCTATACAATGCAGTTACCACTATTGCTGTACTTAGGCACAGAAATGCACATTTTTAAAAAGATGTATTTTATGGTGAGAATTTTTTGGTTTTACCTCAGTAAAAATCACCTTTCAACACTAAAATGTCTTTGTTCCTGGCCCATATTTAACAGCATGCTGTGTCTTTTTCCCGCTGTTTAGGGCCATAGGAAAGTGGCTGCAGCCTGAGGTCCTTTCCTAACACACTTACCTTGTTACCTTTCCAGTTTAAAGGAGAATTTCTGGAAAGCAGAGACCAGTCTAGGAAGTTACTGCAAGGTAGGATGTTTGACAGTCTTGAATGACTTCTACCAAATTTTGTTACCTTGCGTACTACCATGCAAACCAGTCTCCAGCTTTCCCAGCCTGAGTGAACATTAGCTCAAAATGATCAAAGGAGTGTGCATTTAGTGCTTAGGCTCAGGCTGCTACCTGCCATCTTTTTCCTTCTGTCAGTAGTTGTGATGGGGTGACCTTGGTGGGCTGCCAGATGCCCCCCCAGATGCTCTCTCACTGCCCCTCCTCAACAGGATGGGAAGAGAAAATAAGATAAAAAAGCTTGTGGGCTGAGATAAAAACAGGGAGATCACTTACCAATTACTATCATAGGCAAAACAGACTTGATTTGGGGAAAATTAGTTTTCATTTATTGCCAATTAATAGAGTTGGATGGTAAAAAACTAAGACAAAAGCTTAAACACCTTCTTCCCAGGCTCAACTTCCCTCTTTTGTTCCCGACTCCTCTACCTCCTCCCCTCCTTCTCCTCTTGTGTTCACAGGGCTGTTTCTCACAGCTTTTCCCTCACACACTACCGTGCAGTGTTTTGCCCCTTATTAAATATATTTACGCCAAGGCACCCCCACCTTGTCTGTGGGGCTGAGCGGTGCCCTGGGGTGGGTGGGTTGGAACCGGCTGGAACCGGCTGTGTCCGGCTTGGGGCAGCCCCGGCCTCTCCTCACAGAAGCTGCCCTGCAGCCCTTGCTGCCAGTAGCTGGGTGCCTACACCCCATACATAAGTATCTGTTTTTATGTGGTACAAATAAGCTTGCCCCTTGGCTGGTGTTATGGGTTTGTGTGGTGGGGTTTTGGTCGCGGGGCAGGGGCTGCAGGGCCGGCTCCTGTGAGAAGCTGCCAGAAGCTTCCCCGGCTCCGAGTCGGACCCGCCGCTGGCCCAGGCCGAGCCCGTCAGTGACGGCGGTAGCGCCTCTGGGAGAACAGAGTTCAGAAGGGGAAAAAACCTGCCGGGAGTGAGGGGATGGGAATGGGAGAGGAACCCCTGTGCAGATCCCGAGGGGAGTGAGGAAGGAGGGGAGGAGGAGCGGGGGAGGAGGGGATGCCCCTGCAGCCCGTGGGGAGACCAGACGGCAGGCTGTCCCCCCCCAGCCCAGGGAGCGGAGCGGGGGAGCAGATGCCCACCTGCAGCCCGGGGAGAGAGGAGCCCACGCCGGAGCAGGGGGGTGGATGCCCCCCAAGATGGCCGGGACGCCAGGGGGAAGCCCGTGCTGGAGCAGGCTGTGCCTGGAGGACTGCAGCCCGCAGAAAGGACCTACGCTGGAGCAGTTCGTGAAGGACTATCTCCCGTGGGAGGGACCCCCCGGTGGAGCAGGGGCCGAGTGAGGAGTCCTCCCCCTGAGGAGGAAGGAGCGGCAGAGACAAGGTGTGAGGAACTGACCCCAACCCCCATTCCCCGTCCCCCTGCGCCGCCGGAGGGAGGAGGGAGAGAAAACCGGGAGTGGGGTTGAGCTGGGAAGGAAGGAGGGTGGGGGGAAGGTGTTCCAAGGTTTGGTTTTACTTCACATTATCCTTGTTTTGATTTGATTGGTAGTAAATTAAATTGATTTTGTTTATTCCCCAAGTTGAGCCTGTGACCATAAGTGGTGAGTGATCCCTCCCTGTCCTTGTCTCGACCCACAAGCTTTTCTTTGTATTTTCTCCTCCTCATCCCAGTGGGGCTGTGGGGGAGGAGTGAGCGAGCGGCTTCTTGGTGCTTTGTTCTGGCTGGGCTTAAACCACGACAGCTGGTTTCCAAACAGGCCGTGGGGATTACTGAAACCTGCTGGTGGTCTTGGAGCTAGTTCTTATGTGCGTTGACCACTGCTTTGAGGTTCAAGAGAGGGAAGTTTGCATTTCAGAGGAGATGCGTAGGAGCTGGACATCGGGTCCCTGCCTGTGTGCTGCTGGTGCAGAGTAGTCCTCGGCACCCAAAATTCAGAGTTGCATTAAACCCCAGTCTTGCTCCTAGGAAAGGCTTTTCTATATCATTTTTGCTGTGGGGGGAAATGTCAGCTGCAGGCAACTACTAGGCACGTTTCATTTCATTCAGCTCCATTTCAACAATGCAAGAGCTGTGGGCACTGAATTAGGCTGATGTTACTTTTTTCTGTCCCCAGATGGGGCCCTGCTCTTTCAGAAGGGCCCATGGTGGGGACTGGTGGGACGAAGACAGTGCAGCCCAGAGTCATCCTCAGCCATACAGCCTGAAAAGTACAACCGCTATGGGAAGGACCTGAAGGACAGAGCCTGCTACAGTAACTTTAAACCTCTAAGCGCTAGATATCAGCTTTTGAACTGTGACTGCTTTTGTAGTCAATGAGAAGAAATAAATATCACCAGATGCCAATTTATCTGGTTAGGTTAAGGCATCGTTAACCTCTTAGTTTATAACTGGAAGCATGTCTGCCAGCCACCTAGGAGTGCAGGGCAGAGATCAGGCATATATATATACATACATATATATATATATATATATACACATCTCCAGCAGCCCCTTCCAGGCTTTGACCTGTAAAACTTTCTTTGTTAGTGTTTGTTGGAATTTCTCATGCTGCAACCTTTGCCTGTTGCCTCTCCTCCTTTCACTATGCTCCTCTGAGCAGAGTCTGGACCTGGCCCCTCTGTAACTATGTATTAGGTGGGTGAAGACAGCAATTAGATCTTTGGCACTTTCCTGTTTAACATTTTTATCAAGGGGCTAAAAGAAAAATTAGCACAGTTCACAGAAGATAAAAAAAATAAAGTGACAATAGGGAGAAAAGGTGAAATTCAGTGATCTGAATCAGTATGCATACTGGGAATGAATAAACAAGATGCATCTAGTGTAGCTAAATTCAGTTTACCTGATTTCCCATTGATGTGAGAAGCAGGAACTCAGAGGAGAGAAGCTGAAGGACATGGTGGATAATCAGCCATATATGAGCTCCCAATGTGGTACTGTCATCCAAAAAACCTAACATGACCTTGGCGTATAGCGGAAACTTTCAAATAGCATGGTTGTATAACTCCGTGTCCAACTCTGACATTGACCCATGAAGTACCTAGCTATAGACATCAGTTCTTAATCCTAATGCAGAACTGGGGACAATTTTCTGGTTATGCTTCAGGTACCAACTCATTTATGTTTCTTGCCCTACAACTGCTACTTTCCATTTCAGACCAGTTCCTACACTGCAGCAGAACCTCTCATTTCTCACATTTGGAAACATCATCCAAGAGAAGATGGAATGGAAATGTTATCCTTTCCGGCAAGAGAAAACCAGCTTCACCTCATCCTTCAGCCTTAGATGCCATAGCTTAGCACATATGACCCCAGCTGTGCCAGCCCACTCGGATACACATTAGTTCAAGCATAGATCATGCCTCCACTAGCTTTCTCAAGGAAGTAGCTACCTTACTTAACTCTTGCCATTATTCAGCAGACAGTTTTGCTGTAGGAGAACTTTACTCAAGGGACGATCTGGGAGAGAACTGTTTGTTCTGGATTCCTTTGAAAACCTGCTCCAAACGAGTATTTCTCTAAGAAGGGGTTGCACAGAGACAGCTTTGAAATGAACAGCGTAACTCTCACTTTGCAGAGTATCTCACTGCTTACGTTCTCACAAAGTATGCCCATACAACAAAACAAAGGTATAATAGGAGCATGTGTATCTTAACCTTAATTAAACAAGCACACTGTTTATTTTTCTAGTGCCATGGTACCTTCTTGCTAATAGTAACAGGCGCTAATATGAAGCGGTGCAGGGTTGAGGCTAGAGAACATTCATCTCCAGGATCCAGGGATCATTTTTGCCCTACAAAAGGGACAGAGTAAGACTTCACTAGTTGGAGAGTGTTCTTCACCTCTTCAAGCCTGAATACTGAAGACAAGCATATGGGTTTGGGCCCCAAAGATTGATCTGTCTTTTCTGCTCATTCCTGTGTAGAAGACTAGGAATCTCCACATTCAGCAGTGAAACATGGCCCCATCAACACTTTCCTAACATGAGTTTATTTACTTTTCACAACTTTATTACCTTGTACATAAAGACCATACACAGTTTCAGTGTGGTTCTCAAGCACACCAAAGCTGCCTTTCAATATTCCTGCTATGGCAAGGGCAGCTCAGTTCTATGTATACATACATTCAGTTTAACCTCCCACTGTGCAGGCTAATGAAGAGAGGCTTATGTATGTGTAAGTGAGATATTGCCCTTGTGAAGTGAGCACTGAGGTCTATAGCACTGCTAACTAGCTGGGAAAGAAGAGCCAGATTCCTATTCCCTTACCAAAAATTGCATTGAAAACCTCTCCTTGAGGGCAAAGGAACAAAAGCAAGTGGAGATTTTTATCTATCTGACCCAGTGCACAGATGACTAACCATGTATCTTTCCCTCCAGTTTTAATATATCTTATACCATACCTACAGTTTCTTCTGATCATTTTTTATTCATAGTTTTTATGGAAATGTAGCAACTGTTGTACATGTGCAATTTATAAAACTGTCCAGGGTTGCAGAAATAAACCTGAAATGTAGGTTTAGGTCATGAATATCTCCATCAACTCTGTACTGGAGCAAAACTGAGAAAAGTAATTAGGTTTTTAATTCCTGTAAACATTTTTCCTCTTGAATCAAGCTAATTACAATCTTTCATGTCTGTCAAACTTCTGTGGGTAGAAGTCCAGCAACTGATTGACGCTATCCTAATGGTAGAAGAGAAAGTGCCCTCCATTCTTTCCCAGTTTCCTTTTCTGCAGGTAATTAAATCAAATAGTATTCATTCAAAGTTTTGAGGAAGACAAGTTAAAATGCTTGGCAGTTTCTTGCACTCTCACAGAACGCAGAAGCAATCAAGTGAGGACCAGGAAATAGAGCCAACAAAGTAAAATACAAAGGAATAGAAAATGAAAAAGCAGAGCTGAGAAATGCACGAGAAGTGAATTACAGTCCAATTTGTTTAAAAAATTATTAGATAAATTATTTTTTATGCATGTGGTCCCAGTAAGAGAGACAGAGAAGGGCTTTCATCTCCCCTATCTTATAACAGAAGTGGAATAAGACACTCAATGAAATTAAAAGCAGCAAAATACAAGCAATGAAGGCAACATTTTCACACTAAGATGGTGGAAATCATTGTTAGAGGATATCATTGAGGCCAGGAATTTAAAAGGATGGAACTGCTATCAAGGGTATAATAATAAATGCTGTGAAATCTTGAAAGATATTGAACATTCAGGTGTTAAGCAGCTCTCTAGTGCTGAAAGATTAAATTATGAAAGGCAGTGTCGTGGTTTCAGCCCAGCTGGTAACAAAGAACCACGCGGCTGCTCGCTCACTCCTCCCGCCCCGCTCCGGTGGGATGGGGGGAAGACGGAGGAGTGAAAAGAAAAAAAACCTGGAACCTCGAGGGTTGAGATAAAGGCAGTTTACTGGGACAACACAAAGGAATTACAACAACAACAACGGTACTAATGAACGAGTATACAACAAGAGTGATGCACAGTGCAACTGCTCACCACCCGGGACCCGACGCTCCGCCACTTCCCCCACCGAAAGAAGAGACCACCCCCCGGCCCGCTCCCTATATATATATACTGAGCATGATGTCACATGGTATGGAATAGTTCCTTGGCTAGTTCAGGTCAGCTGTCCCGGCTATGCCCCCCACCTCCCAGGTTCCTGTAAAAACTAACTCTATCCCAGCTGAACCCAGGACAGGCAGATTATCCCACTACTGATCATTGCATAGTTTTATACCTGGCCTTGTAGACTGGTACCATCTGACTTGCACCTACTTTTCTCTGAGATTGTACTGTCTGCTCCTAGGAAACGGCCTCCTCCCTCATCATGAGCCCTGAGCCAGCATCTGATGAAGCTGATTTCGCAGGCTTGTGTACGCTTGTCATTAGAACTTTTCCCACCCCTATTCTTAGAAGTTGCATTGTTTTCAATTTTAGGCTTTTAAAGCAAGAGTAAGCAACATTGCCAGAAATAAGAAGTTCCTCCAGCCTGGCACCCAACAAAAGCCAGCACCAGATGAAGAAGCTATAGCATTAACAAACAGATTCTTTACCAGGAAATGAAGCCAGGTTCCATCTGTTGTCATTTTTCAACCCCTTTTCCTACTTAAACCTTGATTTTTGTTCTTCTAGATTTGTACAATCTTGCACATGCAACATTAACAAATGAATCTCATGCTGAAAACATTGTTAGAGAGCAAGCCAAGTTACATTTCACAAACTGTTACATTACCTGCAAGAAAAGTAAATGCAGAGTTAGAATGTTACTCATAAATGTCAGTAAAACCCATACATTTTACAATTTTGACCATGATACCAAACAGTGAATAAAGAGTATCTTAAAAGTGGGATAGTTCTAGATTGTATAAATAATGTGTTACTAATTTTGTTTCATTGAATCTTTTTATGCTGACAGATCTGTGTAAGAGGTTTTAAGGGAAGTAGAGAATATTTGCCTTTTGAAGATAAATTAATGCTGAAATCTGTATTAGGGTTATGGGGTCTTATGAAAATTCTGATGAACTCCAGGGAAACACGAACTTCAGTGAAAACAAAAGTGTTTTATGAGAGAAGTGGGCTTGTGGTCAATAAAACTTATTTCTCCTTGTGTGAGAAGTATAAATAAATCTGGTTTTATTTTAAAAAGGACCAAAACAAACAAAAAATGTTTTACAAGATGAGAGCTGTTTTTAGATTTTTTCAGCTGATCAATTTTTATCTTTCTTTTATTGCAAACCCCCCCTTGTTTTATTGGGAAAAAAAACCCAAATTGTTGTCCAGATTTATAATTGGTTAACATCAGATAAAAATAGGATTGAAATTTCTGCTCTACTTCTTTACACCTTCTTCTGAAAATAAAAAGATTCTTTAAACCTAATCTTAGTTTATTATTAGTTTTAGTTGTAACAATGCACATAAACTGAAAGTCTTAGAAAGTTTCACAGCAGACACCAGAGACTAAACGGAGGAAACATACACTTACACAAGTTTCTATCAAAATAGGATATCATTATAATACATGAGTTATTTAAGGTAAATATTTCACAATGAAATTCGTACTGCTAAGGTTATTTTTCATATGCCTTTGAAGCCTTGATCTTGCCTATCTTGTGCCTATATAAATCAGCCTTTTGACCGTGTTAGGATACTTAGATCAATAAAGACTAAACGATCCGAATAACATTCTGTAAACTGGCTCTCCATTTAAGCTCTCCTCGCCAGCAGCACAATGACTATAAATCAGAATTAGGATTACTCTTTTCAGACTTTTCTGTGCTGGTGGTCCGGCAAAGTGGCAAACAGCTTACAGAAATATGTGTAAGGGTGAATACAGGCTTGGTTAACCTTGCCCTCAGGCAGTCAGTAAAGCTTCCAGGACAGAATCAGAGCAGTCGCTGAAGGTTTGCAGCAAGTCTACGCTTGAGTGATGGATGACTTGTTCTGACTATTCATGTGGACTCTTTTTATCACAGTGGTGGTGTGCTTGAGTTTAGGAGCTCGATAAGCAGCATGGGGAGAATCCTCCTAACCCCCCCGTTTAATTCTCTGGTGGCCGTTAGTTGCATAACCTGTCCCCACCTCTAAGAGGATGCTGCTGGAAGCTGGAATTGGGCACGGTCCCCGAAGCCAGCTGCTTAGTGGTTTGTGAGGATTGCAGGCAGGTACGTTTCAAGAAGACTTTGGAGTTGTCTAACCTACAGCATGATGAAGCGTGTCCACAGAGCACAGTGGGAACTCGACAGGCCAGACCATGGTATATGCACTATTTAAAATCCACCTGTGCCCAACCCAAGATCACTTAAGTGGTACCTGGGCTCCATGCCAGCTGCCTGAATACTCACGGGCATGGCTTAACAAATTATTTATAAAAGAAACTTATTTTATTTTCTACTCTAGAGGTTTACTGAACAGCTATTCAAGTTATAGATAACAGTAACCTCATTGATATAATACCTTTAGATGTCAAAGGAGCTTTATAATTACATTATGAAAAGCTGTGCTGGAAGCAAAATAAAAAGAGAACAAGGGGGAAAGTCTTTCTGGCAAACAGGAATGTGTGGAAGTGGAAAAACAGTCAAAGTTGGATGTGGCCACATTCAGCAAATCCAAAAAGCATCAGAATGCTTTGCTTGCCCCCTCATCCCTAAGCCTCAAATCAGAGACCTCTTCCTCCCCTTCTTTGCCATCAAGCCTATTGCTGCCATCGGCAGCATTTAAGATTGCAGAAAGGACAAGGAGACAATAGTTACTTGCATGCTCTTCTGGGTCACTGTTCCTGAACCAACTCTTGCACTCGGGTACATGCTGATATCAAAGACCTCAAAAAGCAGGAATAGATTAATCTTGTTTCAATGCTGCCATCATGGACAGGTATGAACAAACACTCCTTTCTTACTCAGCTATCCCTTCCTGCTTGTGCCGCACTGCTATTGTAGCCACATCTACATTAGTGGTTTAGGCATACGGGGACCATTGGCTGGCACTGCTGCCTGCTAGCATGGTAAAGCATGCATTTAGACCACACTCCTAGCTTCCAAAATAGGGTGCCATACCCACGCTGCCCGCTGGGAACAGTTCTGGGCTGATGTTGGACTTCCGACCCATACTTGGGAATTTTCAGGGGGGTGGTAACTGGGTTTGACATAGAAACAATACAGAAGTTTGTATTTATTGCTCTGCTTTATTCACTAAATGATGAACCCAAGGAGAGTTAGAATTAGGCAAAGTGTAAAGAAGCACCATACAGTTGTTTTTTGCTGACACCATCAACCTTTGAAGCACCTAAATTACAAATTTGCAAGAAGCCTCTAGTGGAAGTGCATTCTCTAGAAGAGACTGCCAGCAATTGCCAGGCAGAGAAACCATAACGAAACTCCAACTGTGAGGAAAAAAGAAAGTAGCAGCTTTGGGGGGATTTCCTCAAGATAGTTACCTAGAGATTTTTGTCCTGAGATTCCCCATCTTGAGGTGCTGTGTTAGTACAGCCACAGCTTTAGTCTGATAAATACAATTTTGATAACAGTGTGGGTTCTGTGAACAGATCTTCAGATTAGCTGTACTGACATCTGCTGCAGGGATGGAAAGTGATGCCCAACATCACATGTGGGTCTATGAGATGAGAATCTGACAGAGAGGTGAGAATCTGATCTTTGGCACCCAAATCCCATTTCCCGTCTGCTATGCCATCCTTGTGTCTGTTCACATCCAGTTTCAGTTTTGGTATTTTTACCTGAAATGTAGATAGCAAAGCTGAAGCAGTTCCTTTTCATGGAAACAGGGTAGGGAAATCATGAGTATTGGCCACATACACTCAATTTCCAAAATTAATGCTATAGCCTTAAGACATGGGGTGAGTTGTGACATAAACTGTTCATCTATTTTTTATACCAAGTTATCACTAAGTAAGTTTGATACTTGCAAACTGTATTTCAAAGTAATGGAGCATTGTTATCCCATACTTTGGGTATCTTTTCTGTGCCAGCCATACAGCACTGAAAATAAAAACCTGTTTTTAAACAGTAACCTGGGTTACTGTTAAATGGTGAAACAAGCCTAGAAACTTCAGTGTTTAGTCTTTAAATGGTTACTATTACTCTAAATGTGACCTAGAAAAATCTGTTATTTTCTCAGCATTTTAAAGTGTCTCACCCTTGTGTTTGGGTAAAATACCCCAATAATTCCAAAAGAACTGTTTGAATGGATGGCTACCAAAGAAACTATGAGGCTACCCACATGGTATAGTCAAATCAGCAAACTGAAAGACAGTCTCTGCCTTGGGTGGCAATTTTCACAGATGTATGTCTTTAAACTGGGTAGTGACAGCTTAATAGCAATGGGAGATTTTGTCTCTAATTGGGTATCCCTGGAAACTCCCCCAGGCTCCAAAGTTTAAACACCCTGGGGGAACCTGACTGTGCTGGGTGGAGGCTGAGTTAAGGTCAGAAGGTAAGTACTAACTTATAATTTCCTTTTTCTTAAAGCATTTGAAAGACTATTTATAGTGAAGCTACTTCCAAATTTATTAGGGTGTCTGCTTGGGTAATGTAAATTCTCTGCTCTCTTAAATTCATGTGCCAGGTAGACTAAGCATGGCTCGATAGTTACTCACCAGCTGGAAGCTACAGGAGAGAGAAAGCAAAAGAAAGGTGTTTTTTAACAAGGAAATGAATCCTGTGGTGCAGTTCAGAGCTGAACAAGGCAACCGAGAAACTGCTGAGGGGACAATGTGGGGGAAGGCAAAGGTGGGTGGGAGAACACAGTGCAAGCCTCCAGCACCGTGGTGGTTTCTTCTGGGTTTGAGCAGGAAAGCTGCCCCATTTGGTACACTGGACTCTGCTCCCAGCTCCAGGGCTAAAGGGCACTTCACACTGAAGGCAGGTAATGCTGTTTCTGAAAGACCATGCCCTCTTAAAGGGTTCTTACTTTGTTGAGAAGCATCCTCAGAGAAATTCAGGACAGGCGTGTCATTAAGGCTTACTAAGAAATAGGATGGGAATATGGAGTTTAGACAAAAGCAGTAAAAACATTTGTATATATGTTACCGAAAACTTGGAATAAAGAACTTATCAACACCAATTTAGTGTAGATAAGCAGACACTTCTTTATTGACGGCCGGGTGCGAGGGTGAGTCCTCTCACAAACCAAGCACACCTGTACACCAAAATCATGCACCTTATATTGAACCTACTCATGCATATTCATGCATATTCATTAGATTTCCAGGAAGTCATTTGCATATCCATCAGATTTCTGGGGAATCATTAGCATATGTTAATGTCCTTCACGCAGGCGCACTGAAGGTCTCTGGTGGTCTTCTAGAGTCCTCTGGTGGTCTTTCATAGTCTTCCTCACTTGTCCGCTTCTTGACCTCCTTCAGGTGATTCTGCGCAGTTTGGCCCCTTGCAGGTAACTAACTGTTTCTTGGCAGATAACTACAAGTTGCTTCATTCAGCTCTTCTCAGTTCCCATTAATTTGAAATTTCTGACATTTTATACATTCTTCTAAGCTATAATATACTCCTACAAGTGAACATTATATCCATATTATCTTAAATCTTAAGCTTGTTATCTAAGTTCTAAATGTTCCTGCTAGGTGATTTTGGCCAGTGTTCCTCCAGCCTTGGTACAGGGCTATACAGAGGATTTCACAGTAGCCTAGGTGATCTTGACCAGAGTTACTCTGACCTTGGTACAGGGCTATACAGAGGATTTCACAGCAGCTGTTAGTTGTGGGTTAAATGCAATAGATACATAATTTTACTAAAATATTTCTTATAATTCTATATTCCTATTAATATTAATATGATTAATTCTAATCAATAACAAATCAATGACAAATCAGTAACATATAGACAAATTTTGTGTTGAGGTCTTTCCTAAACATTAATTAAGGCAAAAGGTAGTACATGCAAGATGCAGTTACTTATTTGGGTGCAGCAGAAATTCCTGGCATGAACCAATTCTTCAGCAGTGTCTGGACTAGTGCAGCAGTCCCAAAATGCCCCGGATGGTGATGCATTTTTGCTATGGGAATCAGGTATCGCTTAGGTAAAATGGGAAGGTAATGATACCACCCCCAGGCAAACTCCCCCCAGTTTTTTGTTCAGCATGACATCCTATGGTCTGGAATATCCCTTTGGCCAGTTTGGGTCAGCTGCCCTGGCTGTGTCCCCTCCCAACTCCTCGTGCCCCTCCAGCCTTCTCGCTGGCTGGGCATGAGAAGCTGAAAAATCCTTGACTTAGTATAAACACGACTTAGCAACAACTGAAAACATCAGTGTGTTATCAACATTCTTCTCATACTAAATCCAAAACACAGCACTATACCAGCTACTAGAAATAAAATTAACTTTATTGCAGCCGAAACCAGGACACAATCTTTGGCTTTTTTAGCTAAAGGAAAAGTCTTATTTACTGTAAGTTTCTGCATGTTACAAGTTGGGGCAATGTGTGTTGAAGTGATACAGACTGCAATCTATCTGAGAAGTATAATGAAAGAGGCACTAGTTAGCTGTTGTGAACTACATAGATAAGCTGCTCTGCCATATAGTGAAAGCTAGTCAGACAATGTGCAGAAACTAAAAAACCCACTGTCTTAGAGGCAAAACATTGTAATTAGCAACAGCTATTTGCACTTTAAAACTGGAGTTGATAATTTTTTCTTTTATGTGTATTTTACCCCAAATATCCCTATTTATTGTAGCAACATGACTTGGTTCTCACCAGAATTGCTCAAGGGAGAACTCTGAATCTGATTGTTCTTTAAAATCAAGTTTTGGCAAAATATGTTCCAAATGTACTTTATTTTAAGTACACTTACAAAACACTGTGATTTGAAGAAAACATCACTAGAGCGTACTTAACCTGATTTGAATGGGAAATGTCATGTGGATGCAAAGTGTGACACACGTAATGTTGCAGCTTCGGCTTTTAGCTCTGGGAAAATGGGGGTCATCTGTAAAATTATTTTTTTAAATCAGGCACTCTACTCTGGTTTCTGAGCCATCAGGACATGATTAGGATACCTATTTCTAAGCTTTTCTTCTCCCACTCATTAGTGCATAATACTAACATCTTTGTGAAGGTGGAATGCTAGTCCCATTTTTTTAGTAATTAGAGCAATGAAGCACAGAGAAATTCAGGCCTGGATTTGCAAACCCTTATACTCAAGTATTAGCACAAATAGTCCAGCTGGTTGTCCCTATGTATGAAACAGCTTAATACAGATGCACTCTCCGCCACACGCTCTATTGCTCATGGTGCAGAGAGAGGTGCTTCAGACAGCCTCCGACGTGCTGGTCCCGTGGGCACGCAGGTCCCCGGTGCCCCGGGGGATACTTTTGGGGACACCTGAAGCCAATGCCGCTAGGTTCCAGAGCTAGCTTTGAGGAACACCTCAAGGCTGCCATAAGCAGCAAGGAAATAGGCTGTAGCCACTCAATAGGACCCCAAGGAACCTCAGCCTGTTTCATAGAATGAAAGATGAACAACTCATTTGCCCCTGCTTGAGGAAAGAAGTGGATGGCAGTTGAAGCTGCAAAATGTGCTCCGACAACTGGCAAACAATGCCAGACAAATTTCAGCCTACCAGTAAAACATGTGTTCCTTCTTTTCATCTTTTCAGTGAGGATGATGGCAATGAGGGTAAGCGAGTAACTTCCCTGAGGATGTGGTAGGATTTTCAGTGGCTTTGTATAATTGTCTTAAAACGCAGCAAGGTTCTCCTTGTTGCTCAGGACTCATACCACTTGTTGAAACATGTCTGTGTTTGCTTATAATCAAACCAAACCTCCCTAGTAGCACTGGGGAAAGCTTTACAGATCTGCACATCTTTCCTTTCCTAGCACAGGCTGTGTGGTGTCACTGGTCCATCTCTCATTTTATGTTTTAAACCAGATAACGTTGAAACTTCATCAGGCACAGTGAGAATAAAAGTCTCTCTCTCTCCTCAGAATAATGATACTTAAACCAGTTTTTATGAGATACTGTTTTCTGCTTAATATTTCTCAGGGCACCAGAAGCTCAGAAGCATGTCGGGGAAGCCCAGGCTTACCTACTGTAATGGGAGGGGGCGAATGGAGCCCGTACGGTGGCTGTTGGCAGCAGCCGGCGTGGAGGTTAGTTGATACTCAGTACAGTGTTCCAGACTGGTGTTTTCAACTGGCCTAAGTAAGGAACAATTTAACATGCACGTGAAGCATAAACGGCTGCAAGAGGGTGGCTAAATTCATTTGGCCAGTGGCACTGCATGTTTGTAACTACCTTGTTTGGTGGTTAATATTTGGGATGCAAACTCAGCGGAGCTTGGAGTTTGTTAGAGCTAGCGTCAATGCCCTGAAGTAATTAATCATAATAGGTCAAAATGGGGATTTATTTAAAGGCTCTTAATTAATCTGAGTTTTCCAGCTGTGCAAAACCACCTTAACTCAGTCTTACTTAGTTTGCAGTTACAAAGTGTGCGAACAAAAGAGTGTCATTGACTCACATGCCCTGGGGTGGGGTTAGAAATAGTTGATTTACCTTGTGCTTCCCTTGGCACTGGCTGCAACCTGTCATCCCTCTGCAGATGTCTGTACTCTGTTTCTACCTGCACTTAGGTTATTTCTGCATTGGTTCCCTGAGGCAGAAGTGGCCAGGCCCTTCTGTTCCTCCCCAGCTGTAAGGATGTGGGGGGGATCTTCAGGACATCTGCGACCAAACAGCACAGCCGAAGATCCAGCCCATTACCTTTTGCTCATTTCAGTCGTTCTGCGCGTGGTTATGTGCAGTCACTCACAGAAGAAAAAGGTTCAAATACAGCAATGTAACACTATTCTCTCTTCTTTTCCAGTTTGAAGAAATTTTTTTGGAAACAAGAGAGCAGTATGAAAAGTTAATCAAAGGTAAGAATCCCGACGCCTGATGCTTAGTGCCTCAAAAAAATTGCTCCAATTTAGCTGATTTTGTGGTTTAAAATTAGTTTATTGCAAACTGAACCTGATTTGAATGGGAAGTGTCATGTGGATGCAAAGTGTGACACACATAATGTTGCAGCTTTGGCTTTTAGCTCTGAGAAAATGGGGGTCATCTGTAAAATTATTTTTTTAAATCAGGCACTCTGGTTTCTGAGCCATTAGGACATGATTAGGATACCTATTTTTAAGCTTTTCTTCTTATTGCAAACTTCTATGTGCACACCTAGAATACTGGAATACTAGTTTTGAGTAACCTGTTCTTTCTGTGCCAAACAACTCCTATAAGCTAAAGGCCATAGCTTCTGTGACTGTGTTTATTGTAGTACATTAAACAGGGGTAGCAAACATTCCTATTTAATGCAACTTAATTATCTATGTTATTGAATGGTTAGCATGGTTCCTGGCACATTTTTGGTCCAGGGCAAATAGCACTCCCTGAAGTAATTCCTAGTAATCATTTGGGAGTTGTCCCAGGCCAAGGGCCATTTCCAAAATGTCAATTAGATGTCACCACCATGCTCTATAGGCAGAGAGAACTGAATAGAGTGAATTTGGCCAGTCTGTGCCAGCTGGCCTGACCTGTTGTTGAGTTGACTAGTGTAGATGTACCCCTGTGTTGGTTCTGAACCGCAGTAAGATAAGCCAGTGAGATAAGCCTCTAAATGAAAGGCTGGCATGGCACCAAAATCCCCAGGAAAGCCAGTTTTCCTTTGTGTTAGGTTCTGTGCGAACACCCTAGTGACAGTCCTAAGCAGGATAAACCTGAGCCATGAAGCTTGCCCCAGTTAAAAAACAGGGAGCCAGCAGGGAGACCTGCAGAAAGTCTGACATGGTCAAAGCAGCAAGCCACAAAGGCTTCATGTCAACCTTGGGGAGTGAGAACAGTTCCCAAACACCAGTGCATACCCGCAGCCACTGCCCTTGATATTTGCCCAGATGAAATCCAGCAGTGAACCCCTCCACAGCCACCCTGGAAGGAGAAGACCTTGCTGCCAGGGTAGGGAAGGAGTTGGGACTGTGAGGAGCACTACAGAGTGCACCCACCCCGCAGTTTACCTGCTGCCCAAGACACGTAAGAGAAACCTCGCAGCAGGCTGAGCTTGCCAAGACATGCTAGGAGACTTGGAAGAGGACTCGGCTGCATTCTGGCCACTTAGAAAGGAAAAGCTGTGTTTAAAGAAATTCTGACAAGAAAACTAAAATGAACAAAAATAAAAAAGAAGTGGTAGCAAGAAGATCAGAATTAAATTTGCATGTCCAGCTGGCTGCAAATCTGACAACTTGGAAGGGCAGTGCAGTATGAAGACACCAGTTATATCTCTAAATATGATAGCTCAGGTACTGAAGGCCCAAAGCTGAATTTGCTTCACAGGACTAATTAATCCAGACAGAGTGGTACAATCCTGGATACAGCATCCAAGCTTATCTATATCCAGAGAGAAGAATTAAATGGTGATGAAAAGGATAGGGAAGTTTTATAAAGAAGATTAAGGGTTTTTTATGTATATATACTGAGCCGAAGAGGGTTAGAACGCAAAGAAAAAGGTGGGGTTTAATACAAGGGGTTGAAGAAAGACAAATTAGTCATCCTCATAGAGGGACCTCTGGAATGCTGCCAGTCATGCAGGGCAGGACTGAACACAAATAACCCCGCATTACCTCTTCCTCTAATGTTTTTTCTCTCCCTACCAACATGCTTTTTGCCAGAGTATCCTGTGTTTAGACACCACCACATTGTTAGAACGGTCCAGGCGTGACTTTGGCCCATGCCACCTGATGATCTTCTAAGCAATGCCCCAGCAGTGTCCAGGATGAAGCCTGGGCCAGGGGCTGTTCCCAACAGGCAGCTTGCGGACAGACAGCTGTTTTGGAGGCTGAAGGAGTTAAATAGCATCAGCCTGGCCAGACCTGTACCCGCTGGCCTGAGAGACACTAGCTCGGCTCTATCTGCAGCCACAGGTTGCCCAGGTTGCTACCTGGATATCAACAAGCTCTGCTGGTCAGTGACAAATAGTAGGTCTAGATGATTGTTTTTTAATGTGTGCTCCACAGACCACCTTCCAACAGCACAATCCAATCCGCAGAATGACTGGCAAACTGCTTTTAATCCTGCATATATATTCTATGCAGTGGTTGTGTGAAGTATTTCTCACTGCAAAGCAAGGAGAAGCAGTGACCTACTGGACATAAGAGAGAAATCCCTCTTTTCTTCACTCACATTTGCTGCATCACTTTTTGTCAAGGGCCAGAAAGTCAGATTTTATTTTTCGCTTCACATCTTTCTGCTGAAAAGTTCCTTGCAGAGTTGTTAGTTTTCCCATTCTACTGTGTTTTTGCTAGATAGATACCAAGTAATATTTCCTCCTTGACCTGCAGAGCTGTATTCTGGAAAGACATGAAGATACACTATCTTTCTGTGAACGTTTACAAGAAACAAACACAGGCTATTTGTTGCTGCGGAGAGAACTACTCTTTGAATTTAAATTATAAATTAATAATATAGAATGAGTGAAGACTGTTTACTAATTCTAGACTAGCAAAGTATTTTAATGGCTCTGTGGAGAAAAAAGCAAACAGATGTGCCTGTTAAAATGAACTCTTACACCTGAAAGAAGGATGCACTGAATGGATTAAAATTGAGCAATTAAAATAAATGATTAATTTTGAGCAATGCAAAGTGGCAGCTGCCTGGTTGGATTTGGAGTTTTGCTGTGATTTTAACAGGGCCGGATTGTTCTCTGGATGCCCTTAATGTGTAAATAGATGAGGGAGCGTCTCCAAAGACAGTAATTAGTCCAGCAGAAAACGGGTCTAGAAAAGAGTGCCTTTGCTGTGCTGAGTCTCTATGTCAGCTTTGCTTTCAGAGCTGCCTCACTGAAGGCTCAGACAAACGCTCCTACCAGCACCAGGAGAAAATGGACCTACAAAGATGTACCTAAATAGGCTTAAATTGTGGAACAACACTGAGGATAGGCCTGTAATGCAAATCTATGGGGACTCTCAAACTCTTGTCCCTGGAGTGATGGTGTAAAACTTACTTAAACAGCAACTGCTGTCACAGTCCCTGCCTCTAACTCTGTAGCTTCACGATGTTTAAAGTGGCCTGACCTCTTCCTTTATCCCAGTAGCTCAGTCCTGCTGCAGTACTTCTCCGCTCATTCTTTCTCCTCATGTATATGTCCCTGAGAGGGAACTGATCTGCATTCAAAATAATTGGAATTTTTTTTTTTTTAAAGTTCACACTTAACACAGATCTTTATTCTCCTCTGATCCCTTGGGTTGAAATTGCTGGTTCAGGCTGCCAGCATGAGGCAGGGTCCAGAAGTGCAAAGGAGCAGGCAGTGCCAGCTCCCACCAGCCAGTGAAGCCCTGGCGACGTTGTAAAGCAAAGGGCCCAGCTGCACTGTGATGACCCAGCTACAAAAGGGCGATGCAGGCTAGTTGATATTTGATCTTTCCCACAATGTTAGTTTACTGCATGGAGTTTTACAGTTAGGGCAAGACATCAATAATCTCCTACACTGCAAAAGAAATGTGCTCGGTCTCTCGCTGTCCTGTAAAGCTAGCAGTCTAGAAGG
The DNA here is from genome assembly GCF_964188355.1 of Buteo buteo. Classification (NCBI taxonomy): domain Eukaryota; kingdom Metazoa; phylum Chordata; class Aves; order Accipitriformes; family Accipitridae; genus Buteo; species Buteo buteo. Next base: position 26,133,300 of record NC_134187.1, on the reverse strand, counting down.
AATTAACAAGCTTTCCCTCAACTTTCCACCCTAGATGGAGTCCTGATGTTTCAGCAAGTGCCCCTGGTTGAGATCGATGGGATGAAGATGGTGCAGACCAGAGCCATCCTCAGCTACATAGCAGGGAAATACAATCTCTATGGGAAAGACTTGAAGGAGAGAGCCCTGTACCGTAACACCTCTTTTCACTTAATGAGCAATCTGTTATTTGATAGCTGCATTATATATAACAAATTCAATCCTGTAAATCCAGTAGAAAGGCATGAGAAAGGCTAATACCATAAAAAGCAAGGACTCTAGCCTTTGCTTAGGTTTTAACCACCGCTGCTGAAATGCTGCTGAACAGAAACAAGCTTTTAGTCCTTTCAAAAAATACTTGGCTTGAGTTCACGTTTAGTTTCGGCTGTGAAAATTGGCAGTGTGGTGGTGATATAAAATTCCTGTAAGTTGCCTTAGTTAATTGGAAAACAGATGAAATAACTTCTGTGCTCTTTTCTACCATCTCCCCCCACTAATAGGATTGACATGTATGTGGAAGGAATAACAGATCTGATGCAAATGATTTTGATGTTTCCTTTCTCTCCACCTGAGGCAAAGGAGAAAAATCTTGACTCAATTAAGGAGAGAGCAACTAACAGGTACTTCCCAGTCTTTGAAAAGGTAAGTGACAGTGAGGATGTGCCTATAAAACTTGTATTTACAATTACCAAAAAGTTTCCCCCAAATAAGAACATATTTGTAGTTCAGGTCAGTTCCAAATCCTCAGCTTTCTTGGCTCTCACAAAGAAGAGGAAATACAGCAGCACATTTTCTCTATTTGTTGGCTTGTGTTGTCAGGGCTGTGGTACCCGAACATCTACAAAGCAAATAAAGCAATATGTTCTCAGCTATACAGCAAAACTTTTCACTAAAGTAAAAGCAAGCACATAGGTTTTCTTTTTTCCTTGAGGGGATAATTCCACATGTACATTTATTTAGAGCACATCTCTCTGCTATACTTAATTTCAATTGGAACATTTTCATTAGAAGAATGCAAAAATCCCTTGCAAATAAATCAGGTAGAGAGATTAGAAATACTTTAGTAAAACAACAGCCATAGATTTCTGCACATCCCACTTTCGAAAACAACAAACCAAACCCATATGACTCAAGCATCTGGCAACATTTCTCACTTTCATTAATGTTCATCTAGTTTTGATGGAAAAGAGTAATAAAGGCTGAACATCCTAGAAGTCCTTATGACTATAATAACTTATTCACAAAGGCAGGGATTTTCTTTGGTTAGCTATTGTAATTCTGCATTTCTAAGTTTGCTTCCTGGTATCAACATTGGACATAACTTTAAATGAAATATCTAAATGGCAATTTTATAAATTCTCCAAGTTACTCTTTAGTTGCTCCATTATCCCTATTTCTAATTCTGTGACTGTTACTAGTCTACTTAAGCGCGTGGTTTTGTCACTGTTCCCAGTGCGTATCATCATTCATCATTACTGAGTGACCAAAGTTTATAGTCTGTGTACTACAAGAGTTCAGATTTTTTTCCCAACAGTAATGAAGTGATTTAGGCTCACAGCTTCCAGCTGAAAATTCCACCCTGACATTTCAGATATAATTGCTGTTCAGCTCCACAGCTGTGCTGTGGGGCTTAGCTGCCAGGCATCATGTGTCCCAGTCTCATCTGCAGCTCGCATTCTCTTGTATTCTACAGGTTTTGAAACAGCATGGCCAAGACTTTCTTGTGGGCAACAAATTCAGCTGGGCAGATGTTCAGCTAATTGAAGCCATTTTAGCAGTGGAGGAGAAAATACCTGCTGTGCTGTCGGGGTTTCCTCAGTTGCAGGTAATTTTGGTCTTGAGCATGCCTGTATTCAGGAGCTCGAGGGCAATCCTGAAGGTGATCATCTCTCCATGCTGTGTAAATCAGGAGTGTGGGCTCTTCAAGGAACTGCCGCTATCGTATGGTTGCTTAAAATCAAGCACAAGAAGGAACTGATTTAGTTGGTTTGTTGTAAGACACTGTGCTCCTGATTAACCCAGTTCAAGTATGCCTATCCCTCTTTGAGTAGTATATGTCTCCTCAATAGAAATAAATTAATGTCATCCCAAGGGAATCACTTATCTAAGCCACCCTCTTTTGATTTTCCTGCTGCCTGCCAGTAGATGCTATGTAATACCAGATAACAAATTAAGTCTGTGATCCAAGCTGACATGTTACAATAAGGTGCAGTGTGCCATTTTCTGTAGTGGCTGGTATTACAATTTTGGGATCCCAGTAATCTCACTTCACTTCGGCCTTCTACAGTATAACTAGAAACTCAAACCTTAGCATTAAGCCACAGTTTTCTTTCAATAATCAACTCAATAAAATTAAGGATGAATACTCTGCCTTTGTACCATGTACAAAGTCTGAAATCAAGCAGAAGTGAGGCACTTTTCCTGTGAGACTTGACCAGAAATCAGAAGCCTCTAGGCTTGCAGCACAGCGTATGGGGCATGACTTGCAGGAGTCATTAAGAGTTGAGATACAGTGGACCTAAGTAGTCTGCGATTGGAAAAAAGCAGTTAGTTGTCAGTAGTCCTCCCATATGCCTGTAATAAAGCAGCGTAGCAAGTTTGGGTTGATGATGCAAGACTTGAGGTCATGCTTCTTTGTGCTTACAAACTGTTAATTTGAGGGGTGCACTCAAAGACTTTGGCTTTATTCCCATTAACAAAAGAAACAGTTCAGCATCAGACTACCACAGTTAGGTTTTCTGCTTGGAACTGATGAGGAAAAGGGCTTTGATTTTTTGTTTGTTTGTTTGTTTTCCTTAAGTGTTTTTTAAAAAATTTTAAATCTCAACCCCAACAGTTTAAGTCTTAATTTAGTGTGACAGAATGAGGCACTTCAGCCACAAAGTGGACAGTAACATGTGTCAGATTTTATCCCGCATGAAGTTTTGCAGCCTCAGGTAATTCTTGCCTCTAGCTCCCATCTTCTAGCAAGATATCTTAGCCACTAGGCATGGGCACAGTTCTGTTGGAGCCATGCCTTGAATTATGGAGGGATTCCTTTACTGCCAGAAGGGAAAAAGTTTCTAAAATTGGTGGTTACTTATTTCACAGCTTTTACTTTTCTTGCTCCTTCTTGTATTTCGCCCTTATCCTTCCAGTGCCTGTAAGGAAGAGGAAATTATGTTCAAACATCCACCAGCAAGAGCTGGCTGTTGCCCTGTGAAGCTCCTATCCATTAGCCCCATTGTTAGAAGAGGTTCTTGCTCAGCTAACTGTGGGGTCTCCAGCTGCTTGCAACCTGCACCAGTGAGTCCTCTCTGACTGTCTGCACAATGAGATGTCTCGGGATCCTTGAGTCAGTTGCCTTAACACAGGCATTTCTTACCACCTGAGATGCCCTAATCCTAGTCCTGGCCTCCAGCCGCTGCTCCAGAAGGGAATAGGTCTCCCCGAGGGACCATGTTATATCTGCCAGCCCTATGTAGATATTTTGGCTACCCTAGGCTACAACACAGTACAAGAAGCCTCTACTGGACAACTGAGTTGAGCCAAGGATGCTTCCAGTCATTTCACCTTCACCAACGCAATCCTAGAAAAGCTGGGAGAGTGGGACAACAGTGGCCATGCTAGATGCAAGCAGAGCTCAGATACTTACATAATATAGTAAAAATGGAAATCATGTTAATGTATATCGTGATTTGGCCACACAGTAGTTTGCACCATCAGAACTAGTAATGAAAAGAAAAAGGTCATGAGCTGTGTTAGTACCTTCAAAACTACACGCTGGTGCTCCCGGATATTGGATTTTTGCCTTCAGTTTCTTTCAGGCAGCAGAGATTTAGACATTGTCTGCTCCAGTACTGCCTTCATTGGTAAGAACAGGCTTTTTGCAGCAGCTGGGTCCTCCTCCTGTTGGACAGGAGACTGTGTAGGTGGCATGAGATCCGAATGAACGTTAGGATCTCTTCTAGCAGCAGGGGGAAGCAGTTCTGTGCAAGAAGCACTGTTTGCTACTGGAGTAGCTGGAACTTCTCTCTTACTCTGTTGTTTTTATTTTTTAGGCTTTTAAAATAAGAATGAGCAATATGCCTACAATTAAGAAGTTCCTGCAGCCTGGCAGCCCAAGGAAACCCCCACCAGATGAAAGTTATAGAGAAACTGTGTTGAAGATTTTTAGGAAATGAATGCCTTGCTACCTTCAGTGAGACTCAAAATACTGAACAACCCCCCCCCGCCCCAAAACCCCAAACCAAAGGAAGTAGGAAGCAGGAAGCTCAGTAAATTGGTATCATTGTAGTTAAAACCAATGGTAAAAAAAAAAAATAAAAAATAAAGCATTCTGATTACTCTGGCAATGTGACAGCAGATTTGTCTTTATTGATATCACATGCTTGGCAAACCATGAAAACAAACGAGTATGGAAGCAAAGAACTATTTGTAGGGTAGGGAATTCATTGATTTGGAAAAAGACTGATGCAGTGTTAGTATTGTCAGAATGTAACTTGTTGAAGAAATTTTCTGCATGAAAACAGGCTTCAGAATAAGAGTTACAGAAGAGAAGAAAGAGAAGAAGGGTCACTGAATCACTTGTCCTTTAAAGAAGTAGGCTTGTTTCAAGAGCAATTTTGGTGAGTAAGTACTTATATTGCATTATTTTTACAGTATTGTGTGAGTGAAACTTCTAATTTAGTATTAGTTTCATCTGTTGTTACCAAAGCCAAAACTCTTTGGTTTCTCAAACTTCCTAGGTCTTGCCTAGGAATCAGCTTTTATAACATTCCATTATTTCCTTCCTCTGCCTTTTTAATGTGATTCTTCCAGGCATCTTAGTTCATTGTTCCCAGTGCATTGGAGTCTATGCACTTATTCACGTGATGAACTTCTTCAAAGGATGGGGAGGGCAGAGCCACATCCTCAAACAGACAATCACTCAGGTTCAATATTTGTTCATGCGTCTTTCTGCGCATTTGTCTGCCATTTGGGGGGACTCTCAGCTGCTTCCTAGCCCCAGTTCTGGACACCAATGGCCAGCTGTACCTCTTTGTCCTAGCAAAACAAGAAGCACCAGACTCCGTTCCCTGGCTCTGAGGCCACACATACACTATTAAACTCTCCTGTTACCCAAAGCTGTGTAAGCCCATCTGAACAGCCTGCTGCGGCTGGGCCCTGGCGTGGACTGACTGTGGCTGGGAGCCATCTGGGTTAGAGCAGCGGGCACAGACCAGTAACCCGCGCGGGAGCCGCTGATGATTCCGTAACACAGACGACGTCTTCCAGCACCCGTGCCCTGGCACTGCCTCGTGTTTGATGTGATCTTCAGGGAACTCCGGAGGGACAAACTTGAGCCTGAGCTGCCACTTTGCGCGGAGCGAAATGCGGGCAGCCTAGGGCTGCTGCTGCTTCAGCGGCACTGTGGGGCATCACCCGCCCTCGTGGCAACGTGGTGGGACCAGTGGCACCGAGGTGGTCATGGGTCCTCCCAGCGAGGGCTGTCTGCAGCGGTGGAGGTGATTCACACAGTGCCAACGGGGAAGGGAGGAGTGGGGTCGCAGAGCAGCGCAGGCTTCATGGCTAGGAAAGCTCAGGGGCATTGAAGGCGTAGTACAGTTGCCTAAATTTCTCTTGGCAATCTCTCCTCATACAGGTAAGTTCACGAATCATTTAGTGAGTCGTGCTCATTTCCTCTATCCTGAAAAATGGTTTAAGGTTTCTTGGAAAGTGACTGGTTGCTGGAAGAAGTTGCTTTTCCAGCATTCTGGACTTTACCGGAAAAGTACCTGAACTTATTTGTTAACAGTTGGCAATGCCATAGGCGAACTGCCTGCGTGGCTGCAGTGCTGTGCTGCATCCTGCCACCTTGGGTCACCAGCCACCTCTGTGCTGTCCCAAGACGAAAGCCACTGCACGCCTGCCCGTGCAGGGACACCACCTCCCTAGCAGATGCTACCGCTGCGATGTACATCTCCATGCAATTCGTGTCGCTGCTACTTCTCCATGCTGAGCAACAGGATGGGCTTTGAACGTGAACGTGGAACTACTGTGAGCTGGTTGGTACATCACTTGCTTACACACCTGTAAAAGGCCAAAATGTAGTCAACGTTACCATCTTTAAATTAAGGCCTGTGGGTGGATTGGACTTTTTAAGATCTCCCTGCAACGTTTTCCTTGCAAAACTTATTATTTTTCTTCATAAATAAATTATTTCAAACCTTGCGTATGATCTCTACCAGCATTTCACGTGCAGGTTACAAATATATTATCTCTTGAGAACGAAGTGTTGTGGAAGAAACACGCTATCTGTTTTGCAGATTCAGGTAAGGCAGAGGTGGATTATTTCTACAGCTGTAGGACAGAACACAGAGCAACAGAAGTTCAGCTTCTAGGTAACCCATTTGCTCTTCAAAATGTTTGGGAAAACACCTAATGCTTTTGACATACCTGAGGCCAAGTGTTAAGTCAGCATGAGGATCACTGGAGAAAAGGACATTTTCTGTCTTTTAATTTCTCTCTTCCCTCTGCAAAGCTATTTTTTGTAAACATATTCCTGGGTTTATAAGACGGTTACATTGCACACTTACCCTGGTGGGTTTGGAGGGTGTAATTCAGTGTGGAGAAACGTTTCATGGGACATAATGTGTGACCTGCACTTTTCAAGTGTGCTGAATGCAGGCAGCGCCAGTTTGGAAAAACAACAACAAATGGGACCTTTGCTTTAAATAATATGAAACACCAAAGCTGCACTTTATTTCTGCAGCAAGGCAGGACTGGGTATATCCCAACAGGTCTCATTAGCCACAGATGAGGCTCCCTTCTCTACAGTCCCTATTTCCCCTGCTAATACAATAAGGCACAACAGGTTTTGTGTGTGCACTGATTTCCCTTGCAAGTACATTTTAAATATTGCCTCATAATTTTGAACACAGCTCCAACCCAAATTAACATAATTCTGGTATGTTTTATATAGAGAGGAAAGTTCACAAAGCCTGATGGCACAAAACATTTTCCAATGCTTTGTCAAGAAATCAGTATCATGTCTGAAAAAAACAATCTAAATAAAAATTAAGATAGTTATACGTTATTTTATTTTGAAGGAAGAGGCTAAATGGAAACAAGCTGGTGAGCAACAGCAGCAGCTGGGGAGAATATTCACTCCTAAGTTACTAGGATATCTTTGACATTTCCCCTAGTTTTAACTCCTGGATGGTCAATCTGAACCTAGATGTTCTTAAGAGATCAGATGCCTTCAGGCATGCAAGATACAAATGACACTTCTACAGCATTTTCCAAAATACTTTACAAGCTTAGTGAAGTGACATTTCCAAAAGCCCCGTTAAGTTAGGAGACAGACTGTATTGTATTTTCCACTTTTATTTAGGCTAGTAACTGTGTTGAAGAGGACTTGCCTGAAATCTTGGTGGATAACTCTGATAGGGTAAGAAATGTCAGTGTTGGAATAAATCACCCTCTGAAGACTTCTAATCCTCTCCCCTGTCCCTAAGGGAAGGCTGAAGGGACTGGTTTCATCTAAACTTTTAACTCCCTCAGTTGAGACAGCATCCTTTCGAGTAGTTTGGATATCAGCTGTAGCCCAAGCGCATGGTGAGGGATTCCTCCTGAATTTAGACCAGAATTTAGATCTATTTAAAGGAGACTAGACAGCTAGACTAGATGTAGGTGTCTACGAAGTTAGGTGAGATGAGTTTTCCCAAGTTGTCTACACTGTGATTAACTTTCATGCTTGAACTCATGTTTTCTTACCTTGCAGTCCTCTGACACAGTGGATGTGAAGTCCTTGTAGGAGTAGTCACTAGACCTGGGATATCTCCTAGAGGTTATCATGGCCAGGCCTATAAATGATTAATCCATGCAAGCTACCTAAGAGTGAATATGGATTTGTGAAACACTACCAGACACAGCTTGGTGCATACCTCTATGTGGGGAGAGCTTCAATCTCCCACATTATCCTAGATTCTGAGTCATAAGTCATGTCTGTCCAACAATGCTGGAAACACTGTTTTCAGCAGTGTAGTTTGACCTTTTATTCTTAAAAAAACCTGTGCTAACAGCAAAAGTCAGCACTCCCAGAAGCCTAGAGGGGAAAGCAGTCACCTCTCGAGCAAGCAAATAAAACATTCCTATGCAGAGTTCTGTTTCATTATAAACCACAAATTATTCCAGGCTGGATGTTAACAGAACACAAAACGTGGGCAGCCTGTGCTTCTACAGCGATACCAAGAGTGGGCTTCTGCTGCACCGAGGACAGACAGCCGTGGCTCTCCGTGACAGCTCTGCACGGCTCACCATCCCGCCATGGCACATGCCGCTGACCTGGGCTCTCCGGAGCAGCAGCTGGAGGCCAGCGGATGTCCTGGAACATGCACCGTGGCATGGACACCTCTGTGTAGGGGACTGAGCCCCACTGCAGGCCTTCAGAGGCTGGGGAGAAGAACCTCCCAAGATGTAAGAAGGGGACAGAGGGAAATAAGAAAGAAAAGAGCCTGAACCAGAAGACTAGGTGCCTCCTAAAAGACAAGACGTTGCAGTGCTGACTGTTTTGATGCCTTGTCCTTCAATGGTTCTAGCTCTAAATAAATAATCAAGCTTATTTTATTGTCAAGCATGGAACACATTGGTCTAACGGGCACCAGTGGTGGAGACTGATGGAATGAGGATCATTTTCAGCTCCATAGCAGCAAAGCACGTCTACAGGAAGGACCTGAAGGAGAGAGCCCTCTGGACTGTAACAACTCATTTTTTTGTTTGGTAGACTACAGTTCATACAACTTCCCTGTGTAATACAAGAACACCCCAGCTCAGTTATGTTCAGAGTGATTCAGCAGATTTTTATATAGTACACTGACCTTGCCTGCAGGTGATGTCTGCAAGAGTATTAACCAGCTAGATTAGACAGGCAGGATGGTGCATGGGAGTTCATGCTGTATCGACTCTTTGAAGTCAACAGAGTTATCAGAAGAAAGCAGTCAGGAGTGCAGAGGGCAGTTTGTCTTCTGATGCTGCTCTTCATTCACTGCCTCCTACAGTTGTCTTTGGTGTGCATTTTCAACAGGCCAAATTCAGGGAAACATTTTTGACAGAAACAGAAGAAAACTTTCTATGTCTAGGAATGAAATTCAGGAGAGAAAACATCCTGAAGGAATATCCCCCATCACTAAGGAAGGGAAGGGAGCTTATGAAGGATTCAAGCTGAATTAGTTGATGTGACGTATGTAAAGCAGCGCTCTGTTAAAAGTAAAAAAACCCACAGAAAATTAAAATAAAATTTTGATTGCTATCATAGTATTTTTTTAAAACATGGGAGCTTTTCAGCTGTTCTGATTATTTTTAACTATCAGGTTGCCAAACAATGAAAATAGGAAGCATACGATTTTCTGCTGGCACAGATGTTCCCAATGATCATGACCTCTCATAAATCTCACATTTGTACATAGTCAGCATTAGTCAGGAATTTATTTTCTGTAGGTGAGAAGTGACTAAACAGACCTAATTGGTTTTACTTGTTTAAGAAATAGGAGTTTCCCATTGGCAGAGAACTGTTTGCAATTCTCTTTGTAGGAGGGGCTACAGAACTGTATAACCTCAAGGCAAAGCTACTGACTGAGCTTAGAGTGAGTTATACTGTGTACAAGGTAAGCTTTTTGGATTTTGGACTTTGGACATGCATAGGGAATTAGTGTACTTGAAACTAAGTCAGTGAATGGGTTTTATGGGTTGCATACTTGTATGTACTTTCTTTACTAACATGGTTATGTGCATCAAATATTAAATCATTAATCAACTTTCTAGGTGTACAGATTTAAGCAAAAGAAATGTAGATCTCAGAAGTGTGGAGTGCTTCCTCTCACACCCTTCTTATTGTAGAGAAAATGACATGTTATTTACAAAGGGAATATGCTTTTTTTTTTAGCCATTTTCTTTTGCTGCTGTTAATGCTTCAGTTTTATTGTTGACACGGTGTTAATAACTGCGAAGCTAGTATAAACTAGGCACTGTCTACATGTTTGCTGCTGATGTGCACGCACAGGTTCTGAATGGGGTGGATGACAGTCTGTCTAGAAACCGTTGTTGGTTTAAATTCCAGCAGAGTTGGGATTGGACCAAGCAGGTATTGCACTTTGGCTCTGCCTGTGGTAAAGGCAATCTACTGTTACCAGAGACAAAATTAAATTCCATGTCCTCGGGTGCTTGCCTAAAGAAATGAGAAGAATGGCGAGTGTTGCAAATGAGATCGAACACTTACAATGGCGGGGGGGGGGGGGGAAATCCTTCCTGTCACTTTTATAATGGAGCATAACGGCTGCTGGAGAAAGCACAGCAGTTGCTGAGTTTGTATTGTGTATCTGATTAAACAGTAAACTGTATCCTGAGATGATGCCAAAATAAACAGAGCAGTGTATCTTGCACACCCTGCTTTTCGGTCAGAGCAGAACACTTTGGGATGCAAATGGGTTTTGATTTGCTTTTTCTCTGACATGGGCCAATTGCTCTCAGTACAGGGTTCTGCTTAACTATCCTGCACATATAAAAGACATTTTAAGGCAAAATGATACAATGCAGTCTCTCAATATAGTCTTCTACCTCCTCTGCTAATCTGATGAGAGTCTTGGACCATAAATCATTCAAACAAGACAATTTTGATCAATGCTTGAGAACCAGTTAGAAGCTCAAAACCAGCATTCTGAATCTTTATTTTGCAAAACTTACAGTAGGAAATCAGGCACGTGGAAACATGTCTGGGAAACCCAAGCTCCACTACTTCAATGGACGAGGCCGAATGGAATCAATACGTTGGCTACTAGCAGCAGCTGGGGTTGAGGTTTGCCTCTGTTTTTTATACTAACATCATGTGACAAATATGTATTTTTACTCTTCCTTATAAAAAATGTGACTGACCAGCAGTTGCAAGCTCTGCATTTAGTGCATTGTTGACCAAGCCAACTATGACCACTAGTTTACCCTAAGCAGGGGGGCAAGTTCCTGTTTCACTTCCAAGCATCATGTGCCAAGCCTACTGGTAGCACCACAAATGCCTCTCCCCTGTAGCTAGTGAAAGAAAAAATTTAAAACCACAGCAGCAGACCCTGGTTTTTTATCTTCTGATCACAGGGATCGAGCACTTTCAATTCTGAAGAACTTCAGTTAAATCCCAATGTCCAAAACAGAAAAAAAAAAAATTATGCCTACTACAATGTAGCTTACCCCTGAAGGTACTGTATGTTATAAAACACACAGTAATTGTTTTTACCTCTAACGGGTTTTGATATTAAACTGGAGAGGGAGTGTGAGGATCTGTGTGTTTTAAGAGCCGTGATTTTTTTTGTCATGGTGATGGGTAATGTGCCAAAAAGCTGCACCGGGCACGTGATCTCTTCTCTTTGTCCCTCCTTTTGCCAGCTTGTGGCAAAGGAGCTATACCACTGTTCTGCTGCTGCAGTGTGAATTTACCTATCTTCCTTTCTCCCTGAACCACCTATTGCCAGCACTGACAACTGAAGCAGCATGGTCATTGTTTGCTCAGCAGACAGGGTTTTGTGCCTTTCGGTCACTTCAGCTTTACCCAAAATCTTACCTGCACAAAAATATGAATCACATGTGAAAGGGAAGAGGAGAGGATGTGACAGAGGCAAAATAAATTTTTAAAGATATCACTTTCAAATCTGATGTCTTTTTTAAAAGATAAAATTCCCCAAAACACAGCTCTTTGTGCTGTCATTGTTTCATGCAAAGCAGAAGCTAAAATTTGCAGTGACAACACAACTTTTCTTCTGTATTTCCTGCAGTTTGAAGAATGTTTTCTGGAAACAAAGGATGATCTGACAAAGTTACAGAAGGGTAAGTTTCCTTCACTTTTTAATGATTAGATAATAATAATTAGAATTGTTTCTCTTAGAACACCTAATAAGTCTTATGTCTCCTAAAAAGAAAATCTAGACTGGATTGTACATGAGGTATCACAGATACACACTGCAGTGTGTTAGGTGCTATCATCCACCCAGTTGCTTCAGTCTTCATTGAATCACAGAATGGCTGAGGTCAGAAGGGACCTCTCGAGATCGTCTGCTCCACCTCCCCTCTTCAAGCAAGGCCACCTAGAGACAGTTGCCCAGGACAGTGTCTAGTTGGGGTTTGAGTGTCTCCAAGGATGGACACTCCACAGCCTCTCTGGGCAACCCGTGCCAGTGTTCAGACACTCCCACAGTAAAAAAGCCTTTCCTTAAGTTCAGATGATTGACTCTCCTTTGTTTCAGTTTGTGCCCATTGTCTCCTATCCTATGACAGGTTTTTGTCATCAGATCATCTTGAAATTCATTAGCATTTTAGGTTGACTACAAAGTTGATTTATAATCCATATGAAATCAGAGCTCCAGATTTCTGAGTTTGACCTGTACTTCTGATGCATTTCTGTTTCCCAAGGCAACTACTCACCTTGCTATCTTTAACTTCCATCTTTGTGAACATGATATTTGCATTTCCTCCAAACCGAATTACATGTCTGTGCTCTTATTTGGCTTTTCAAAGAACTCTGAGCTAGGGTTGGCATTTGCAGTCCTGGTCTGCTTTAGGAACAATGACTTGATCCCCCTGCCACCTGCCAGCTTTCAAAAATTATTTTGAGACACGAGCATGAATGAAAATATGCCCTTAATAGCAGACAGTTTCTCTGCATGATTGCCTTACAGCAGATACGAAGACGGACGTAGCTGATCAGTTATCTGAGTCAAGAAATATGAATCCATAAAGCAAATACTCTGACTCACTTTTCTGATCAGTTCCTGGAGGTATTTTGACTTCTTCCTTGCTAGAATAAGGCTTCTGCAGGCTAATAAGGGATTTACACAGCTACAGTCTCACACCAAGTGATATTTGGCTCTTGCAGGAATCTCATGAAACCCACTCATTATTCCCTGCTTCACAACCGTACAGATGTATTCCATTCTATAAAGCCAACAAAGATATTATTTGCATTTATATTCACATTATATTTTGACAAGCCTTTAAATAGTCCAGATTTCCATAATACTTACCAAAGCATGACAGGAACTGGCTGGGTCATATCCTTCAGTCCTTCTCATCTTTATTAACCTCCATAAAAATCATCTGGGTCAGGGCCATGCAGCACAGGACATGTCTTTTTCAGTATATGACTGCTTAGAAGTTCTGCATTTGGGTGCTTCCTCAGACCTGAAGAAACTTCAAGAGGCTGATTGCTATAATATTAAGTTATTAATGTTACTAAGAAATGGTTCTTGGTTTCATGGTAAGCATTTCCATACCTTGTTGTGAGAATCAGGAAGGCTGCCACTGAAAGGGCTGTCAAGCATTGGAACAGGCTGCCCAGGGAAGTGGTTGAGTCACTGTCCCTGGGGGTATTTAAAAGATGTGTAGATGTGGCACTTAGGGACATGGTTTAGTGGTGGACTTGGCAGTGTTAGGTTAATGGTTGGACTCAATGATCTTAAGGGTCTTTTCCAACCTAAATGATTCTATGATTCTAAATAAAAAATAATACACGTGGTTACTTTGCCACCCACCTACTAATGGCTCTCATTCAGAGACCAAATGTCTCCTTGTCTTGTCCCCTTTTCCCTAGATGGATCCCTGCTGTTTCAGCAAGTGCCAATGGTGGAGATCGATGGAATGAAGATGGTGCAGAGCAGAGCCATCAGCAACTACATTGCAGCGAAGTACAACCTCTATGGGAAGGATCTGAAGGAGAGAGCCCTGTACTGTAACAGTACCACCTTTGTTTGTTAGACTACAGTTCATACTACCTGTGTAACACAAGAGTATCCCAGGTCACGGTTAGATTCAGGGTGATACAGCAGCTTTTCATGTAGCACGTATTGATTGAGACTGCAGGTGATGTCTACAACAGTAATAATCAGCTAGATTAGATAGGCAGCATGGTGCAAGGGAGTTCATTAAGATCAAAGGTCAATACAGTTATCAGAAGAAAGTAGTCAGGAGTGCAGAGGGTGGGCTCTCTTATGGATGCTGCTTTTCATTTTCTGCAGTTGTCAGCAGTAGGCATTTCCACATCAAATTGAGGGAAATGTCTCTGATGGAAACAAAAAAATTGTCTCTCTAATAAGCAGGAATTAGAATTAGAATTAATAACTGGTTATTAAAGGACAGGGCTATTAGGGCACATGGTTTGACCTGAAGTATTTTTAAATGCTTCCAGTTAATTGCCACCAGTAAACACACGTCAAGGTATTTCTTAGGAATTGTACAGACCCACTGTTCAACTTAGCATGTCTGATTGGATTTTTAACACAAGTTTGGATAACACACATGCCAATTTTGTGTTCAGGTTCAAAAAAACTTAATACAGAGAAGTGTCAGCCCTAGTGAAAAATGGAAAGGGTACAGTCTTTTAGTTTTTGGTTAGGCACTTTGCACTTGTCTTTCATCCATGCTTGCCCCTCGCCCGTGTCCTGAAGCTACTGCTCTCGAGGGGTGGGCTGCTCCAAGCTATGCGTGCTGGATAGAAGAGGTGGAGAGTTCCCAACATCTCAATGGGGTTATGCCAGTAGCTATGGTGCTATTCAGACCTACTGTGTTTAGCTTAACCAACTGGATCTATTCCTTTCAGAATTGATATGTATGTGGAAGCAGTAATAGATCTGAATGAGTTACTCATGACCCATACTTTCCAACCAGCGGATAAAAAGGAGCAACATTTTGCTACTATTGTGGACAAGGCCACAAACAGATACTTTCCAGTCTATGAGAAGGTAGGTGGCAAAGAGGTAGTAGCTTAATTAATATTGTTTCCCTGAAACTCCATCCTGGACCTACATAAACAATTTTTATTGAGGAAAAGAGAGAAGAAGAATTACCACTTAAATATAAATGCTGTGGTTTAGGTGGGGCTGGAATGAGGGTGGAGACAGGACACTACAGAAGGGACAGAAGGCACTACAAATCTGGGAGAGATGCAGAGCTGCAAAAACCCAGGACACACTGATCTCCCCAAATGTCCATGTTTCAGTCTGTATATTGTTTCAGACAAAAGACACTACAGCATCAGCTTTTACATAAAGTCTCCTCCTGAAGTGCAGAACCCCCTCTACCATACATGCTATGTAAAAGCATTCCAGCTCCTTCTGTAACAAAAGGGAGGATGGATTAGCTGGGTTTCAAGACCATGAGGCACAGAGAGCTCCCAATCCAATATTCCCAAAATTGAAGAGGAAACAGGTGAGAAGTAAGGGAGCTGCCCATAATTTGAAAGAATCCAAGATATTCTTACTATGCTATCTGCTGAACTTAAGCCTCTTGTAAATTTTGTATAGGCATTTGCAGTGGTGGTTGTATCCCATAAAGCTTAGCCTCCAACTCAGCAGTGCTAATTACATGAGCTACAGAAGTGAAGGCAAGAGGGGTATAACTGAGCTGCCAGAAAGAAATGCTGAAGAGAAAGGACTGACAAATTATGCCTAGGATGACAGTGGGGTCAGATCATTCGTTTGTACTACAGATGTTCTTACTGCATTTCCTTCTTTCAAGGATAACTCTGTGCAGCGTATGACCTTGCTTTGAATATATCATATTAAGTCACAGAGAGGGGAAAAATAAAAAGACATCTAATTCTGGTTCTCTGTTTTTAGGTTTTGAAAGACCATGGGCAAGACTTTCTTGTTGGCAACCGGCTTAGCAGGGCAGATGTACAATTACTTGAAACCCTTTTAATGGCAGAAGAGTGCAAGCCTGATATACTTGTCAAATTTCCCCTCTTGCAGGTAATTGAATGGACATTGAATGGCCAATGAATCAAAGCAGGACCACTGATCTAAACTGGCTGAGAAATACGGGAGAGTGGGAGGGTGAGGAAAGAAGTGAAAGACAAAATCAAAATCAAATATCCTAAGTACTTTTAGCTGGCCTCAAGTACTGATGATTATTGCCACCTTCTGTCACTATAGCCACAAAAGCATAATAGGATGAAGCATATAGATTCTTCTGCAGGGTCAACCCATAATGTTACTTTTAGAGCATGGATAACATCTAAATGTCTGACAGTTACCATGGTTCTTAAGCACAGTGATGTTTTGGTTTTGTTTTGTAGAGTTTTAAAGCCAGAATAAGCAATATCCCCACAATAAAGAAATTCCTGCAGCCTGGCAGCCAGAGGAAACCACCACTACAAGAAAAAGATGTACCAAAACTGATGAAAATTTTCCACTGAGCAGCAACCAAAACCCACAGAAACTCTATTTCATTGTCTTTGTGTTTGCTGATACTGGCAAAACGAAATTAATGAAAGTAGTGAAAAAGTTTTCAATCTCTCTTTCATTAGCTACAGGACTGGTTTTAGCCTACTGCAAACACTTCCAAGGTAAATCTACATAAGCGTACCAGCAAATTAAATAGTTCACTGCATTAGGGGGTACACTGGACAACACAGGATGTCTTAAATTACTTGAGAGAATACCTGAAATAAAGTCTTACTACTGACAGTCAAACCCGGTTTGTTCAATGACTTCTTGCTGCTACTTATATACCTAAGGACTCTCTGGTTCTGCCTTTCTGGCATTCCCAAGAGTTGCTGGAAAGTGAAGAGAGCTTAGTCCAAACAGTGGGCGATGTATCTGTTCCAGGAAATGTCAGGAAAAGCCTGCAGGTTCTGGTTTGATGGGGATGACGGGTTTGGATTCAGCTTTCCTCTGACCTTAACTTGGAGTATGCTGGGACCAGAGGTCCTACTGCACCTGTATGTTGTCACTAGACATTTAAACTCTTGTGCTGTAGCTTCACCAATATTTCCTTTAACATAAGGTCTACTGTAGCAGCTAAAAGCACTTTGCAGACTCAGCTGAGAAACTAATGTTTGTTGCCAACTGTAAAGTGGAAAACTTATTGTTAGAGGAAGGAGGAGTCAGACTGGTGTCAGGTGCTAGTGAGACCTTGAAATGTAGGACTTCATTGTTGACTTATGTCACTTTATATTAAACTCAGTTAAATGTAAGTTGTACATTATAATCACTTAAATCAAGCTCTACTACTGAGAGGCTAGCAAGACAGTTGAACACATAAATATGTATATTATTTCAACACCAAATCAACAAAGTATGTAAATGCAACAGCCAGTGCCCTAAAAACAACTAATGATCTAGTACTGGCAGTTTTAAGCTGGGCAAACTCAGGGCGCTAAAACTCTTGCCAGCACCCACAGTTTCCTTGTAAGAAATGCCATGTGGCTGGAACCAGTTTTTAGCATCAAGAAATTAAAAAAACCCAATGTTTTTCTGCACCAGAGCATGTATCTAATTAGAGTTGTTGCAAGAGCTGTTTCCTCCCGCCTCACTGAAGCATTCGGGCAGCACTTGCAGCTGCTGAGCACTGTCAGAAATTTGAGCCAGAAACTCTGGCTGTGGCTGCCAACTCTCTGCTGTGCAAGTTCCTCTACACAGCCAGGTGGTTTTAGGAGCATGTGCTCATGTTGTCCCACAAGCGGGGCTCGATGCGTTGTATGCAATAAGCCAATCTTACACATAGAGCTGAGATATTTATTTCCTATTTGTGCAAAGATGGGTGCTAGGTGATAATTCCACAAAGCTAGTGCCCCACACCAAGGAACTATAATGTATTTATTCTGTTACATGATTAGTAAAACCCCACCTAAATTTATGTTCATGGGTTGGTAGTCACCATCTCATCTACTATTGGTTAGTTATATCTAAATTAGCCTCGCTTGGTGTGCAAATTAGCAAGCATACTCCTTGGCCGGGGGGGTGGGGGGGAGCCTTTCCAGTCTTTAATGGAGTCGGAGGTGGTGATCTCCCCCCTGATGCCTTCACGTTTCCCCTAGTTCATGCTTCTTTGGCAATCATCCGGCCTTCGGTTCCTTCTGGAGCAGGGTGTGTCCTCTTTATCAGTCTTTAGTTCCTTCTTCAAGGACATAGTCCCTAGCAAACCCTGCATCGTTTACACAAAGTAACCAGGCCTACGCAGTGCAACCACTGAGTAATGGTCCTCCTTAACGGACAAGGTGTCGTGTTTAACCCTAACCTGAGAGGCGTCACCACTGTGACATGCGGAAAACAGACTCCACAATCGGTGAGATTGTAAAGTAGGTATGTTCATTCAGCGCTGGGCAACACGGGGGTAATCCCACCAAAGTTGTGCGCGCCTGACTTGGCAGTTTGCTTTAAATGTATACAGTCAAGTGTTACATATACATAGAGTTTTGCTATACGCCTATACATAGGCATTACCTATCCCCGCTTCATATTAAAAATAGCTCCAGGAAGTCATTTCCATAGTCTCCTCTCAACTGCGCTTGTGCAGTGCCTCCTTATGGTGGTCGCTGGTGGTCGTGAAGATGAAGGCTGTATGTCTTCTTCATGGTAAACTCTTAACCTTCTGTCCCTGTGCAGACTCAGTTGTCCAAATCACAAGGCTGGTCTTGGCTGGTTCTTGGGGTTGACTCCTGCTTCTTATCAGGGACTATCTCCTGTCCCAGCCAGCCTCAACAATGCAAATGTTAAACATCACTTCTCATCCCCTTGGGCCATGTCTACCTCTACTGAAACTTCTTTAACTTCATTATAAGCTAGATAATTATTAAACAATTCCTATCTACATCCATACATCTACTAAGGTTCCTTTGGTTCCTCGTCTCTTAACGATTAGGCCGTAACTCAAACACACGACGAACGCACAGAGACCCGGCCTTCGCCCACCCAGACCCCGAGCCCCTGCCACGCCGTCGCCGCTCCTTCAGCCGCGCCATCGCTGTGACCCCGCTGCCGCCTCAGGGGCCTCAAAGCCCCTTCTCCCGTCCCCTCCCGCCACCTCCCCCTGAGGTGCAGCCGCGGCACCCTGCCGGCCCCGAAGCCGGCCTAGTGGAAGAAGTCGCTCCACAAGGCCTCAGCGACAAGGCCGAGGGGCCTTTTCCCCTCAGCGACGCTCGCAAGGCTCAACCGCCGCAAGCCTCCCCCCTCGGTGCCCCAGGGCGGCCTGAGGGAGGGAGGGAGGGCGGGCGGTGGGCAGGCCGGCCGGCGGGGCCGCCTCTCGGCGGGCCGGGCGGTGAGGGCAGTCCGGGCGGCGGCGGCGGCGGCGGGGCAGGTGCGGCCGGCTCGGGGGGCACTGGCGGGGGCCCGGCGGCGGGAGGGGGGGCGGCCGGGCCCGGCGGAGGGTGTAAATTTTGCCCGCCGGGGAGCGGGGGGCCGGCGGGTCTCTCCGGGGCCACCCGCGAAGGAGCCCCCTCCCGCTTGCTGGGGGCGGGCAGCCGGGGCCCCTGCCGGGAGGGAGAAAGGCGAAGGTGCGTGGCCGACCGGTGTTTACTTCGGGAACACGCTGGAGCGTGTTTGTTTGTGCGGGGTCGCTCCCCACAGGGACCCGCGCCGGGCGGGCTGGGCCTGCGGAGAGGGAGTTCGGGCCTGGCTCTGGGGAGGGTCAGCAGGGAACCCGACGAGGAATTGCTGTTTGGAGTTTCAGGGTTTTAAAATCTCCGGGGGGGGGGAGGAATTATTTGCCTTTCGCCTCGTTCAAACTCTCCTCCTAGCTCAGGGGGCGGAAGGAGCGCTTTTTGAAGCCAGACCTGGCCCCAGTCCCAGTGGAAACCGCACGCTGGTGAGCAGTTACAGTCTTAAGAGCGTCTGGAGACTGAGCCGGGCTCGATGGAGCACAGGGCCTGTGCCGTAAGGTCATTCTGCTTGAGCAGCCCTGCGTGAGCTGTGCTCGAGGAACAAAGCGTTGCAGAGAACCGTCTTGGGGTCCACATCCAATTAGGAAGAGAGTTTAGGATCTTGCAGTGGATTAGGAGCTTGCTGTTAAATTCACTTACTTGTTTCTCCATGGAAGGCTGGTGCCTGAATTGTTTTGGACAAAACAGTGTAATTTTTTAATACAGCAGTCACAGCGGCAGCCGTCACTCTGACAACTGCTTGGCTGAGGTCCAAGGAAGGTCTGATGTACTAGAACATCAAGAAAGTTTGTGATTTCTTTTCAGGTCTGTTATTGCTATTAAAGAAAGATAATTTGCCAACTTTGTTACTCTTTCCTATCTCACTGCTTTACAAAGGGATATTCATTGCAGAGCAGTAACAGAGTCACCAGACTACTTAGCAGCCCTCTGTAAGTGTTCAGCCTAAACCCCAAAGTCAGTCCTTAAGCAGTGCAGTTCCAGGAAAGCGTAAGCATTTTCTTAACTGCACAAAAAGCCTCAACCCTTGGCCAATCCCCACAAGGACCTGTGATGAACAAGTACAGGTTATATTGATACCTGGACTTTTTTCCACTGACACTTGCTCTGCTCCTCAGCTTTCCCAGCTGTTTGGAGTGGAGCACTGAGCTGACACTGGCAAGCAGGGCTCTGGCTGGGCTGGTTTTTATCAACTCTACCTCTGCTTCAGGGAGAAGTCAGGGAAGTTTGCTCTTTCTGCTTATCCTAGCCTCTCTTTGTAGTGTGTTTCCCAGCCTTGGTCCCATGTGCTGGAGGTTAGAGTACTTGTCCAGTCTGTGAGGGCCCAAGTGCGGTTCTCCACTCTGATGGAGTGGAGTCGAGACTGTCACCTGCTTCCTGAGTGCCAGGGAATGAAGTGGTTTTGAAGTGTGGAAGGTTGAGAGCTCTTTTGCTTGGTATAGTGTAACACACACACTTAAGGGACCTAGAAATGGAGCGTAGGTCATGGTCTTCTGTGTGTAGGGCCTGGTAAGGTAGCTGTGATGAGGCACTTCTCTAAGTGCCTTGTTTATGTGCCCTGTTGCTGTTCAGGTATTAGGAATCTAGCTAGGCATCCAGCAGCTCTAGACTAGATGCCAACTCTAAACTGTCAAGACATAATCAAGCCTTTATTAACAAGTACATGTTTATGTATCAGGAGAACTTCATTGCAAGAGACCGAGGTGTCTGGGGATATAGGCATTGCCAGGGCTAGGTGGAACCTAAGCAGCAGTTTCGAAGACCTGTATTTTGGACTGCGGCACCAGGTTTCTCCTGTGACTCCAGCCCCTAGTAGAGTAATGGCTGTTTGCTACAAGGCCTATTGAAGATACCGCCCAATACAAAGGGCTTCAGTGAAGAAGGCCAGGGATGTGGTCTCCTCTCTCACTGTTGTACTGTTTGTGCCTCTTCATTGATGCTTTTGGGATTATGGCCAAAGTTTCTACTTTGTGACTCAATTACGTACAGTGAAGTCTGTGCAAGAATAAATAAGCCTGCCTGTTAACAGATAAAACCTTGGCTTAATGATGAAACACTCTCTTAGTCTGTGACTGTCTTCTTGTTAAATCTGCTTCATTCTTCTGGGACCTATTAGTGATAAGAGTACAGTGTTAGCTTTGTTTCCAGCACCAGGCAAGCTCACATCAGCTGCTGACTTCATACTATGGCATGTGACTGCACTTGTTAGTGAGATTTGAAGAACAAAGTGTTTCATCCCAGTGCCATCATCTGATGGGCTGACTTCAGCCCCCTGCTGCTGGGGGCATTGACCAGGCCTTACCTGCCCAACAGGTTACGGTCTCGTTTGTTTGGTTTTGATTTTAAAGTTAAGTTTTCAGAGCCAATAAGATATAAATCCCTGTTACAGTTTAACTGTTGTTTGTAAAATTGGAATGGGTCTTGAAGTCGGTCTGCGTTCTCTATAATGGATATATTGTGATTTGGCTAATGGTCAAAACAGAACTAGCTAAATATGGAAGTCAGCAGGCCTGGTGAAATATATGCAGGGATATATATTGCTGTTATAAGCTCGTATTTGTAAAGGCACAGCAGCATGGGGCTCTGAAATGTCATAGTAAGAGAGGTGAAGATAATGCTGGTGTCTCTGGGTTGGTGGTCTTGAGAAGGAACTCATTTGACAGTACATTTTCAAGTCTGGTATGACATGGATGCTGTCACAAAACCCAACACCTACTGAAGAGATTGCATCACTACTAGGTTGAAAATGTATTTATTCAGGAATACCCTACAATTCTGTTTTGGTTGTAAAACTCATGGGCTCTAATATTTTTAAGGATATGTACCTGATTTAGTAGATGCTTATTACATTCTGTCATGATGCTTTTTTCGAATTGCTGCATATTCTCCTGGTAGTGTGTACTTTTTTTTTCACTAATCCACAGGAAATGTGGTTGCATCAAGCCCAAGTATCTAGGTCTTGATTGCCCTTCTACTTTCACATTCATCCAACTGGTTTTAGTAGTTTGGAGTGGAACGTTTTAAATGCTAAGTTAAAACATGCTTCCTGTAAGATCATCTTCTTGAATTTATCAGGAAACAAGATCTCTGAAATCATGTCGGGGAAACCCAGGCTGCACTATACCAATGGAAGGGGGAAGATGGAGTCGATCCGATGGCTGTTAGCAGCAGCCGGGGTTGAGGTTTGTTTTTTTTTTTTTTTAATAAGGTGATCAGATTAATCTGTGATTAAAATAAGTATTCTTGGGAAAGGTTTCCCAATTACATCTGTGCTTAAAGATATGCACAACATTAAATGTTGTGATGCAGAATACTTAGATTCAGTGATGCACTCTCTTATGTTGTATTTATTTGTATTCCTTGAGCAACAGTTGCCCAGTAAAATGATTTTAACATACAAAGAGAATTGTTAAGTGTCATTTTTGAAACTTACTTTAAGCTGAGGAGATCTTAAATTGTTGCTACAGACCAAAACTGTGTATCTCTGGCTTTTTCTGAATGCTCATTACTTCTCTGTGTCTCATGATTGTTCTCCACTGAAAGACCATGCGTACCACATGAAAAACTTAGAACGTTATCTCCAAACAAAGTGCTTTTCATTCTTTTGGTCAGGACCGGAGTAGGATAAATCAGCAAAGTTGCCCTGAAGGCAGTGAGGGAGCTATCTAGATTCACATCAGGTGAAAACCATCCTAAGGCATCTTAATTTCTACATGCAGTTTTTGCTTGAATACGGTACTTTGAAACTGTTTTCTCAGAAACTGTTTATATTGCATTGGAAATAAAAGGCTTTTTAACGGTGCTCACTTGTGAATGTTCCTGACAGAGAAGCTGCAGAGCACGAGTGCTGAGGAAACAAAGATCTTGCCCTCATTCAAATGTCCTTCTCATTTAAAAAAAAAACAACAAAAAAAAGCCAGCACGGGGAAAGAGGGAGATAAATGCTGCATAATAGAGGCATCACTTACTAAAAATTTCTCAATATTTCACGTGGCATCAGCTGCTTTTAAGTGAACAATTTGGTGTCTGGTAATTGTGCAGGCAAGTAGGCTGGTCTTTATAATAAAGGAAGCTGGTTTTGAAGTGTAAAGCATTGTACATTATTGTGGGGCTGGGGACACTATAGTCCTGGGTTATTTGCTGGAGCAGATATGAAGAATAGGGGGTAGGGGGTCAACACAATCATGAGAAGTATGGGGATTAGTGTGGAGAGGTGGAGTCTAACTTCCAGACTCCCTTCCACTTCCTCATTGCCTTTGCAGTGACACAGCATTGTTTTCTATCTTTGCTTTTCAGTTTGAGGAAGAATTCATAGAAACGAAGGAAGACCTAGAAAAATTACGCAATGGTGAGTCTGTAAACTGTACCCTAAACATAAATTCACACCAGTATAACAGTGGGACAACAGGTGAGATTTTTGTAAGACCTCCAATACGATGTGACCTGTAAAGAGAAGATTTGAGAGACCTTCTTGCTTGCGAATGCTTTCGTCCCTCAGAATTGGAAATGTCTTGATGTGTTACCAGGTCTCTTTCTCAGATTCAGTCTAGTCTGAGTAGTCTGCAGCAGTCTGAGTAGTTTGCTGCTTTTTCTTCCTTAGATGGAGTCCTCATGTTCCAGCAAGTGCCCATGGTGGAGATCGATGGGATGAAGATGGTGCAGACTAGAGCCATCCTCAGCTACATAGCAGCAAAGTACAACCTCTATGGAAAAGACCTGAAGGAGAGAGCCTGGTACAGTAACAGTGCACACTGTCCTTACTAGTACTCTTCCATCATTTTTAATATTTATGAGAAGAATATTGCTGTGCAATATCTACATGTAAAGGTGCATACACATCTCCCAGTGCTTTGTCTCCTTAGATCCAGGGATTGGGTGAATGGACTTTGTGATTGATAAATGATTGTTAATTGTCAACATAGCGAGAATGTTATGGCCCCCTTCAGGCTCATTTGATTTCACAGAGGCCAGAAGTGCATTAAGTTTCTGGGCAACTGCAGGACCTTAATACAATAATAAAGGCTAAGTATGCCTTTTTTTTTTTCCTCTTTAAACAGGAAAACAGTAGGAAAAACTACAGCTGCCTGAAAAAAAAGAAGTGTCTTTAACTGTTCTAATTTCCTTTTTTCAAAATGTAAAGAATCTTCCATAGCTGATTTAAAAAAATACATGTTCAGTGGCTTAATGCTACTGAAAGTTAAACCATTATTTTCCTAATATTACTTTACTATGTAAGCTGTGAATACTTTCCATTGTTATAATTAAAGGGCTAATGCAAAAGCAAAGATCCTTGTTTATTCTTTCTTTAAAAAAAAAAAAAAGGTCATGCAGAAGTTCAGTTAAGTTCTTAACCTAACTGACTACCACTTACTGTAAAGGGTTTATTCTGTGATAATGGAGGGGCAACTCTGGAGATTTTGGGGATTATTATGGACTGGTGTGTCTGAACTGGCAATTGGCAGCCACTTGTTGTCAGGATCCTTTCACGATTAGACCTCAAGACTTTTGTTTTTTCTCTAGCATGGTTTGTATATGTGGTCTTTTCTCCCACAGCATAGATTAATAGGTTATCAGTGGAAAACAGTGTTAACTCCACTTTAAATACATTAGTTGCAGATTGTTATATACCTTCCTTGTTGCAGACACTGTGAGCCTGTTTATAACCTGTGCTTTGAAAAAAACTGACCTGGAATCAAAGTGGAAGAACAAGAAAACAAACTAGTGTTGTATGTTACATTCACTAATAAGCATTTTACTCAGTGATCACTTCAGCATTGTATTTCAGGAAAATAACCAAAATGGAATGTTCAAATGATAAATGTGGAATAAAAATGTTTGTTTCAGGATTGATATGTACGTGGAGGGAACAACAGACCTGATGGGAATGATCATGTATCTGCCTTTTCAGCCAGCTGACACAAAAGAAAAGAATCTTGCCTTAATCATTGAACGAGCTACAACCAGGTACTTTCCTGTTTATGAAAAGGTAAGTGATAAATCAACAGTAGTCCACAAAGACAGTAAAGTGGTACAGGTTCCCCCCCACTCCACTCCACTGGCCCCACGCACCTACTTTCCAGAAGGCAAGTTACAGTACAACTCTGGAACTGTTTGATGGAGCCAGCATTCAGCAAAGTGGAAAGAGGGCCACAAAATAATATTCAGCTGGTTTCAGTACTGAGTATCTTTGCTGTTTTCTTTAAAAGGACTCCTCAAAGAGCAGATCCTACTTTTTAAACCTAGCTTAGTGTCTGATAGCTCCTAGCATTTTGCATAAATGCACCATTTAAATACCTGTGCCAGCCTTCAGAACTTATTGCCTGGAAGTCTATATACTCTTGCTGTTCAAAGTTAAATATAATTGTGCTTTATAATTAAGGACCTAATTCTGCGATCTTTCTCAAACCCATTGCTTAAATACATTCTACTTACAGACTATTACTGTCTTTTAATGAATCACTATTTGGGCATCCTTAGGTGTGCACAAAGAGGCTCTGCAAACAGGATGTATCTAGCTTAAAAGCATAAAGCAATCATTTACTGGCTAGCATGCACTAAAGAGTTAGCCTCTAATGAGCTACAAGGTAAAGCTTTGGTATGCTTGCCACCCCCACAGAGCACATGAAGAGTCTTTCTTGGCTAGGCAAGAGTTGGTTAAGAGGGGACAAGTTGTTCTTTGCTTCTCCCTGGAACATAGCCTGGATGTTATTGAGTTGCCATTTTCTACGAACTTGCTGTTTGTTCTGTTGTTCTGTTTTGTTTTTCCCCTTAGGATTTTTTTTTTTTTTTTGTGTTAACATTTTCTTGTTTGAATTGAGCCAGCCATGATCATCATCTCACTATCCTACTTCTGTTTGTAACTTTACCTTTTGTACCTTGTATGATTGTACTATACAGACTTTCTCACAGTGCTTTTTCAGAGCGTAGCAGTCTCCTCGGAAGTCTGTGCCAAGGGTACAAAGCTGTTGTTGTTTCAGAGCCGAGCAGGGTTTCTAGCTTGAATCCTTGGTTCACAGGCAGCTGAAGTCCATTCAAAAAATACAGGACTTGATGCAATTTCATGTCCCTCTTTGTGGGAGCCTTAAATTGCAGAAGCAAAACCCACAGAGGCTGCCCTGTGAAAAAAAAAAATTGCACATAAACAACATAAGCCAGCACTCCTTTAATCAGAGTTCATATAGATCCACTGCCATACCAGTGGAAGGCTGTGCTGAGATTGATTGCACACATTAATCTTTCAAAGATTTGAAGTCTGATAACAGAAGTGTTTCAGTTGTTATAATAATAAAAAAGCAAACTCAGACACTAATATTCTCTGAACTTGTGTCTAGGTGGCATAAACTACTGTTATGATATGTTTTAGTGTGTATGCTCACTGGAGGAGTCTTTAAAATAATCCTTGTTCACTTATGGTAAAGACACAGGTAAACTTTTCCATGATTTTTAGCCTAGTTAATTTTGTTAGAATGATTACTAATTTTCCTTCTGTAGCAGCTGTTTAAGTTGTCTATTGGTTCAGCTTAGCAGGCTTTGCAGTCCATGTTATGCAATCCTGACAGAAAATATCCCTAGCTACGAGTGTTCTCTTTAAACACTCGGGAACCAGATAGAGTGGCAAAAGGTAATATAAAGCACTGCAGGTAATCTGGTTCTCATGCTCTGTTGGGGAGTTTCCATATGGCTGTGATAGGCAAGCTGTGGTGGACTTTGCTAGAGCAGTATAGGAAGTAACTACATGAAGGTGTCAGATTTGCCTCTGTCAGGGTTACTGCCTCTTCTGTAGTAAAATAGATGGGACTGGAGAAGGTATCAGCTTCCAAAGTTACAGACTGATGTCCTGGTTTCAGTGCACATTTGTTAGTTGTTTAAGTGTAGCATTAGAGCATATTAGGCACAGACATGTTTCCTTCTCTTGTTCCTGCTGTGAGGGTGATAGTCTTCAGGAAGAAGGCAGGCTGGAGAGCTGGTAACTACTCTGAACCTGTGCTGGAACATTCACCGCAATTTGTCTATTACAGCTACTATTAGCTTTGGCAGTCTATGATTCTTCCATCAGCCGTTTGCCATGAAAGAATCCTTCTGTACAGGAAGAAGGGTGGAAGGGCCGTGTTCCTTCATACCTGACCTATTTCAAACTATAATCAGCAATCTCAAATTTTGCTGAAAGATCTAGGAATTCACTTGACTTTTTTAAAAAAAATCAAAGTATGCTACAGGTAAACTGTCCTGACTACCTCTTCCAATGACTTAAGTCCTATTTATTTTGTATGATTTAAGTCTTTCTTGTGGTACTGGACTTGCTACAGCAACCTGGTGCAGTAGGGCAGAGTGAGTGATAGGTCATGCATACTGAAACATGAGTTCTGATTTAATTTTTTGTCATGAGAATATCTATCACTTTCTAACTTTATGGGTTCTTGCATGGATTTGCTCTGCTGTGTGTTTTTGTAGAAATCTGTCTGTAATGAAATATCTAGGTAAAATCGTTACATCCTATGTGACTTTTTTTATTTGTTCGTGTTTTGTAGGCCTTAAAAGACCATGGGCATGATTATCTTGTTGGCAACAAATTAAGCTGGGCAGATATCCATCTGCTGGAAGCCATTTTAATGGCAGAAGAATGTAAGCCTGATATATTGTCTGCATTCCCTCTGCTACAGGTTAGTAATCATCTGATCTCAATGTGGAATGTAACATAAGAATTTCACTGCCCAGTTTTAAAACCTAATTGATGTTTAAATCTTTTGAGCCATTGTACTATATTACTGACAGTTCTCTGGTCTACTGTTGATTTTATAACCACCTGAACACAGGCATGCTGCCTTGTCCTCAGAGCTGCTGGGTACTCACTTTTCTCCAGCCTTACTTTTCCCAGCTGTTCTCAGCTGGCAGGAATTCACCAGTTTGGTCCTGTAACTGCTACTTCTATGTCTTCAAACACCAGAGTGAGCATCAGGAGGGGAAGTCTGCAGCCTGTTGTGTCTGCAGTTCCTGTCCTTCTCTTTTTGCTAGCAAACTTATATTTTGAAGTTTCTAATGTCTTGTCTTCCGTGGTGCTTTGCACTGAGGTGTTCCTGTCCTTGCCTCTTTTTTTGCCAAAATACATCTGCATGATTTGGATTGAGGCTGTGGTTTTTGCTTTTTTCTTTCCTTTTTTCTTCCACCTTTACTAGATGAATCTGAACTCTTTAATTTCTCCCATCCCCATCCTGGAAACTAAGTTAAACTTTATAGCACCAGCATTGCAGATCAGAATATTCACACCTGGATTTTCCAAGAAGACTAGGTGTTGTAGGTGTATTTTTGCCTTTTTTTTTTAAGTGGAAAATGCCAAGTGCTGAGCTGGCTATAAGGAACTACGACCTCTCTCTGTTTAATAAGTATGTCTAAGAAGTAAAAATCCAAGTCACCTGATTTTTAAGCTGTAACAGATGGAATTATAATTTCCTTATTTTCATTGGCTTTACTGCTGCTTCTTACAGGCTTTTAAAGGAAGAACAAGCAACATTCCAACAATCAAAAAATTCTTGCAGCCTGGCAGCCAGAGGAAGCCACCAACAGATGAGAAGTTTGTTGCCATTGTGAGGAAAATATTCAATATCTAGTTATGAGGCTGCTGAAGATAACACAACTGTAGTATATTACCAGAGCTGTGCCTTATAAGTGTAAACTGCATAGATATATTCTGTAGCTTGCATCCTATAGCCAGTCACATGATAATCATTGAAACAGAATACACTTTTACATTAGAGTAGAAGGCTAATTTGGACCTGTTAAGTCCAGAAAGTGGTATTTCATGGAGCAGTTGTTACATGAAATAAAATATACTGATACTTTTGTGTTTGTTTAATTACAGTACATGCCTGGTAGGGTAAAATGTTTCAGCTGTAGCTTCCAGAGTGCTGTAGAAAGCCTCCCCCCTTATAAACTGCAGGAGAGAAGAGCCACTTCATAAAAATGGGGAAGTAATTTAAATTCAGGCCTAGAATCTTTGGTTTTGCGCTCTCAGTGGTCTTCTAGATCAAAGTTCACTGTTCCCCTGCTCTATTTCACTGCTGTCTCTGTACTTTCAGAGCTGCAGTTTAATAAATAAATAAAAATATTAAAACTCATGATCTTCGTAAGTTTATGGGCAAAAGTAAGAAACTTGGTTAATCCCCACATGGATCTCTTAGAAGCAATTTTGTTCACTAAAGATCAAAGTACTTGTGTTTATTAGCCTGATGTGGTTTTCATCCACTGAAAGAACCTATTCCCTTGCTCTTTTTGCTGCTTGGTTAGATGGCCACAGTGAGGAAAATGCCACTTGACTGTTTTTTTGTAAGGTTTTACCTTCTCCAGTCACTTCCCAAGTAGTTGTAAAGAGAACTGCACTGGCTGCTTACATTTTCAGTAAAAGAGTTAAGTTTTATCTCAACAGTACTTAAAGCATTTACTACTATTTCAGATTCTTTACCCTAATTTCATGGGAACCATCACTGTTCCCTTTAAGAACAGTGCCATAAACTATTCTTCTTCCTTGGAGTTAGTTGGTTTTTTTCAGTAGGACTCAAACTGATTAGGCAGAGAAGATGGTCAAGCCAGTGTATATACAGAATTGCTGCCCAGCAAAGTTAACTCCTTTTCCAACTTGTGCATAAGACGAGCCACATGATGCATCTCAGAGGTACAAACTGGAAATGCCCCAATCACCTAGGCACTGCCCACATGAGGTCCTAAGAGGTTTACATTAAAATTACCTAGGTAGCTGGAAGCAATAGTTTGCCAAGTTCCATTGAGCTATACCTCTGTTCCAAGTAAGTGCTACGATTGCTGAGCCATCACAGAGACTGGCAGGGGACATCACCTTGGCATTTTGTGAGTTCTCAGTCCCACAGGGCTATGTTGGACTTGCTGAGAACACTGCTTGTTTGGCCTGCTGAGGAACTTCAGCCAAAGCTGCTGGATTACAGTTGGGCTTGGAGGTCACCCCACCCTCCACCCCCATGGGTAATTCAGAGAATGCACAGAAGGCTCAACTCTGGACATGCTCAAAAATACAACATCTTACTGCATTTAGGATCTGGGGTAGCAGCAACTGCAGGATGGCTTCTGCACTTCAGCATGAGGTTGCGTAAACTTTTCATTGGAGCTTAATCTAAGGCAGGATGCACCTTGTCTACAGTACAAATATCCAAATTGGCGTTGGGCACCCAAGCCTGTTATGTTACGTGGCAGTTCCAGTTCCTCTGATGTGCCCTGAAGTTCTACTTCAGGATGAAAGGAACCACGTGTCCAGCTGTCATCCCAATCTGAAATCTGTAACATACCAGCTCAATCACCTGTAAGCCTGGCAACACCTGGAGGTGACTGATGCCAACATTTGTTAGCAAAAGATTCCAGAGCTGGAGGCTGTGGTTTAGTGGATGGGGTGGGGGTTTTTTTTGCCTTTTTTTTTGTTTGTTTTGGTCAGTTGTACCTTAGACATCTGAACTGCTTACAACACCTTGTCACCACCTAAGCCCCTGCCAAGAATAATAAGCTTGGTATTCCACTGACAGATTTGCACAGCACTGAGATCTGATATTTGATAGCCTTTATAAGCAAGCTCTGCATGAAAAAAATTAAAAGAAGAAAAATTTCTCTTTGTCTTCAACAGTGCGCTCACCCATACTCAGTTTCCTAATGATTTGGCTGCACAGTCCTGTGCACGAGAAGAGTCTTAGCCAAGCTTTGAGACCAAGGGAGTATTTATTTTCTCTGCAAACCAAAGCAACTTCAACCCCTGAATAGTTTATGCCTGAATAGTCTCCTTTGCTTATGAGGAGGACTTCAGCAAGATAATCTGTGTGAGTCCACAACACCAAACGTGTTAAAAGAGTATTGAGACCGAGTTTAGAACCTATTTGTGCAAGACGGTGAACCTTCCTCAGCTGTGGTTCATGGCAGTGGGAATTTACAGCATGGCACATGTTTTAAACCGGTACTAAGTACAAAGCAGAGGACCAGACTCTTCCATTGACAAAATGGCTCACTAGTCTGCATAAAAAACTGAGCAGTTTTGAACATTTTACATTTTATTTGAACACTGATACCAGTTTTTACATTTAGAACCAGTGGAACAAGAACATATGTTTGAAAGGAAGGTGGGTTTTCTAGTACAACAGAGTACAGGCCTGCACCTTTAATGGTTAGTAATTGACAATATGATTAGAATCAATTACTTAATCTCAGAAGCTACAAAATTATGATTCAATATAATCTACCTTTTAGCATAAACATGTATTTATATATATATTTCTCTCAGAGACACAGTGCAAGACTAACTCAATTTCTTGGGGCACTAAGCACCCCTGAAACAGATCAAACTTACAGAGAAAGATCCCTTGAGTTAACAGACTGCTTAAACAAAGTAGATCAAAATATATCATCCACAAAATGCTTTAGTTTAGTTTAAAAAAAAAAGCTTGCAAAATATCAGCATATCTCAATAATCAAATAACAGGTACAGATCTTTTACAGAAAAGATAAATGCAATGTAAGATGTGTTCAAACTTGTCTTTCAAGTATGGAGAGCTTGCCTGTTTGTTCGGTGGGCATGGCAGTCATACTTTGGTTCTTAAGTTGCTAAATTCTCCTACAGCAGCATAAAAACAAGCCTCAAAATCATCAAAAGGCTGCAAAAAAACCCAGAACAAAACCCATAAATATGGTTGTGCATGAACAAAACCAGTGAAAGTCATCATTAAATAACAGCACATTCATAAATACCTGATACTAGAGCCTCTAGTAAGCAATCTTAAAATGTCTAAATCTACAGCCTCAGTGTCTGTTAAACCACACAGTCCACCTAGGCTTGAAAAGTGATCCAGAATGGAAAATAACGTTTTCCAGCTTAAGTCCTGATTCTTAAATTTTGCATCTTGACAATTTGCGTCTGATTTTTTTCTTCCCTGTGTGTAACTGGAGTAAAACAGTTAATGGTGTTATATTAAATCTGGTAACAACAAAGCAACAGTTATTCCTTCAGAAGATGTGAGATTTTCACTTACAGTTGTAAAATGTTTTGAGTTACAGACCCACTGGGGAAAAAAAAAAATTCAATTTACTCCATAATTTAATTCCAAAATATAAAGTACAGAAAATTATGTCTTCTAGAATGACAAAACAAGTAGCAGCAATAAAGCAGTCAGGATGGTTAGAAACATCATAATCTGCAGTAATACTGACCAAAGTTTTTAGGTCAGGTCAAAAATGTCCTAGTTTTCTAAGATGCTGTGCTTCCAGTAGTTTTGAATGCAGCACTTCTAAACCAGTGTTGGTGTTTTTTAAGATGACTGTGTTGTATGAAATTAGATGACTAATTTTATGCATGTGTTTGAAAACACTGAGGCTTACCTCAGGTTCTTCCAAGAGCCTTATCAATATGCATTAATATTTAATTGCAGATCTCTCCTTTCTGTGCTGAGAAAGTCAGTCCATTATCAGATGTATCCGCCTAGTGAGATGAAAAAGCTGTTCACTTGAAACAGGACTGTGACCTCCAAACTAATTTCACTTAAACCATACAGTTGCTGGATGATAGTAACTTCCACTGATACTGGCTTGAATCGGACGGCAACTATTTGAAAATCAGTGAAATCTTTACATTAAGATCCTCAATATATGTTTACCTCAGGCATGCTACTAGTCCGGCTGGCATTAATTTCTTGGACCTCTTGAACCTCATTCCCATTATAATGGTCAAAAGAAAAGCTGAAACTGTAAAAGACAATTCAACATATTTATGTTCTCACTTCTCCTGGTGGACCATTCAGGAACATGGAGAGTTATCAAAGATCATTGCTATTTTTGCTATGACTTGTAATTTAATAAAACATTAGATCAGAGATAGGGTCTATAAAAACACTCTTGCTATTCCAAAATACACTGCTATGATTTCTTTCAGCTACAAGTAAGGTTTCCACATGCATCAGAGTGCTAAATCCTATTCCACAGATACTAAGTAAGTTTGTCAGACAGTGAATTCTACTCCCCCATATCTACATTCATGGCGATACAAATAAAGTAGGAAGAATCTTCACTGTAACAGTAACATATATTCTGAATTACAGGAATAGTCTCATAAATCCCACCGCCCGGATGTTTTCTAACTATTCAAGGGGCTAGAGCACTCAACTTTATCTGTTTTCTTTTGAGAACACTAGGTCTTTATTTGCTGAGCCTTAAAAACCAGATTGGAAAGTTTGCCACTTGCTTTTGCTACAGAATATGACTATCAACATCTCCTTCATCATAACCACAAGTTCCCTTGTTTCCTTTTGCTACAAAGGAACCATCCTTGTCTGTGACAAGAGGCGGGCAGCCGAAGAGGGCAACAAATGCAGAGCAAGCAGCAGAGAATAAACATCATGAAAGGAATTGCATCTTCTTCCTAGAACAGTTTTACCTAAAAATGGAGGTAGCAATGAACTCATCAGGCATGGGGATTTCATATCGAACTATGGCTGCAGAGTGCTACATAAATGAGAAGACTGATGAGAATACATAAAACTGCAAAGACAGCTAGCTTCATTAAAAAACTGTCCCCTGAAACGCTTCCTAGAAGTGGGCAGAGAGGCAGGACTTCTCATGGGCAGCTGGGCTTTATCAGTCTTGCAGCCAGAGTAATGGCAGTTACACAAATCTCTTCCCTTTTTTATGGAGCAGTTAAACCATCTGGCTAATTCTCTTCAAACTCCACTGTCTACTCCTGTGGATAGTCCTGTGCTCACAGGTGTCAAAAATTAGTTTTAAACTCACTCCAGCATTATAAAACAAGCTCTGACAGTTATAAGCATCTTACAAAACTCTACCAGCTATGCATGTGCACTCATTAAAGATACCCTGCAAAAAAAAACCAAAACAAAAAAACCCCTCCATTATCCATTGCTCTTATTTTCTAGTCTCATAGACTTGATCCTCTCAAGAATGTCTGAAGAGTGGGCTATCCCACAGCATGTGTCTTGCCAGAGCCCTGAGTGTATTTACAATTAAGTACAAGCTACAAAGCATGTTCACTCTATAATGTTGTTCCTTCCATTTACTAGTATCTGGCTTTTCACATGTGCCAGTGAGTTTTTAAGATGTTCAACTTTTAGACCCGAATTTCAAAAGTGCTAGATATTCACAGTTTCACCTTAAATCAGCCAAAGAAATTCAATAAATTAAGCCAAATTTAATTCAGTAAATCAGATTCAGATCAGAAATTCAATAAATCAGGTGCATTGACTTGCACTTTGAATAACACAAACTGTTGCATACTGAAGTCTGAATTCCTACGCCTACTCCAAACACATAAAATTTTATTAAAGTGTTCAAGAAAGCACAGAGTTAATTTCAGGGGGAGTGGGAAAATGCCTGAAAGAATAATTTATTAAACAACTAAGAAAATTTGCCTGGAGTATCTGTATGCTACATACTCTTTGCATGTAGGACAAGTTACAAGAACCCTACTATCAAGGTCTTGTACTGAAACATTACCTACATTATTGTGTAGGAGACTCTTGCATAGGTGACAAATACTATAGATAATTATGGGTTTGGAGGGGGATTGTTTTTATTTTTTATTTAATCTCCTAGCCTTTTAAAGGTTTGGGTACTTGCTTCATTTTACATTGCAATTTACTCTACTGGTTTCTAAGTTCAGAGCGGTCACTTTCTTCCATGCCCTTAATTTCCTTCTTTCATTTGTGCTCTAGTTGCTTTTGGCACTCCAGGAGGTTAGGCCTAAGTGAAAACATTCTGATTTTCTACAAAAGCAACACACCTTTATTTCAGAAAGCCCTCATTATTCTGAAAATAGCAGATACAGTAGCCACCAACAGGTTTTAAGGTGTGGACCTGTAGATATTTCCAAGTGTGTCTAATTCTCCCTTCCTCTGAAGTCTTTGTACTGAGTTATTTATTCATTTGAGATACCTATGTATATAGAAGCCAGAAGACACCCTTTTCCAGAATGAGATACATCAGCCTGGAAGAGATTAAAACCAGTCTGAATGGTTGGCCCTGGCAGAGTACTTTGTTTCAATACTTCCTAACTCACTTCAGGCAAAAATTACCACAGTTAGTTCAGACCACCTTCTTTGTTTCATTCAGTGCAGGTGGACCTTGAAGAGGCCACCCATTCATAGCCAAGGTTAAATATATGTTTATGTTTTAAGCAATTAAAACATTACTTTGTAAACATTCTAAACTAAGACTGCTTTGAAAAGTCTTTGTTCCTTTTACTCCACGTAATAAGAACTTTCCAAGGAAGGTGTAGTGAACTCTCTCTCATCTGTATCGCTATAATGTCCATTAAATCAGTAATATACGTTTCTCCAGTTGAGAGAAAGTCCTCACCTGCCTATAGCTACATGAAACGCACAACACTGACAATATTTTAGTGTATCTGACATTCACAAGCAGATTAGCAGAAATTTTGTATTAGTCCTTTCAAACCCAGGGAACTGGGAAACAGGCAACATTTAGTAAGTTTTAGTTAGTCTTCTCTTCCACAAATTCTGTATCCAAATCAGTGATTTAATTGACCCATAGAAGTACAATACCAAATGCTACTTACTTAAAAGCACCTCATGCTGAATGATTACAAATTTACATATATGTAAGGCTATGTCTTCATTCCAAAAAAAGGTTTGGTTTTGTTTTTAACAGTGGGATAACTTAATCTGAGCAAGGTCATGGTGGCAAAACAGAAATATCCCATTTCAGGCCATCTAGGAGCAGATCAGGTATGCCATTACCACCTTTACTAAAGAACTCGGTGGGAACATACTTTGCTAACAATGCTATTCAACATTTTTCTGAAATGGAAATTTTTACAACTGTGGCTCACGTAAAGCACAAAGCCAGCATGAACAGTATACCGTAAATTCTAAGTTCAGAAAAAGTGATTGTGTACTCACATTATCTGGAAAAAATGTATTTTAAATGCATTTCTGCATGTGAAACCACTGCCTAAGACAC
Source organism: Buteo buteo (assembly GCF_964188355.1). Lineage (NCBI taxonomy): Eukaryota > Metazoa > Chordata > Aves > Accipitriformes > Accipitridae > Buteo > Buteo buteo. Next base: position 26,097,146 of record NC_134187.1, on the reverse strand, counting down.
CTTTGCTAAAACCACGAGTGAGACAAGCTCCCAGTAGCTCTTACCACAAATCAGTTGAGTGATGTCCCCCTTAAGAGACTGTAGTCCCTTGCCTCCCTGAGGGTTTCATGGCAAACTAGCTAATGGGACAATTTTTGCATAGTTTGTATCCTGTCTCTTAGCAGCAAAGGAAAACCACCAAGTCAAACTATTTTTTTCATTGGGAGCCGAGGATACATTACATTATGCAAGACTGGATCCCACACCTACTTTACTTCTCAAATTACATGCTAATCTGTAGCGCTAATGATTTTATTCCAGTACTCTCCCATGTTTCTCAGCTGGATTTCACAATATTTGCAATGTTAGGTAACCATCTAATAAAAGGAGGCACTGCCAGGTGGTTCCACACACCTGCTGGCTTTGTGTGAAAGATCTTACCTTGCAAATGGTTCCACAGTTAAGCTTTTTTATTTTGCAAGCTAAGTTGAAGTGTCAAACTCTAAAAAACTAACATTTAAACCAAAGCAATACTCAAAATTTAATAAAAGAGAGAATTTTTAAAAAGCGGTTTCCTGAACTGCATGTGGTTTGGTTTTTTTGTTCCTTTGATTACTGTAGTAAAACACTTACACAACGATATCTTCACATTTCTCGGATCACGTGTTACGCAGTAAGCTCCATAACCAGCCACAGAACCAAAGGTGAGACCAGCAGCTAAAGAGATTTTACTACCTGCAATAAATGATTCAAGTGTTATTTCTCAATACAATGTCTTTAAGCTCAAACTTTACACAGTGGTTCTCTCTCTACACATTATCCAAATATTTTAGAAATAGAATCAATTTTGCCACAGTGCACCTCACTTAACCAGCGTGAACAGAGAGGTAATACTTCTGTAACTGGGTCATTCTCTTGCATGGCATTAGGGGCAAAGTTGACTGAATTAGAGGGAGATGATCAGGATCTAGTAATACCTGCAATTTGGGAAAAACAGTCTTTGAAGCACAAACCTAAATTTGGCTATTTTCTCTACCATACATAACTTTAGAAGCATTTTTGTAATTTATCTGGACTGTCTGTTGATTTTAACTATATCTTACAGCACTTGGGAGTCTCCAAAAATGGTAGAAATGTGTCAATTATATATAAAGGGTAAACTGGACAACACATGTAGTCATAAGCCCTTCAGTCTGATATCAGTCCTGGACAAAGAAATGGTATCACCAACATTACATTTAATTAATAAACAAATAAAAAACAATTAGATGGCAATGAGGATGAAAATACAGCTTTTAAAAGTAACTCAACATCTTCTTTCAGTGCCATTACAAAACTGGTTTGTAAAGTCCACAGTTTCAGTAATGTACTTAGGTTTCTGAATAGGCATTAGACTCGGTAACGTATGATAAAAGCATAGAATCATCACAGCAGGCATTATCTGTATTAAGCTCATCCCCAAACATTTATAATTAAAGAATTCAGACCCCCAGATGTAGTTTAGCTCCCAGGCCTGTTATATTGAGTATTTTTAATCAAGAATTTGCAAGAACACAGAAATCATTACCAATAATAATAATAAAAAATATCTAGATTTGCCACGAGGACTGACCAACTACTAAAGAGCGAAGAGAACAAGCGAATGGGATGGTCAGCAAGTGCAGCTGGGTGCAAACAAAAAATAGAGGAAGCATTTTCAGAAAGTCAGATATAAAGCCATGTGTTTAAGAGCAAAGCATGTGCATACTACACAGGGCAACAGTGACCCTGAATCACAAGAATCGGGATGGATAATGGCCACAGCGAAGAAGATTGATGTGCTGCTGGGACATGCACTTTGTGGGAGAGCGAAGGGGGAGCAGCCCAGAGATCCCTCCTGCCTGTCCTTGGTACCACTGCGACCTCTGCCGGGATGCTGTCCTTGGCTCGGGCAGGGCTCTGCCGGCTGGAAAGGACTACAGAAATGACTGAAATATGGAAAATGCGCTTTTTAGTACACAATAACCTGAAAACTGGCTGGTTATCTTAGAGTGAAAATGCACAATTCTAACAGGATGAGATAATTAACCACGCAATCAGAATACGCAGGTAAAGCGTTTTCTTTCCAGTGTGCACCTGGAAATCTCAGAATCAAGCCTGGATGCCTCTGTAAAAAATAAGCTTTAATCAAAGATCATCTACTGTGGTCAACACAGGAATGATTAAAGGAAATGAGAAGGCCCAAAATATACTTAAGGTCAAAGATAACATGACAGCCCCTTTTGCCCTGAAAACAAACTCATCAGTTGGATTAACAGAAAAAAGTGACCACTGAAATGCTTCAATTGACCCAAGTAGATCTCATGAGACTCAGCTCCTTTATAGCAGCGCACGATAGATTTAAGATGCAGTCATGTTCATTATAGCAAAGTTTTCATGTCTCGCATCAATTTTCTTTTTCACAAAGCATAGTGGACAGGAAACTTAAGTGCTTCATTTCCATATCCTGCTGTCCCACTATTCACCTTTATGAGTGTATCCTACAACACCTCCAACAGCCAGCAATGCAGCATATGCAAAACCAATCCAGTCAATAGCCATGGTCCCAACTCTGGAGAAGAAAACATATTGCAACTGAAGACAAGTAAGTTCCTTCCTCCTGGTAAAAAAAAAAATCATTACGAAAGTGTTCTAAATAACACCACACTCTCCTAAGTCGTGTTTGACTGCTGTGCCAAAATATTCAAAAGGTAGAGGTCTGTCTGTTGGCTATTGTATCATCTTTTCACTACCTGCTGCCCTTCCTTAGACCTCCATATCTCGGTATACCATATTTCCATTAGGGGAAATTGGTATTTTTGGGATGTATGTGGCATGCATTTTTCCCAGTCAAAAATACATGTGTGCAAGCAAAAAGCTTGACACCACCCAAAGCACCAGTTTTGTTGCACTCGTGCCATATAGCTGATCTGGGCATACGCTAGGGATACCTACAGGTCTTCTGAGCACACAGCTTAGTGCCCTTTCAACCAGACCGTGCTTGGGGTACTTCAACCAGAATGTCCCAGGCCCTGCAACACCAGGCAAAAATATGAATTTTCAGAGTTTCCAGACACAAACCTAGGCCATCTTCAGGAAGCTGTGCATACAGAAGCTTTATCCTACCTCTGCCTATACTCCTTTTGTTTCACCTTTAGATTTCGACGCATTGTCCGAAGTTAGGCTTCTGTCCTCCAAAACCCACTTAAGTTACTGTTGCAGTCCTGATCCCTCCTTCCCCAGCTGTGCTTTGTTACGGCATGAGCGGCGGTGGTTTGCAGCCGCACAACCCCAGCGGCACTATGGCCTCTGTCCCACCAGCTGGCAGGATACACCTTTCCCCTCGTTCTCCCAAAGTCTGTACTCAATTAAGTTTATCCTCCTTTTTACCCGAGCGGCCGTGTCCTCGACCACCGTGTTAGAGCGGCGGCAGGAACGAGCACACACTCACCATTTCATGTCAAGCCTTTAACATCAGAGCGAGCCCCCACCCCCCCTCCAGCTGTAAGCCCCTCAAGAACACAGGTGGGTTTCGGGGCCCACGGCACCCACGAACACGAGGCCTGCAGAGGCAGGGCCACGGCTCAAAGCCCGGCCTTTGATCCACCCAGCCTTCGTGGCCTAGGCAGGCAGGCCGAGGCCGAGGCCGGCCGCTCTCCCTCGGGTGGGGACTTCCACCTCCCGCCCCGGGCCGCCGGCCACATCCCCCTCTCGCCACTCTTCCCCCGCCTCCGCTCCGCGCAGCCCCGCGCTCGCTTCCTCCGGCCCGCCGCGGCGGAGCCCGGGCCAGACGGCAGGTGGCCGCGGAGGGCAGCCCCACCGCCCTCCCCGCGGCCCACTCATCCCTCAGCCGCCCCCCGACCCGGCTCGGCCCCGCGGGCCTCGGCGCCCCTCACGCCCCCCCGCCGTACCTCGTCCCCCCTCCGCCGCCCCGCCAGACCTCGACCTCGTCCCCGTCCCGCCGCGCCCGCCCCGCCGCCCTCCGACCTCCCCCGGCTCCGCCTCCCGCGCCCGGCGGGCACCGGGAGGCGTCGCGGAGCCGGCGCCGCGGTCCCGCCGAGGCGGCCGCCTCCCCGCCGCCCTCCCGGGCTTCTGCCGCCTCGGCGGGCCTGCGCCCCGGGGGAGGGGAAGGAGGGCGCCTGCCGCCGTGAGGGCGGAGCGGGAGCGGCGTTTTGCGGCGCTTGGCTGAGGCGGGGAGACGGGCCCCCGCTGGCGCGGGGCGGCGGGGGCTTCGCACCGCGTTTGTCGGGGCCCCTCAGCGGCGGGGCCCAGCTCCGGGCTTGGCGCCTGCCGCCTCTTGAGACTCCGTGTCCCGCCCTCGGTCTGAGAGGGCTCCACGGGCAGCGGAAAGATCCCGTGGCTTATTTTAGCCTTTTAAGCCTAAAAATCCTGCCCTGCCTAAAAATCCTGCAGAGTACCCCCGTCCCCGAAGGGCGCGCGTCCTGAGGAGACCCGGGCAGGGGTGAGGGTCTGCGGCCTGCGGCACCCCAGAGACACCCTGCCACGGGCGCTCATTGCTGTGCCAGGCACCCCTCACACACGGGGCCCGTCCTCTCTCCTTCTTTCTCTTCACCTGCATCTTTGAAACCTCGAGGGTCGCCTGCATGCAGTCAGGTGTGCAGGCACATAGACCGGTCGCTGGTGTTACGTGTTTGTTGGGAGAAACCAACAGGCGCAAACCCCAGGACTCAGATACGACACCCGTAGCTAATTTATGAAACTGCTTGACATGGTTATTTTAACGCCTTGATTTCTTGTCTGCTAGCTCTGTTTGCTGGAGCTGTTCCACTACAAGCTATTTGTGTCTGTATTTTGTCACCCTCTGCAGTATTTCTTTAGCTTTCTCTCAGGTGAGCCATTCTTGACCAGCGCAGGACGTATCCTTCAGCGGTAATTCGGGGATGCCTGCCTGTGACATTCCCCACGCTTCTCGTTCCCACGAACAGGCTGAGCATAAACATGGCCATGACAGGGAGAGATGCACAATGCCGTGTGATGGGACTTGGATACCTGCCTTCTTCAGGGGTCATTTGAAAAATCCCTGCCAAAATCTTGTGTTTCCTTTAGATTTCTTTGCTTAAAGGTGTGGGAGTTTTCCGCTCCAAAGAGCTTGCTGGAAAGCGAATCAGTATTCTCATTAGGGTTAACGTATTTAATTTCCACTCCTAAAGTTCCATTTGTTTTTTCTGTTAGTGTTTAACTGCTGTGACACAAGCCCACTCCATGTGAGCTGTCCAAGTCTGTCTACTCGGTGGAAAACACCACTCTCCTTATCTCTCCAGTGTCTGTGGGAAGGAAGACGAAGGTACAGGAACTTTCGAAAACAAACATACGACACTTGAGGGCAGGACAGCTCCAAAATGCAAACCAAAAGCAGATTCATAAGCTGAAATCCAGAAATCTTGGATTTTTTTATGGAGTATTCTGAGACTTGCGGCTCTTGAAAAGCACAGTAAAATAAACAGTGGATTAAACGGAGCAAAACCATGCAATTCTATTTGACGAGGCTCCAAAGCACAACAAATACAGTGTCTTTTGGCACCTCTAGGATAATGACCAGTTGTGGTTACTGATTCAATGATACTCCTCACTAAAGTAGACTGGATAACCCTGAAGTCTGGGCTAAATTTGAATTCATGTAATTATATGCTGCTTGTTATGTTCCCTTCCATTTTCAATTACAAAAAGTATTTGGTATTGTTTTCCCTAAGCTGTTACTTAAACTATTGTCCGATGTGAAATGGTTGTTGTATTTTACAGCACAGGTAGGCTCCCGTGGGAGGTTTCTAATGGGTGGAGAATTCACTAAATTAGTGTTGGTAGCACGATAAATCAAACCCCTCAGTCCTAACAGTGAGGTATAACAGAGCTAGCAGCAAAGCTAGTGTTAATGTTGCTAAGCGCTTTCTATTCTAGTTTTCAGAACTATTCAGAACTATTTTCTAGTTTTTGTTCATAGCTGCCAGTCTGAGCTGAAATTTCCCCTGTTGGGTGTCTGCTTCCAGCTGTTTTATTTTAGCTTGTTTTCGTTGTTTTGTTTTGTATTATGATTTGTTTGATTTGGTTTTGGAAAGTTCCATTTACAACAATCGAGCCAACTACGAGGATGAATTTAGGGGAGAATATATGGTTTTGTCCATTATAAACATAACCATTTCACTGAACAGCCTCTAGCATCTCTCTGGTTTGGAAAAACAGCTTTCAAATTTGGCAAGTAAATTGCTTTAGTTTCAGGGATATATTTTTCCATCTTCATGAAAATGTGACCTGAAGAGAAAAAGGGTTAAAAATGTTGAGTGGAGGCTTCTTAAAATTGTACAGTCCAGTCCTGAGAAAATTCCACCAGTGTTGATCACGTGTGACCTTTTGTTAGGCCCACCTGCATTCACATCTGAATGTGTGCACTCTCCAGGAAAAGGCTGAGCTTGTACCTTGTTTTGCTAGTGTTCTGTATAAGACAAGAAGCCTCTAAGGGGCTTGTGTAGTGCAGCCCAGCTCCCTCCCCTTGAACATTTCTGCCCAGGCTACCTGTTGTTAGGGAGGGTGTTGGCAGGATGAATCGCATGAAAAACCTGTCTCCTGCTGTAAGCTGTTTGTGGTTTTTGTTGGTCTTCCTGTTTTAACATAAGGGCTACTCACAGTTGTAAGCTTCAAGTAAGATTTAATGCTAACTGCTATCCCAGAACACAATGTGATACCAGAAAGGATCTGTAGAATGGAAGAGTGCCTCTGAAATACCAGAGACAGAAGAAAAAGTCCTGAGTGAGGGAAAAAGGAGCAGCTAGGTACCTTGAGACAGCTGTAATTCTGGAAGATTTTTGTGCAGAAGATGTTCTTTTCATCAGGTGGGACTATGGAAAAGGAAGAGGAGCAAAATACAGTTTTTAAGATGCCAATTCAGAGGTCTCTGGTTTAATACTCTGTAGTTAAATAAGGAAAAAGTCAGTTATCATGTTCCGGTACAAAAAGGGGACTTAGAAATAAATTCTGTAAGCTTTCATATGTACACACATATGTATATAAGCAATGAGAAGGACAGTGGTGTTGAAGTAATAGAAGGTTGTTTTAAAAGGCTGAGGAGCCTGATCTACAGCCTCATTGGGCTGTCTTTATGTGTCAATACCCTTCAGTCCTGAGGTATCACTTCCTTGAAAATTTAGTATGAAACTTAGATCCAGAATCATCCCTGGCAATTCAGTGAACTAGTAAAAAGCAGTGATACTGCTCTTTAGAATAACCATGAAGTAATCTGGCAGAACATATACATTAATAAAGAGCCACACAAACTAAGGCCTTTTTTGTGAACTAAACATATATGAACATGGACTAAAGCCTGCAAAGGAAAAAGAGATAGGTTCTTGGGCAGTGATTTCACAGGAGATGGTCTCAAATTTAACAGCTCACTGCTGCCAAAACGGCCTCTTCGTTTCCAATTCTGCTTTCCAGTCCCTTGTTTTGTGCAGTAATTGATGCGTTTTGCTCCTTCTCTACAGTCCTCGATGGCTGAGTCAACTCACTAGCCCAGCAGAAAGATAACCAGGCAGAAAAATACATAGCTTTCTGCTGGATTAGTTCCATCAGTCGTTTGTTTCAATTAGTTAAGTCAGGAGGGTCTAGCAAGCATCAGGGCACAAAGGAAGAGCTGGGACTGCATGACTGGGAGGGAGGCTGGGGAAGGCTGCTGCAGGCATCAGCAAGAAGGAGTGAGATAACCTGAAGCTGTGCATTTCCTCTGACTTTTCAGGCAACTTTGCCTGTGAGAAAGCATTACGGTATGGCACTGACTGAAATTCTTGGTAAATTCAGTGAAATGCAACTCAGAATTATGGTTGGTTGGTGGTATCTCAGGAATCTTCCCAGATGCTGAATCCAACAAACTAGCATTTCTGCAAGCTAGCAAACACTGAAATAAAGTACATGCCCACAGAAACCTACCTGTGGGCCCTGGAATCTGACAATACCCAATTTTACTGTGAGCTGACAATATCCATGATTTTAGTGTGAGGTCTCCAGCAAAATTAGATTCTAGCTACATTTAAAATTGGAGAGATTAATGGGAATGAAATGGAAGAATGTGATTGTGATATGCAGTGATTTGGGAGAGCATATGTAAAACTGTTTCTGCCCACCAGGCATGATCAAAGGGTTGTAGCAGATGTTAAGAGCGAGTGATTAAACTGCCTTGGGTTCTGATCAGTGTAGCAATTTGGTTTTCCTAGCTGAGCTCTCAAAAACTGAGACTCCTTCTCCTGAAGAAATTGAGGTTTTTCTCTTCAGTATCTCAGGAATCCTTGGTCTAAACAAATCCAGATTAGGACTGCTAGCTGTGCTCTGCTTCTGAGATATCCCAAATTTCCCATCTTTCTTAATAAGTATGTGGATTTTAAAGTGGTTCAGGAAGTCAGAGTGAAATCCCAAAGGATTTCAGAGACATTTGAAGTGGCTTGTTCATCATTGTGTGATGTTTTCAGCTGATTGAAAACAACTCATGAAGATGAAAGTTTCTAGGCACGGAGGAGGCATTTTTGTGTGTGTGTATATTTTCAGACCCTTTCCCTAGTATTTGTCATCCTGTGATAGACATCAGATCTCTGATACCTCTCACTACTATGTGCTTGGTACACAGGGGTCTGTTTTCAGCTGCACACACTGAGACACAAGAGTTTTCTAGACAACAGTTCACTGAAGGACAGAGGCACAGGATCCCTTCCCCTTTCCAAATTCTAGCAGATACATCGAGGCATACCTAAAACCTGTATATGCCCCAAGGCAGCTTCCTGGGCTGAAAAATAATTTGAAGCTAGGAAAGTTTTAGGGTGAAAGTTCATATATGCATGCCTTGTCCTTAATCTTTCCTAGACATCACTTCATGCCCACTGTTCTTGCTGTTTCTCTCCTACCAGCAGCCATTGACTGAGACAGGAGCATGAGCTAGCTGGACCTTTGTTCAGGTCCAGTATGGGCAAGCTTATGGACAGGAGTATCCAAATCATAAGCATCCTTCAGATCATTCTCACACCAAAAAAGAAAGGAAAGTAAAATACAACATCCCTCCCCGAAGGAAGAGGTCTGCGAGTTCCTAGCTTTTATGGGGTCCATAGAGAGTGTCTCAAGCTGTGATTTTGCAATAACTTATTGCAATTGCTGGCTTCCCCATTTCAGTCCCTTCCTTGAACCACCTCTGGCATTCAGTGAACTCTGTGCTGAGCCATGATGATAAATAATCAAATAATTTAGCTCACTGTTGGCATTTCTGTTCTGGAACTGCAGTCTTAGAGAGCTGATCCTTGCTCATGTGTTCAAGAGGGGAGTGAAAGGCAGAGGGACAGTCCCGCTCAAAGCCACATGCCTTACTGTCAGGCGGCAAATAGAAGGGAGTGAGGCTATCCACATCATGAGCTTCAATTTAGAGAGAGTGGTTATGATCAGGATTTATAAAATCAAGGCAGTGGGTAGAATGAATGCAGATTTTTGTTCTGCAAATCCTGCAGTACTAGAACTAAGGGGCTTTCATTGAAACCAATAGGAGATTGGTTTAGAAAAGATAAAAGGGAATACTTTTTAATGTAGCAGGTATGGCGAACTTGTGGAATTTGATGTTAGCAGAGGTTTTGGAAGCAGATAGGTCAGCAGACTGGAAAGGAGACTAAACGATTAAATGGACTACAGGTTCATAAAGAGATACTACACGGAATGAGTAGGGATGTGCTCCCTAACATCCCTAACACAATGATTGTGGATGCTGGAGGAGAACAAAGGAAATGTATATGCCCTGCTTGCATGTTCTCTTTAAATAGCATCTCTTGTTACTGGAGAAAGGATACTGGGGGTAGCTGGATGTTGGTCTGACCCACCAGGGCATCCCTCGTGTTCTTTTCAGGGCCCTGGTTTTCTGTCCACAGGTGTGTGAAGACAAATGTGATGTTGGTAGGAGTTTGTATTTTATTTTTTGAAGGTGATATCTCAGGGTTTTCTTTCCTCAGTGAAACCTGATGCTTAGATCACTAGCACTGTGTTGTACCCTATTGAGGAAACATGCTGGTTTAGGACAATTCATATAGTATTAGCTATTAGAAAGGGACCCTTAGACTAAACTATAGCCTTCTTGATGTTGCACTTTTCCACTGGGGTCCTTCTGCTCTGTCTGCACGGAACTTGATGAATACTCATGTCCCAGGAAAGATTTCGTAAGCTATGATAGATTTTTCCCCCAGGATATTGGTGTATTTTGGATATAATATTTGAGAGTCTTCTGCTGGAAAACATCTAGTGCAGCTGAAGGAGAGAGAGTGCCAGATTAGACAGATTACTAGGCACGAATCCCAACCCTTATTTGTATGAGTATTCCTTCTGCCTTTGGATAATCACATTAACATCAGAAGTATTGCTTACACAAGTACTACTGAGAAAAAGTGGTGAACAGGCTTGGGCTCTCAAAGCAATGTTCTTGTTCCAGCACTTTCCGAGTGAGATTCTGATCTTGTTTCCTCTTCAGAACTCATTAGAATTGGGACATCCAATAAGGAGGACTACCCACTACTCAGCAGCCTCCAGTAATTACCAACCCACCTTTTAGACCTATCAGAAGTAACATTTTTAGCAGTTCAAACATTGTTTTCCTTCCCCTTCCAAAGCTCATCCCACACTTAGATACACAAGGGTATATTGGACAGCACTATATTTCATGCTTGGTTGATTATGGAGCCAGATCTTTGGTCTCTGCTGAGGGTTTTTTTGCTGCTACTCCAGTGCAGACGAGCCAGAAACTTTCCACAACCATGTGGTAAAGGAGGCCCCAGTGGGTGTAAGACTGGTATCTCATGGTGGTTGTTATCAGGCAGCGTGGGTTATGGTATGTCTCCTGCCAAGCCAGCCTGGAGGACCACAGCTCAGTGAGACCTCAGGGATCTCGCCTAATAACAGCAGTGACCTAATTTGAAAAAAAAAGAAAAAAGCTATCTTCATTTTTTGTGGCTAATAATACCCAAAGGAGTATCACTGGGTGCAAAGGGAGGATTATAAACCTCAAATGATAGAAAGTGTTTACACGTCTGCTTTTACGTGCAATTAATCAAGCTTGGAAAGAATGAAGTAATTTTCATTTGTACACCTACAAGGAGAAGCCAAGTTAAAGCAATTATATAGATCAGCCCCCCCAAATGAAAATGTGAGAAAAATAATGGCAGCAACACTGCAACTTAAACTCCAGATTTCAAGCCAAGCACCTATGAAGGAAGAAGTATTCCATGGAAAAATATCATATTCTTGCCATCTTTCTGACCACAGAGTTATGCTCGTTATGGTAAGGCTATAATTACAGCATTGTGAATACAATGCCGCAGGCAATGGCCTGCCAGTGTTTTTCCACTATAAACCCTCATGTGAGGTTTGCAATTTTGTGAAAGACAATTATCTTTGGCTGGGATATCCAGCTACAATCTCAGCCCAGAAATAGATTTTTTTTTGTTTGTTTGTTTCCTTTACCAAGTTGTTCAAAGTTCATTGTTTGATAAGTGTTAGAGCCTTCCTGATTGATTGCCTGCTTATGCCCAATCCATACTGTGAAGATGTGTGGAGAGTTTGCTGTCAGTGGTAGTGCATCAGTGCTGGGCAATATTCAGGGCTGTGAGGCTATCACAAAGTCCACACTTTGGACTAAGCTGCCTACATTTGTATCAGTGCAGTCTGGGAAAGTCAGGACAGCAGGGTTATAGCAAATTAGCACTGACTGCATATCCAGGCATGCACAGCAAAACATGCTTTAGGGAATACTAGAGTATGTTATTACAGCTATGGAAGGAGGGAGAATTGGCCAGGCTGATTAAATGGGTAAAATTGAAAAGATTTGTCTATCTTACAGAAAAAGGAAATTCTGAGTTGACGTTACCAAAAAAACCCCAAAACCTATAGGATTAGTGAAACTCTGCAACATGCAAAAAACCACTGGTAGAGTTACAATTTTTATTCTTTACTGGGGCTTAGCTAAGGCTCTTCTCTGTCAGATTGTGGTAACTGAGATCCAAATCCAGCCCAGTTTATTCTTTCCACAGACAACTCGGAAAATATGGTGCAAACAGTGAGTGCTGATCCCCAGATTGAAGCATAACAGCATGTTTAATTATGAATGCTAACCATGTAAAATCTGTGTATAAACTCCTTGGAAATAGGTCTGAAATAACCATATGTGTAATGTCTTTCTTCAAAATAATTATTTTGAGAAAAATACTGCATGCACTTAAGGGATCTCACCTGTATTTAGATGTGATTCACTAAACATGAATTTAATCTTTACGTGAATTTATTCAGTTTCAGTGCTCTGGAAGAAAACATAAAATCCTTGTGCTACAGAGATCGCTGGTTGCTTCAGCAGCTTGTGAGACTTTGTGGGGAAAAACTGCTGAGTCCACATAGTTTAAAATAAATACGGATCAAAGCAGTTTATTGCTTTATTGATGGTATGTAATTAACCAGTAATCAGTGAACTATGCATACAAGAGCAGTAATACAATAGGCAATCCATACTAGAAATTTCTAAACAGTGTCCTATAACTAATCCCAAAGCCTTCTTAGTGTACACATACACACACACACAGAAACACATAGACACATGCGCACAGAGTTGTACGTCCCCCCTCACTCATGGGCAGTATGGGTTACAAAAACAAGCCCCCTTCCCAAAGATTGCAGATCTCCCTGTTTACACATGCCTCCTGCGGGAGATGGGGGTCCTCTACCTTTATGCAGACTCCTGCAGCTCCCTACAAGTTGTTGGCTGAACCCCACACCTTTGAGAAAGCTGTTTCCCCTCCAAGGTCTCTCCCTCCTGTTAAGAGTCTTCCTGCATCTTTTATACTGTTTTTCAGTCTGACTCCTGCTTTGTGTCAAGTCTCTTTGTAATTCTGCAGTAACTGTTTAATCTGGCTGATGGTCATCTTCTGTAACATGATAATTTTGGGTAAATGCTGACCAGGCAGTTTGGTGTATTTGATCCACAGACACACACGCACTTTGGACACATCTTTATCTTCACAGGTGACATTATCTATGCCATTTGTCAAGGTGGGTGGGCTGGGCATCCCCATCAGGTCCATAGGGAGAGCCATCCTTGGGAGGCACGTGGGCCACAGGAGCAGGGAGAGCAAGGGGCACGGCCAAGCAGCTGCTTGCAGCCACGTGGCTGACACTGCTCAAACCAGAGAGAGTTGTGATGTTCTGGATGCATCCCACACGGTTGAAGGTAATGATAAGTGGGCAAGCAAACCTATTTCCAGACTCTCTTCAGGCTCCAAAATCCAAAAATAAAATTAACAGTTGCTTTACTAAATGTCTTTTGAACACCTATTATGATTCTCAATAAAAGGATCATAAATGGGACGGAAGCAGCAAATTGGATCATTGGAAAAAATCTGCAGAGAGACCATCTGGGCCTGGTGCTTTACTGGATGGTGAAGAATTTACATTTCACACTCCCACAGTTTACATTTTCTGAGGTGATAAAGACATTTGGATCATTTTATTTTTTGGATGTTTTACATAAAATGAAGAGCCATGATTGAAACTGGAACTGGAGTCAGGAAATAACCAGACTGTGTACAATGTGGTAAAGTGCTAACAAATGCCACGTGTTACGTGATTAATTTAGTATAAATGCCAGTTATGGATTTGGTTTGTCAGCAGTTGGCTCAGGTTTTGTGATTACTGGCCAATAGTTTAACTGATGATTTGATCTATAACAGAATCCTCAACTTTTGGGAATGGAAGAGAATTGCATTGATAATTTAATGCATTAAGTGTACGAAGAGCTGTTAGCTTCTAGAAAGGACACAGATAAGTTCTGGGGTCTTAATGTAACCAATGAATAGCCTTTTCTTTCAATACAGCATGATTTATGGTGGTAAATCAGGGTGAGGGGATAGAGCTATGTGACTGCTGCTGTTTCAATATGTCTTCAGGTGGCGTTTTTGAATTGCAGATAGACATGCAAGGAAAACTCTGGGTCTGACTATAAATACAGCTGCAAAGTATGGCACCGCTCTTGCTTCTGAGTCAATCTCTAATCGCTGTTCTTGGCATATCAGTGCTGGGCCATAGGGAAGGGCCATCTGTCAGAGGTAATTGAAAATGGAGGCACTGACCATCTGTAGGTATTTAAGGTCTCCTGACATTTTTTACAAGCTGAAGGATAATTTATAGCGTGTCTACCTATTATCCTCTACATTTTTCAAGGGAATACAGTATTCTTGGTCTTTTGTCTTTCACTTCTGTGGCTTGTCTTTATGTCACAAACTTACTTCCCCCATCTCTGCAGTTCACTGTTGGCTGTAAATCCTTGTAAGTTTGAGATTTTTTCAAAATATGTGCTATGTAAATTACAGGTCACTGTTATTGCTGGAGCTAAAATGCAAGCAGAAGCTTTCCCTAAAGCCTTAGGATTTTGAGTGGGCTAAAATGGAATACAGATCTAGTTTCTACTTTGCAAAAGTCAATGAATGCTGTATTCCCTTGCTTTCTCTTATCCATATGGTGTAAATCATTTGACAAATGCAAATGCCAGCTCTATTCTAGAGAAGAGATGTATAGATGTGTAAAGGTACTGTGCCTGCAGACTTCCTGTATGTGCACAGCTATAGCTGGTTAACAGTAAATAATAGTGTATACTATGTGTAGGATCAAACTCTTGGTTCCATTAAGAAATTAAGAAATATTTTTAATGGTTAGTTTACATGTTGAACGATTGAATTTTACATACACATTTCTATTTAAACATATATTGGGTGTGTCAGTGTGAAGGAAACCAGCTCTGTCACATGCATGAGCACACACACACATGGAGTAAGTTTGGCTTCTTCCAGAAAAAAAGGTTGTTTGAATATTTTTGTTAATTATCTTTCTAATCCAGGCATTCAAATACTGTACATGTGCCGAGCTCACATGGAGAGAAGGGGAATATAAAGAGAATTTTTAATAAAAATGCAGTCCCAGCAGGATTTGAAGTACACTGCTTTGAAATACAAAGCCAGAACTTTATTATCCAAGCTAAGCAAATTTTCTGAACATATTCAAGGTGTTGTTATGGTAAGTGAAGGAAGCCTGTGAACTTGCTTGGAGTTGTTTGAAACTGAGAATAAAAAGTAAAACACATTTTCATTTCAGCGGATGGTTGGCAGAAATCAGAACAAAGTCCATTTTTCTAGGCAGGATCTGCATACACGCAGGCTACAGAGGGATGAGACTAATGGCTCATTTGCTGCGCAGACTTGTGCTCTTTATAGGCAAACACCACATCAGCGTTAGGGAATGGGGAGATGAGTATGGGATGCAATATGGGCCGCAGAGCAGCTGAGCATGAAAGCTATGCATTTGTGTCCCAGAGAGGCAAGGCGGGGAATATGCAAGTGTATTCCACCCCTTCCACATAGCATCCTCCTCTCACATTTTCTCTTAATATAGAAGTACCAGGAAGAGAGTGGAGGATATGCAAATTGCTAAGTAGAGAAGGTGGAGACTGCCTATGGCATGCTCAGCCCTGGCACCTTAAAGTAACGGTGGTTTTGTCAGCCCTGGGTCCCGCAGCGTGCTGGGGCTGCGATGCTCTGCACACCTGCATGAAGCAGTGTCTTTTGGACCAGGAGAACTGTGACCATCTGCCTGTTCATTTTCAGGGCTGGCAGCTGGCTATAGTGCTGAGAGGAAGGTGACTTTCATAGAATCATAGAATGGTTTGGGTTGGAAGGGACCTTAAAGATCACCTAGTTCCAACCCCCTGCCATGGGCAGGGACACCTTCCACTAGACCAGGTTGCTCCAAGCCCCATCCAGCCTGGCCTTGGACACTGCCAGGGATGGGGCAGCCGCAGCCTTTCTGGGCAACCTGTTCCTGTGCCTCACCACCCTCATAGTGAAGAATTTCTTCCTTATATCTAATCTCAATCTACCCTCTTTCAGTTTAAAGCCATTACCCCTTGTCCTGTCACTACATGCCCTTGTGAAAAGGCCCTCTCCAGCTTTCTTGTCGGCCCCCTTTAGGTACTGGAGGGCTGCTGTAAGGTGCTGGTCATGCTTCTTTTGATGCAGCCCAGGATACAGTTGACTTCTCTGGGCTGCAAGTGCACATTGCCAGGTTGTGTCGAGCTTCTTGTCAAGCAACACCCCAAGTCCTTCTCTGCAGGGCTGCTCTCAATCCGTTCTCTGCCCAGCCTGTACTTGTGCGTGGGATTGCCCTGACCCATGTGCAGGACCTTGCACTTGGCCTTGTTGAACTTCATGGCATTCGCACAGGCCCACCTCTCAGGCCTGTCAGGGTCCCTCTGGATGGCATCCCTTCCCTCCAGCGCGTCGATCACACCACACAGCTTGGAATCATCACAAACTTGTTGAGGATGCACTCCATCCCACTGTCCTTGTCGCCAACTAAGATGTTAAACAGCGCTGGTCCCAATACCGACCTCTGAGGAATGCCACTCATCACTGGTCTCCACTTGGACGTCAAGCCATTGACCGCAACTCTTTGAGTGCAACCAGCCGGCCATTTCCTTATCCACTGAGTGGTCCATCTGTCAAATACATGTCAACTCCCTGTTCCTGCCATCCCAAAAGCCTGCCTCTAAAGGCCTGAAATGACCTGCCATAAAACTTCTATGAAAGACTTACTCTTTCTTAGGGTGAAATTGTTCTTCAGGACAACACCACAGGATTTAGACCAACTGGTTTTGCTTTCCAACAGAAAAAAAAGATCTATCTGGATTTTAGTGATACTTTTCCTCCCTAAGGAGCCTTTTACGATGGAAATGACTGTGTGGATCCAGTGTTAGAATAATTAGTCTGACACCGATTAGCTATCAAACTCATCACTAGAGTATCTGAGCAATTCTTGGGTACAATATTGCCTCACAGAAGCTACCGTTGTCTGTCACATTCCTACTGCTTTTCACTGGCTCCAAGGGAAGGAGTTTGCACTTTTCTTTTGTGGGGTTGGTTCAGAAGCTTTGTAGAGGAAGAACATAAAATTGGTTCAGAGCCTTCAACCACAGACTATACAAAGTGCTTGTATTTCCAGCATGGACATGGTGTTCCTGATCAGGTTCACACTTCTAATACTACAGCTATGTTATCTCCAAGTCACTATCATTTTTTGGAACTATAAGTGTCTAACCTCAGCCCAGTCTATTAAAAGCTCAGGTGATCTGAATTCCCTTTTTATAGCTTTGCATAGAGCAACATTTTAGCTGCTTCTGGTAACAGTGGTTTTGTGAGGAGAAAAATAAGGAAGCAAATTGTCACTCTTGTTTATGGTTTCAGCCTCTTTTTGAGAAAAGGTTCAGTGCACCTACATTTAAATGTAACTCAAGGTTCTTCTTCCTTCCTATTTCTGAAGCTTACTTTTCATGTATTTTATGGAAGACGGATGTTACTAGCACAGAACAGTGTGGTTGTTATCTATTATACCATGATATATTTACTGAGAAAATTTTAATAAATAAACCACAGGCTTGAACCTCTGAACCCTTCTAAACCAGCTGATTCCCATGGGGGGTTCAGGAGTTTTTATGGACGGATACTGCGTTCTCATGAGAATTTTATTAGAGCTCATAGGCTCGAGACTGACTAGCAAGAGAATTTATGAGGTTACATGGGAAATATCACATCTTTCATTCCAACACCCTATGAGTTTATAAAATGAACCCTTCCTTAAACTGTGTTATTAAATAGAAGAGTTTTAATGCAACTTTAATAAAGTATCTAATGTTATCAATGATTTCTCATCAGTCAGCACAGCTGGTTAATTTTACTAGCTTTTCAGTTTTCAATTATCCTGGGTTAGAGACCTGGGTAAAGGGTTTTTGCTGAAAATTGAAATAAAGGCAAGGGAGGGAGGTCATAAGTTGCTAAATGCATCAAAGAACGCTTGTCAAGATGGATAATAGGAAGGGCGAATAGTGTCCACTATGTATTTGCTTAGCCTCCATTCTGTTTACTCTCTTGAATACTCTCTAAAATTCCTCCTGCTATTTTGTTTAAATTTAGAACAATGTTGAAGTTCTGTAGCTCCTCATTATCCCAATTGAAATTTAACTTAAAATGTTATTTTGCATCATGTAGTTCAGCTGGAAAGCTGCCCAAGCCAAGAATTGAGGTCTGTGGTAGTGAACTACAGAGGAAGTGGTCTAAGCAAGACTCTCTTCTGGGGATATTCCAACATTTCATTACATTGTGTGTACTAATGAGTAGAGCAAAGGACTGAGAGCCAGGAAGGGCAGAGTTTTAATCAAATGACTCATGATATGGCCTTCAGCAAAATACGTGACCTTGTAATTCAGCCATCTTAGCTATAACAGTGGGTAAAAATAGGGGCTCAGTGTAGTGTTCGGGCAGAGATACAGATGTGCCTGTTTCAGCTGCATTCATGGTCTGCAGTTTTTTTCCTCAACTTTGGAATAGACACCATGGGAAGACAGAAGAACTCCTTTCAGCTACTCCAGAGAAGCTCAAATCAATGTTGACATGTATTTTTCCTCGAACAAGAGCTTTTAAAACTGTCAGATGGAGGTCAGTCCCTTGCTCAGTCTGATTCACCTGTGAGTGATCAAATTTTTTGGTCATGGTGGTGATCAGGTGTCAGGGAGATGAGACACAAGGAAGATGAAGACACATGTTTTGAATGGTGGGTTCAAATCGGACGTGCTCCTAGTGCAGTTTGCCCAACCAGCTAGAGCTAGGAGACTGTCAGGGCTGCACAGTTTGGGACACTGGAGCACAAAGAATGTTCTTTAATTGGTACATGAAGCAGAGCAGATTTCCAAGTGGCACTGGAAACGCTGGCTTGGCCATCATCCCGACAAACTGTGGTTGTTTAAGACATCACAGGCCTTGGTTTAAATCAGGAGTAGATCTTTGGTACTTAGCTAGCTCTGATCTAGGTAAGAGTAGCCTGCTTCTGCTGCCGCTCCCTGCAGCTTCAGCTACGTATGTTAGTCCTTACAGCTGTCTCAGATCACAGCCCCAGAACTCCACCTGGGGAGCTTCAGAAGTGTGTGAAAGCATTCACCTGTCCCTGAGATACTTTTGGATGGGAGGTGCCATACAAAAGTATCAAGAAGAGCTATCTATCCTGTTTCTTTATAGTTCAGGCCCTAAAAAAGGAACAGGACTGTCTCACTTTACAAAATTTGGAGCCATCCCTTTTATTTCAGTCCCACATTACACATCTAACTAACTGCCCTTCAGAAATGGGCGGAAGAAAACCCAGTGGGATTTGACTGCTTACCTGAGCAGCTTTCATACCTTAAAGCCCTGTTGTGATGGCAAAGCACAGGGAGTCAAAGTATCCTTGGATGTTAGTCTATGGACTTAGTAGAACTGCATTTTTATGATGATTGTTGAAATGTAGGGAAAACATAATAAATGCATCTCGTGTTTCTAATCTTTACTATCTCGGGACAGGAAAGAATGGACAAGTTAGATGCTGTACTGCCTTTGGTAAACCAATTGATCTATGTATTTTCAGATGTTTATGCAGAACAGGTTGGCTAAGCCTCTTGTGCTTCAGAGAGAAAGTATCCCTGAGCTAGCATTTCACTGATCCTGTGAAGATAAAAATAGGAGGAAATAGCATACAAACAGGACTACAAATCATTGGAGTTACTTAATAAGAGAAAAGCACTAGGTTGGCTCAAAACCAATCTGGAAGGGCTCTTTGTTGAAGATACCAAGGTGACCACATAGCCAGATAAAATTTCTAGCCTCATTTTTTATATCTTATGTACTTGTATGACTTTGTTTCTCTTCTGTTTGACATTTCACATTCACTGGATTTTTTCTTTTTCTGTTTCGGTTCATGTGAGCACAGCAGTTTGGAGTTGGATCATTATTCCTCAAGTTCTGCAGCAGTTAAAAAGAAAATGTAGAAACAATTTCAATTTCCATGACACTAGAAGAGAAAAAGCTTTGAAGGTACAGGGAACTTATGAACTCAACTCCTGGCATTTTTAGTGGAAGTTGCATGCTTTTGAACATCTCCATGATAAATAATTACGATATGGTTGATTTTCCATCTCCTTAAAGATTTGCATCATACCCTGCTTGGTTCTCTGTGCAGTGCCTAGCCATTGCTATTATATAAAATTAAACAAGGACCAATCAATGTAAGTCCAAATATTTTTCTCACAAAACATGTTCCTATAAAACAAATACAAATTTAGCCAGTGGTCCTTGGTACAATGTCAGGCCTCTGATGTGTTAATGAAAACATTCTGGTTTTCTTGTATTCTTTAACAAGAACTTTATGTTTGTCTCTTTTTATCAGTCCATAGCATAACAGGAACAAACACAGAGGCTCGTTTTGTAGCTCTGAATGACCATCAGGTTCTCATTGGAATACATTGCAAACAATGCTGTAAACTGTTAGGAATGGGTGAACAACAGTTTTCATGGCGATATTTGCTGCCTCTGGCAAATCAAAAGTTGTTCCCCTCATAACAGGTAGTCATACCACTGGTTATCTGTATCCTCTTCCTGCCAGCCAGTGCCCTAGCAGAGGTGGTGGCTACTGAGCCCATATCTCTACTGGAACTGCCCTACTTTGTGCTCTGAACAATTATTTCAGGCTCCAGTGAATGTGTGTTTCCACAAACATCTGGCCTGTGAAGTGTGCCTGCTGACACAGAGGCACACTTTTGTTACCCTGTGCAGGTTTTCATCCTGCCTTGCTGCCTGTTTGCCAGCCCTGCCTCTGCCAGCTTCTTAGGCTTCTTCAACCAGCGCTACAAAACACAAAGCTTACTAATAACTCTTTAGTATTTTAGAGTTAGTTTTAAATGTTGGAAAATAAATTTTATTGCTGTGACCTGGCCAGGAATTTTGGTTGCAAGTTGTGCTTCCAAATGTGCTTCACTGTTTTAGATATTTTCTAGGAAGAAATTATTTGACCTTTGTCCTATCTGTCAGTGATTAATCTCAGTCCTAATCTAAGATTCTCGTGCCCTGTTCATCCACCCTGTTTTTCTGCTAGCAAGAAAAGCACTGCTTTTTTCCCTACCCATCCACAGAGAAGAAAAAAAAGCTGCGGACCTTCTCATTAGCAAAGTTCAAACTGAGAGAAGGGATCATCTGAGTATCCTTTCAATGTGGAAAACTTCAAATGAAAACAGAAGAATTGAGGAACCTCTAAAAGAGTGTTTTCTAATGATGTGTTTTTCAGTTGGACTTTGGATTGAAAGAATGGGAGAAGGAACCTCCTTTTGTTGAGCTAATTGATGTCGTGGAATAGCACAGAAATGTTTTGGAAATACTAACCAGCCATTTTCCTTCACAGCCAAAGAAGGAAAACCCAAGGGAACTGTTGCTTTCCTAATTGTGGAAAAGTGCAGGAGTACAACTCAAACATGCTTTTTCCATCTTCATTTTAATTGCGCATTATAGTTTAAACTTACTTCCATAGTGTGCAAAACAGTAGAGAAATTTGAACTCTAGGTCATGAAAGAAATACACATGGATATTTGCAGAAAGTGTCCTCACTGGGTGCTGCTTCAGACTATCATTTACATTTTTAAATTCCCCACCCTTAGGACAATTACTTTGTAGAAAGTCTGTTTCATCAAATATACTTAAAGTTTATAAAATGTTCATTAGATAATGTTTAAAAATAGTGTGAGAAAACCTGTTTCTATTGGCACTGCCATTTTATTCATCTATCTTTTCAGACATGTTTTTGTTGGCATTTTCATCTATGTTTGGCCTCCTTTTTAATGAACTTTTAACTGCTAAACAGTGGTTATCTGGGACACAAGAATCAAAAGTAGTTAAAGTTCCTCAGAGCTAAGAAGAATAGACAGAAGTACTGCTCAGCATTTTACACAGTAAGCTGTGGAACAATGAGCTATAATTATCTCCTGTTAAAAACAGCAAAATAAGAAATATGGCAGTTTAGATTTGAAGTTGGCAGCAGTTCAGAAGATTGAGAGAATGAGAAATTGTGGAAATTCACTGCATTATTTTTCCCTTCATGCCTCTTCTATGTGAGTTTTTTTGGTTGTGTGCAGATGCTCAAAATTTATTTGCTCTAGAAGCTCCATCTTTCATTCCCTCATCATTAACAGTGGTAGCATGAAGCCAATAAGAGAGGCTCAAAAAGATGTCAGTTGTCATTATTCTAGACACCGAGCAAAATGCCCTTCAGCCTGACTTAGTAGTTACAGACAGTTCAAATAGATGTGAGGAACAACGAAGCATTAGCATCCTTGTTTTACAGATAGGGAATTAAAATAAAAAGATTGCAAGTGTGTGGCTCATCTCACTGACCTTAGCCACATGCAAGTTAGATGTTTAACACTGAACTAGTTGCTTAAGTTCCTTCCTTAGTGGAGACAGATAGCCCTCAGTGATTTATCCCATCTGTCTTAAAAAATCTGTATGAGAGTAGGTACAATGGGTTATCCTTTGATAAGGGTCTTACTCTCTCTCTCCACTGACTGTAAGGGAAGCCAAAGGTGAAAATTCCTCCAGCCAATCCCTCCACTGGTGGTAATGATTAAAATGAGCATAACTGAAACCCCAGATCTTCATGAACCGGTCTTGATCAGTCTCAGAAGCAGATGGGCCAAACTCTGCTTCTAAGGTTTTCCTAAACCCTCAGATGCAAATTTTAAGCATTCTTCAGTCCAGAAAGGAACTGGTTGGATGGTCGGGCTCTGCAGGTAGTGGCTGATGGTTTGTACTCTTCCTGGAGGTCAGCAACAAGTGGGGTACTGCAGAGGACCTGTCCTGTTTAACATCTTTGTCAATGACCTGGAGGAGGTGGGGAGGGAGGGAGGGCATTCTCGTCAGGTTTGCAGATGACAACAAAGTGGGGTTAGGGGAATGACCACTTGGTACACTTGACGGCAGGACTGCCATTCAGAAGGACTTAAGACAGGCTGGAGGAATGGGCCAACAGGAACAATATGAGATCCAACAAGAACAAATGCAAAGTTGTGCACCTGGGACGGCAACCATGAGGCAGCAGTGTGCCCTTGCAGCAAAGAAGGCTAATGGTATCCTGGGCTGCCTTCGGAGGAGTGTTGCCAGCAGGTCGAAGGAGGGGATCCTTCCTCTCTACTCAGCACTGGTAAGGCCACACTGGAGCGCTGTGTCCAGTTCTGGGCTCGCCATTACAAGAGAGACACAGACATACTGTAGCAAGTCCAATGAAGGGCCACAAAGATGATTAAGGGACTGGAGCATCTCTCCTATGAGGAGAAGCTGACAGCTGGGGTTCAGCCTGGAGAAGAGACGGCTCAGGGGGATCTCATCAATGTGTACAAATACTTGAAGAGGGTATGAAGAAGACGGAGCCAGGCTCTTTTCAGTGGTGCCCAGTGACAGGATAAGAGGCAATGGGCGCAAACTGAAACACAGGAGGTTTTAGCTGAACAGCAGGAAACACTTTTTCACTGTGAGGGTGGCCGATCACTGGCACAGGTTGCCCAGAGAGTTTCTGGAATCTCCATCTTTGGAGATGCTCAAAAGCTTGTCTGGACGCAGCCCTGCACAACCTGGTTTAGGTGACACTGCTTGAGCAGAGGGATTGGACCAGCTGACCTTCAGAGGTCCCTTTGAACCTCAACCATCTAGTGACTCTGTGAAAAAACCCTGTCAGTGATTCAGGCCATGGCCTGACTGCTTGGGGGGGCAGCTCTGCTGAATAGGCCATGGGAGTCCTGGTGGGCAGTGAGTTGAGCCTGAGGCAGCAGTGAGCCCTGGCAACAGGGATGGCCAACAGCATCTGGGCTTGTAAGAATAGGAGCGTGGCCAGTTGATTTGGGGTAATGCTTATTCCCCTTTACTTTGCACTCATTAGACCTCATCTAGATTACGATGTGCAGTTTTTTCCCCCAGTCCTCCCCTTGCAACACATAGATAAACTAGAGCAACTTCAGTGGAGGCTGCCAAGATGGTCAGGGTTGGAGCCCTTGCCCTGTGAGGAGAGGTTGAGGGAGCTGGGCTTGTTTGGTCTGCAGAACAGATGGCTTCAGAGGGACCTAACAGCAGCCCCCAGTGCCTACAGGAATGGTGCCAAGGAGATGGAGCTAGTCTCTTCACAGTGGTGCATGGTGGAGGACGAAGGACAATGTTGTAAGTGGAAATGAGAGAGGTTCACACCGAGTATGAGGAGAAACCTTTTGCCCACAAGGACAGCCGAGCAGGGGAACAGATCGGCCAGAGAGGTTGTGCAGGCTCCATCCTTGGAGATTTTCAAGAACCGCCTGAGCAACCTGGTCTGACCCCATAGCTGACCCTGGTTTGAGCACAACGTTGGGCTAGGGGCCTCCTGGGGTCCCTTCCAACCTGAACAAGTCTGCAACTCGCAGGTGACGATGCACTCTGACTTCTCCTTCATGCCCTTTCTTCTTGTCAAGGCCAACAAAGTCAGATGTTATGAGGAGAGGAGCTGAGAACAAAACTAAACACAGCATTGCGTCACTCTCACGATCTACGTCGTCCCTGGGTTACTGAATGCTCTGCTTAGGTCCACTCGCCACACTACAGAATAGATGTAGGAGAAGCGAGGAAGACACAGAAGAGAGCACTGTGAGGAAAGACTAATTAGGCTAGGTTCTGCAACTTGAAGAGAGATGCTGGGTCTGGATGCGCTACAGGCCTAGGAAGTGATGATTACTGAGGAGATACTAAAAAGGGAATGATTAGTCACTGTTTCTTGGAATACAAGAAGTAGAGAGCACTCAACAAAATGACCAGGCAGCAAGTTCAAAAACAAACAAGACTTGTTCACAACATTGTGAAAGATTTTGTGGAGGCTGAAAGTACAAGTAGATTCAAGAACTGTTTAGATGAGTTCATGGAAAATATATCCATTGGTACACAGGGATTTGGATGAAACTGTCACCTCAGGAAGTTCTTAAATGGCTGTTTGCTGGAGGTCAAGAGGACTTGTCAGGAGAAAGTTCAGCCTGTGCATGGCCTTGGTTGTGCCCCTGTGCGTCTGCTGCTGTCCACCACAGAGGAGAGTCCTGTGCTGGATGGACGTTGGCCAGTCTGACAGTTCTTATTACGACCTCCCCAGTAGCGACCATAGCCCGATCCTGCTCCCTGATGAGGGTGGATGAAATGGGCAGGTAGAGGAAGAGACACCACAAGTTCTGAAGGAAAAGGAAGCCATGTGAGAGAAAGGCAGGGGATTAGGAGACCATACCTGTTACTGACCTGCGGCTGCTGGATAGCTCCAGACTAGCAATTATTTTTTTTTCTTTTTGTGCCACATTATCCCCATCTATAAAATTTGTCTTTTTGAATCTTCTGTGGGGGTTATTAGCATAAAAATATTAGTAAATATGAAACACAGGAGGTGCCATCTGAACATCAGGAAACACTTTTTCGCTGTGAAGGTGACTGAGCACTGGCACAGGTTGCCCAGAGAGGCTGGGGAGTCTTCATCCTTGGAGATACTGAAAAGCCAGCTGGACATGCTCCTGGGCAACCAGCTCTAGGGCACTCCGCCTGAGCAGGCAGCCTGGATCGGATGACCTCCAGAGGTCCCTTTGAACCTCAAGCACTCTGTGATTCTGTGAAATAGCAATATTAGTAAATATTAAATATCATTAAAATGCCAGGACTATTCATGTTAAACAATTGAACCTGCCTGGAGTTTCAACAATGTGCCTGAGAAAGAAAGGGAGCCAGTCTCTGTTTAAAGGGAGTTTTTAGCCATGTTTTTTGACATGACCAATATTGCAGTGCTCTGTGTAACCTTCTCTCTTATGAGGATTGTCTTGGATTGTATTTGGATGCTTCTTTAGGTACACTTGGGTGAAATCATAGCTGCCATCCACCAATGTCTTCTTTAAAATGTCTCAGCAGGGCAGACTACTCCTAAGCAAGTATATTAGATGACTAGAGGGCCACCTTATATTCAAAGACAAGTGCCGTGTTTATACAACCGTATCTTCCTCTCCAGCACTCTGGGCACACAGCTACTTTCACTATCTATGTATTGTCACCAACTTCCCTGTTTGGAGCTTTGTCTTTGTTCAGCTTTGATGCATTTATCTGGGCAGATGCCCTTAGCTGAGCTCATAAACACAGCTGTAACCAGACAGCGTGAATTTTACCCCGGGGAGAATACAGAAGTGTTTTGTGTGTCGGTAACAGGTCTCCAGCCGTGGACACCTTGGTTTACACCTGTCCTGACTGCTGCTCTGGGGTTGTGCAGGGCAGGTCTGCACCGCAAACGCCTTGACTAGCCACTGCAATGGTACCCAAGCCATGAACGCAGTGTTGCTATTTTATCTTTCTTATTACATGAGTTTTGCAACCTCAGTACATAGAGTTACCACACCTGGTTGCCTCTAAAACCCAAGTTCACATGGGTAACTCTTTATTACGCTGCAATCCATACATCAGATATCCCCAGGTGTACATACAGCATGCCCTTACTGTGGGCCAGCGTGGGCATTACGCAACAGTAGTGAGACTACTTTGCAGTTGGAAGAGTATATGGCAATGCTGGCTTATCCAAAATAACTAGATAGGAAGACAAAAGATACTTTTTATTGCTACTCATTAACAGAATGAGTCCCTGAAACATTGCAGTTTTCCATTGTCCATTGTGTCAGATTTTCCAATGCCAGTTAACCTTTTAATTTTATTCTTCCCTAAACAGCAAGGGTCAGGAGGATGAGAGAAAAATTCACTTTTATCTCAGGCTTTACCCCAAAGCAGTGTTACCATATAAAATAAATACCTTGGATACTAAGACATAGAGATTCGGGTCCAGACAAA
Organism: Buteo buteo; assembly: GCF_964188355.1. Taxonomy (NCBI): domain Eukaryota; kingdom Metazoa; phylum Chordata; class Aves; order Accipitriformes; family Accipitridae; genus Buteo; species Buteo buteo. Next base: position 26,070,378 of record NC_134187.1, on the reverse strand, counting down.
AAGAAAATATAAACAAGTTTTAGGTATGTCTATCTGAAGCTGCAGTTCTGAAAATTACCCTTTCTCTGCCCCTAAATTTGGAAGATTCAACAGGATTGTAGCTTTATTAATTTCAAAGCATTACTTATATACAGGCAGATATACGTGTTTGTACCTACAAACACACATATATAGAAAGAGATACATATGCAAAGACTTGACAAACTTGAGCAGCATCACATTTGGTTCACAAAGAGTGGGAGCGGAGAGCGAGGGTCCCTTCCACATCAGCTCCCGCGTGGAGTCTCACGGCGTTCCCTGGCATGGAGTGAGCTTCCCACAGCAAAGAGAAGTAGCTGCTTTTTCCTTAAGAAACTCCTGTATTTTACACAAACACATTAAGGTTAGTTGGAATTCATGTATTCTATGTGAAGTATATCCACCTTATTTAAAAGCAAAGTTTCATCCTTTAACCGTTTTAAGATGTAAATATATCGGGCCTATGTGAGGTGGCAAGCCGATGACAGTCTAACAAGACAATGTATAGACAAAGAGGGAAGAAGAGAGTTAAAGATAAAAATGCTGTTTTTCTGTGTGTTTGACCCCATGCTGAGCTGTAAGGTTTTGTTTCTCGCTCTAGTCTTTGCTTGGTATCTCACTTGTTATTGTAACTTTGCCTAATTTTTCTCTCTCTTTTCTTTCTTTATGCTATTTCTTCATATAAATACAGAAAGCACAGCAGTAAGCATTAAAAACAGCAAGATCAGAATGACTTCAGTTGGCTTACAGCAGGGATGAATTTTGTCCCTTGCCATAGGCTAAGCAAAGAATAGAGGAGATGAGAGGAATGGATTTCTTTAAAGTAATCAGATGCAGACTTCTCACATTCATGTAGCTTTTAAATCATCAAGGCCACGGTGTTTATCTGTCCACTCTTTCTCATTGTCCGTTGCCCTCATGACCAATGCTTTGGTTTTCTTGAGACATACTTTATGTCACATTGAAATGACTGAGAGATGGTTTTCTTGGTGCAATTCATTGATTAGGAAATTAATACTAAAGGCACAGCTCTCTATGGCTTTACATGTTGCTTTGGAAAGCAGAAATGAAACTTCACAGAAATGGCACAGCAGCATTATAAACTTACCTGGCAGCATTAGTTTCCCAACCTGAAACGAACAACAGCAGCGAATTAGGCCCTGAAGTTTAATGACTGGAGTAGGCGAGGGAGAGCGAGCGCCCTTTGTATGCAAGCCAGGAACCGGTTGCCTTGACAGTCAGTGAAAGTCAGATCAAAAGGCTGTTTGAAAACCCTGGCTTTTAGAAGCAAAGATGGGAAACAACATCTTTCTTTTCTAGCTCTGGAGTTGGGAGATAGAGGAAACAATAGCTATTGTATAGACAGAGAGTTATTTGAATTCTCCCTGCTACCTCTATACACCTGATCAAACAGGCGGTGGTTGAAAGGCTGAGGTACCATCAGGCTTCCTGCCTGATATGAGCATGATAAAAATTGTTGCAGCTGAAACATCTAAGAGCACAACGCTTAGAAAAAAACAGATCCCAGGGAGGAAAAGTGAGGCAACACAAAAAGAGTCATAAGTTGGGACCCTGTCATTCTGGCCTGCGCAGGCTTCAGAGGAAGACCAAGGGGAGGAGGGAAAATGGCTTTTCTCCAAATATACCTTGGATAGGCTGTGCACAAGCACTAAAAAAGACATACTTCCAACACCACCTTTTCTTTAATACAGTCTTATCCCACTACACTAGTACATCAAGCCCTTGTACCCCTCTCCTGTTAACACCCCCCTCTCAGTCCAGGATTCTACTCTTCTACCTGCTACCCTGGGATCCCTAACATACCCCAACCTTCCTCCCTTGCTTCAGCAGCTGACATGTCTTAGCTCACCTCTCTCCACTTCACCCTTCTTTTTCCCACATCAGTACACGTTTCCTACTTTTTCTGCCTCATACCTTCTCCTGCAGCCAGACTCAGGGTGCAGCCGCCGTGTCGATGGCCACCGTAGGGTGGAGAACAGGGGTCCATCAACTGCTGGCCTGCATGCAGGGGCACACCAAGCAACTTGACACAGCACTTGCCACCAAAGTGGTACACTAAACCCTAGCACCCTAGGAACCAGCCTTGGAGATATTAAAAACCCGACTGGACAGGGTCCTGGGAAACCTGCTGCAGGTGACCCTGCTAGGTGACCCTGGGCTTGGACTGGACAATCTCCTGAGGTCCCTTCCCACCTCAACCTTTCTGTGAGTGTAAGCGCTGAGCTCCATGATGAGAGAGACAAGCGGAGGGAAATGAAACCAACTGCCCTGTTCAAAGTCATGAAGGTGGAGTTTGAACCACATCACCAAGTGCCAAGACTTTCCTTTAACCACTGGAGCACATTCGCTGTCTAAACAAAGTCTCTGTGCAAACCTTGGTATATTTTTCCTCTGAGAAAAGGCAGCCAGGAGAAAATATTACATTCCCTGAGACACTTGGCCAAGGACATCTCCCAGTGACCTAGGCTGCTGGGCAGCAGGAGAGAGGTGCGGGGGCACTGCTGGCTGGGGCATGACAAGTCACGCGAACTGATGGAGGGATGGGAAACGGCAAGGACATGCACGGGGACAGGTGAAAAGCTGAAAGCAAAATTCCAGTTCAGCCAGCACGTACAATCCTGACAGCTCTGGACAGCAAAACGTAAGTCAATACCGCGTCTCCGGGGCAGCGCGGGAAAGCCATGCTACTGTCTGCATTCATTAGGAAAATTAACTCTTAAACATTCCTGCTATGAAAAATATATTCATTGTAAAGTGCAAAGGAGCAATTTATTTTGGTGAAAGAGCTGGCAATTCTATTTAAGGGGTGGTGTATTCATATCCCCATTATAATCTTCTCTAGGTAAAATAGATAAAATTACTGCATTTTCACTAGGAATGTTGTCAAGACAACCTTTAGTGCAGCTATTTTGAGAAATTTGTAATACCATGCAATTTAAAAAGACATGATTTCATATACTTCTACATTGTAGCCACTTCCTCAAGTCCTTTAGCCGGTCACAGAGCAATTTCAATGTTGACAGCAATTCTGATCCTGTGTGAGCAGCAATGCGAAGTGCAATGTGTGATCCCCACTAGTTCCCGTCACCCCTGGGGAGGGCTACGCTCTGCTTTTGCAGTTCTCGGAGGCTGATGGAGATCCGCGGCACGGCCAGCATCCATTGGGCTGAGCAGGGGCACCACCGGGCATTCAGCAGGTCGGCTTTGCAAAGTCGGCCTTACAGGGCCCGCCTACCAGTTTATGTTGTTCTTTTGCTTCTGGTTTTCTTTTGATTTTTAAATCACTATGTTGGAGAGAGCATTTGAACACTTGAAAATTGTTCTTCAGCTGGAGCCAAAAAAGAACAGCCATACACTGCAGAAACAGTGAGGGGATATGTTTATCCTGGTGGCCTGGGGACTTTGAAAGGGCTTTGAATGACATAGGGAGTTTTGAATATACCTAATGGGAATTGTATAGGATGAGCATGTTTCAGATATTAAATCATTGCAACTAAATAAGGATGGATTAGACACGACTTCTTGTGAATGCATACTAATAAACTGCTGTTTGGAAGCCTTACCCTATTTGCAGTCACGCTGCTAGCAGCATTACCAGCCCTGCAAGCTCAGTCATCAGGAAGGTGACTGAAATAACTGACAGCCTGGCTCAGATACTCATTGTTATTAGGTCTGGTCATTTAATTTTGCTCTCACATTTTCTTTTGCACAGTCTGGCAATTAAGCCACCATCCTGCTGACCCAAGTACAAGCCAGGGAATAAACTAAGGCAATGTAAGGTGTTGTTGTGCTGTATTACTGCCTCACACTAGGGACTGGACTGAGAGTGCTGTTTTCAGAAATAGAAATCATCTCCCTAATCCCAGTACTTCTCTGTCTTTAACAAATGGCATCGGCAGACTCTTTGAACAAAAGGACAGATGTTCATTGTGTGTCATAGCCCAGAGACAGATAACATGGGCAAAAGAAGAGCTCTCTCTCATTGGCCATGGGGAAAAAAGGCAATATGAATGCAGGTTGTGTAACATGAGTTTCCCCAGACATCTGTAGCCTCCAATTCACTTCTAGTACCTAATGTGGGACTGTGGCTAGTGGAGGAATGCATTACTCTTCCGTGAGGAAGCTGGGAAGTCGTGCAGGTGATCTGACCCTTTATTTGCTTGGCTCTGGAAAGCTCAAGTGAGTTTACAGTGTGCCGAGTCTGCACATCACAGTTGTGCCAGCAGGTCTCCTGCTGCTCCTGGGTCTAGCAAATCTTGGCAGAGTTTTCCCTTTGCAACACAGAATAATTTAGCTTAAGGATTATTGTAAGCTTTCTCTTCCTCATTTTGCCACTTTGTACTATCTGAGTCCTGATCTCTTCCAAATTGGATTATCCTCTTATTCTTGCTGGTGCCCCTGAAATCAATGAAGTCAATGTAGTGTAAGTGATGGTAAGACTGTACTAGAGAAGATTAAAGAAATGCAATGGGTTTTCCATGCAAAAATAACAAACCAGTCCAAGTAACAGTATGTAAGCCAGGATACAAAAAGCACAAGGCAAAAACAGGTGGGGAAAAGAGTACCCAAAGTGAAGAGAGGTAAAAGACAGAGGGAAGGGGCAAGACAAAGTAACAGAAGTAGCAAGGATACAAGAAAACAACACACAAAGATATACCCAGTGTGCCTGGCTAAGAGACCAGTGATCTAGAAACCACAAGGAAGAGAACAAAAAGAGGGAAGACAGCATGAAGTGAGTGGGATAGAAACCTTTAGGAAAACTGAACAATAGAGAAACAAAGTTGAAAGCTGAGTGTGTGGGAGGCTTTCCCATTAAAAAAAAAAAAAAAAAGTACAGAAAAATGTAATGAAATCGTGTGCTGAATTCATCCTGTTAGGCTCATTTTCTCAGCAGCAGTGATTACTGCAGCAACCAGCAATGGAGGAGCTCTCAAGGTCATCTCATCTGACTGCCTGCAGAGCAGAGAGCTTCTCAGAGCCAATAGTGTCTTTCATTTGCTTCGCCCAGCTTTTAATAATGACTAAATATAAACTGAGCTGTTGGCAATATGAGCTATGTTCTCAGTGAGCAGTAAAAGCCTGTGTTAGGTCCTGAAGATACGGGGTACAGTGTGGAGGTGAGGGAGGCTGTAGGTTGCAGTAAGTGTATTAGTGAGGACAGAAGTTACAATGATTGCCTGTTTCTAGAGAGGCGATTCCAGTTTGTCGGTCCTTCCACAGTTCACTTGAGAAGACAGGCCCCAAGGTGCTCTACAAATAAACCTGGCTCTGTCATAGCGCCCAGTCCTCTAATGCAAGACTAGAGAAATTCCTCTGGTTTCTGCTCTTCGATTTTCTTTGACCGTGGGCTGCACAGACTGAAATATGCACAGCTGCATATGGTATGTTGCTGAATACACACCAGGATGCCTCGGACATTCTGGCTCCACTGCAGGTATTTCATTATATCAGTTTGAGAAACGCTATTATAATGTAATATAATACAGCCCCGCTCTCATCATGCATCACTCCGCGTGGAAAGTTAAACAACAGAAATGCTAGGAGATCATTAACACCACAGAGCAAGTGATCTTCCCTGAGAGGAGAAATAAAACTTCTAACAGTCCAGTGACTCCAAGGTTTAATGCAAGTTTGTTGAAAAGTGGATAGGAGCGATTTACCCTGAACCCAATGGGAATGATGTGCCGCAGCTGAACACAGGGCAGAGTCTGTGGTCCCAGCTGGCTCACCGCGCTGAGCTTTCAGCTTGGGTGACGGTGGTAAGCTTTGGGGTTTTTTTTCTTGGTCATCCTGTAAGTGCACCACTGACTGCCCTGAAATGCATTTTAGAAGTTTCCAAAGTAAGGTAGAAATAGATGTAACCATGGTTTAGATTTTTCCTGCTAAAAGTAGGCACATAATTGCACTTTCTGGGCTTCCTGTTTGCTTGGGCAATAGAAATTTCTGGATCGGAGCGTGGCATTTAGCCACATACTTCACTAGATGCAGTACATCAAACATTGCCTAACAAGACTGATCTTTTGTATGGGAACATTGCTAAATATAACTCAGCTTCTGTCATTCTCCACAGTCTGACACGATTAGCTCCATATCAGCTGGTTATCAAGACAATAAAGAGGCAGAGAAAGCAGACCCTACGAGAGGGCAGATGTCTCCCCAGGCCCATCCCCAAAAGGGAGGAGGGTGGGATACCCCATGTGAGGATGTCAAGACAGAGAAGCCAAACGACTCACACGTTGCTTAGGTGCGGTACTTTGGCGGCTCAGCTGTCGTTTTTAACGGCCCCCAGGAGGGTGGTATCCCCACGTCAGCCTCTGCACCCCAGGCCAGGAGCTGAGGACGGCAGGAGGTGACCCCTCTGCTCAGGGGTGGCTGCACTGCCTACAGCCCCTTCCCCTGGACTGCGGGCACTGAGATATCTCCTGTCCTCCAGCAGAAGCGGGCGGACAGGGGCCAGCTAAGCTCATCACAGGCAACCGCCAGCATGGACGTCGGTGCCTGAGCTGCTCAGGCTGGGCTCTCCTGACAGCCAGCAGACATATAGTCAATATAATGAATCAGGCGAGGCTCCACTTCATCTCGTCCTAGAGTGGATGTCTAAAATTGTTCAGATGAAGGAAACACTGGCCATGCATTTACCTCCCAAGTGACAGTATAGAGAAGTAAAAGGGTCTGGGCTCCTCTGTCTCCTATGAGGCAGTCCAGCGCAGCTGTAGCTGTGGACATTGTGGACATCTCAAGCTATCTGAGAGGAATGTGCTGCCAAATGCTTTGTCTGCTCAGCTACAGCTCACAGGCCTGCCGATCACCACCCACAAATTTAAATCAGACGCCCTCTTTCTAGCCGGAACAGCCAAGAAGTGAGCGAAGGAATGCAGGGAGCTTGGCACGGGATCCACAGGCAAAGTGGTCCACACTAGAGATCCCTCAAAAATGGGAGGAGAAAGTCTTTGGTTTTTTCTGGAGGAGGTGAAAGTCAGAGGACAGGGATGTCTCCTCCTCTCCCTGGTTTTGCTGCAAAGTAGGAGGTGGAAGGGGAAAAAAAAAGGAGTTTATTCCCGTAGGCCAGCCACAGGTTAGTCATTACACTGAACCTGATGTCCAGCTGACTAGGCTCTGTGTGGGTAAACCAGGTGTAAAACACTCAGCTCATGAAATGAGCATTTGTTTAGATACTTACTCTGTTTTCCGAGGGCACTCAGTAAGCATCACTGGGTTGGCATTGCCTTAGACCTCAGCCCCCCTTCCGTCTGGTTCGGATTGCAGCTCACTAACCCCCACACCACACCCCCCTGAGACCTTTTCTGATTTATTATCAGGCTGGGGAGAATCTCAAATGTAGAAATTAGTCCATTGTGCATTAAGCGAGTTTCCTACATAAAGCGTGGTGCATTAAGGTTTGTTCCTGTGTCACTAGTTTCTGAAAGCCACTAAAACGAAGCTCAAAACTGCCTCACATATTTTTAGTAGGAAATCATAAATTTTCCCCATCATTTTGGCAGCCCTCTTCCTCCTCTGCCCTCCTATGAAATTCTGTTTTCTAAACTGCTTTCCACAATTTCTTTCACTGTGAATGTGACTTTCTACTGTTACTGGTTTCATGTATTTTACCATCCCACAGGAAAAGGCGCAGGGAGATTGGTTTTTTTTCCTCCCTCCAAACAGAGGGCATTTATGCCAGTGTTGGAGGAGAAGCATCATGTCCTCTTGCACCACCCCTCAGGACTGAGGGCTCCTTGGAAGGCAGGTCTCTTTTACTAAAGTTTTGGGAGCCTGGTGACTGTAGGCGAGCTCAGGTCTGTCGGATAGACTTTCTCGGGCTCGTCCTGGGCTGGGCACGTATTGCACGTCGCCTGTGATCTCCAGGGAATGAACCCGGTGGTGCTTTCCCTTGCCCTTGGGCAATCCCCTTCAGTGAGCTCAGGGCATCTTCTCTGGGGACCAGGGACAGGGCTGACTCTAAAACGTGAGGATCAACTCGCTGCCCCCTTCCCCTTGCTATTAATGAAGAAGTGGAAACGGCACAGAGCTGGGATCTTCTGGTTTACCACGAGATGGTGGTAAATGCTAGCGCTGGGCTGGTGCCGGAGCATCGCCGGGCAAACTCCGGAAAATCACACCGGAGTGACAGATTTAGGCTGGGCACCCACAAATGCTGGCTGGCAAGGCGCTCTATTTTCATTGTAGCCTAATTTTCTCTCCTTCTGACTCCTTTACCTTTTTCTGTTACCATCCCTACCCTGGGTGTTCAGACTTACGCTCCCTTTTTCCCCCCGTACTGCCGTTCTCCCTGCTACCAGAGCCGGGGGTCCGCTGCAGAGGCCCCTGCCAGCCTTGTTTCGCGCACTCGCTGTCTCGCACCGTGCAGGGAAGACAAGATGCCAGCTCTCACCAGTGGCTACACCTGGGGTTTGTTGGGGGCAAAGCAGGATTATCTGCAAAGGGCAGGCAGTGGGGTCCATCACACAGCCCGGACCCCCCAGCGCTCTGGCACAGGACTCCGGAGGGAATATCTGTCTTACGGTAAGCGCCTTCTTAACGTGCATTGACCACCTTAGAGCAGCCACTGCATTACAAAAGCTGTGCCGGCAAGACAACTCGGGTTTGAAGCTTCATCATAAACTGCACAAAAGATCCGGGGTTGACTTTTTCACTGCAACGAAAACCGGTACGCCCCTTCTGCATTTGCAGTTTAATGTGGAAAAACATTGAAGAACGGAAAGAAAAAAAAGACCACCAATCCCTACGCCCAACACACATGCGGTCCCCCATATGTCGGCGTGCCCCGCTGTGGGCACCGAGGCGCCCGCTGCCCAGAGTCCCCCGGGCAGACACCACTGCCGCAGTCCTGGAGCGCGCTCAGCATTGGCACGTGCTTGCTGCCGAATAATAAAGACCCCCCTACAACTCTAACCCCTTAGCTTATAAACTGTGATATCTCTTCCAGTCCTGCGTAGCTCAACGTAGGAGCTTCACCCACGTAAGAATTTGGCGTGAAATGTTACAACCCCCCCCCAGGTAGCCCAGATCACTGCAGGGGCCCAGGGGATGGAGAGTCGGATCGGACGGGGTGTCCAGCCCCAGGCTCCTGCCTCCAGGGGAGACTGAGCGTGCAGGGACAGGGTGTCACCCACTGGTGACTGGGGGTGGCTTGCTGAGAGGCAGACGAGTTGGAGTTCCTTTGCACTGGGAAAAGTGGCTGGTACCCCACTGGTGGTACCCCAGCGCTCATCGCTGCAGCCTGGTCGGTGATGGCTTCAGAGGTGACACAAAAGGCAAGTTCCCCACGGCAGAGGAAAGGAGGGAGGGGGTCCCCACAGACCCTTGCTAGCCGAGCGCCTCAGGAGTGGATATGAGCAAGGGGAGGCTCGTGTCAGGCAACCTGTGAGACAGCATCCGCACCACATGTGTCAGCTGGGCTAAAATTCTGGGGTCTAATCCAAGATGCTGGCTGAGCTGCTGCTGTTGCGAACAAATTAGGTACTAACAAGCACCAGACAAGCCTCTCGACTCATGTGTCTTGCCTCCTGACCGAGGCCTCTGCTGTTTGCGTGAAGCTGCTCCTTGGCTGTGCTCCCGTCCAAACTCAACAGAGTCACTTCGATGGCGGGTGGTGTAAGAGGCGCGCTTTGATCTGGAAAAGAGAAGGACGTGAGACTTGGCAGAGCGCTGGGGTCTTACAGCCCTGCCTTTCACAACCGACGCGCACAGCGTAAAGATGCAAACTGCAGCTGCCTTGGCAGGCTTCTCTTAGGGGCTATGGAGGATGCTGAAACCCCCAAAAGAAGACCCATGAGCCTGAACGTACAAGCTATGTGGCTGTTGCTGAGCACGTAGTACTGGCATACTGTACGACCGAGGAACTGTGTGCTGCAGGGTCCGCTTGATGACAGAAATCTTTTTTCTTTTTAACTAAAGGCTGCATTCTTCCCCCAGCCTTAAGTCTCCTGTTTCTAATGCATTTTATAATCAAACTATCAAACTTTTTCCAGGCAGAAGTTAGTAGTATCAGCCAGTTTGGTTATAGCAACACTGACCTTACCTGGGTGGGAGGACTGATTCTGAGCACTTTAGAGACACATCGGTGCTGGACGATGAAGGTATACTCAGGGACAGCTGTTAGAAATTAATACTCAGTGAACAAAGTACAGTATTTACTTACATGAGGAAGCAAAATAGTGAACAAAGTACAGTATTTACTTACATGAGGAAGCAAAATGCTTAGATATCCCGTACATGACACCTACTTTCTGCTTCAGCCTGTTGGTTTAGTTAAACCTTTATAACCTCATTTGTATAGCCAAGCTGTCTTAGCACATTATTGGGTTTGGCTCAAGTAGCCAAACTTCATTACACAGAAAGCAGAATCTGAGATACGTGCAGTCATAAAATGGATTCACTGAAGACACCCAGTTAAAAACAAAGGCTGAGCCAAAGCTGGTCCAAACCACAAACAGTCCCACATCGATCCTTGAGTCCAAATTTTCTCAGAGTTCAAGGTTGAGGGAGGGAAAGATACAAGTTACATACATGGCTGGTAGTGCAACCTATGGTTAGGACTGCCCAATGCATCTTGCTGTCTCGATGCTGGGTTATTTGTGTAATTTTTTTGCCCAATCAGCAAATATTTACACCAAAGCTTTCCTTGCCAGGTGTGTGTTGAAGGTTTTCTTCAAAGTTTTCAGCCAAAACAGTTCCGCTTTTCTGAGAGGATCCTTTTTCCTTAACCTAATCATGGCCAGGTTTAAGGCAAACAAAAGCCCACACCCCCCTCCCAATACTCTGGCAATCTTCTTCAAAAAGGTGTGGTGCTTTTTTTAGTGGAAGAGGGACTTGGAACTGGACAAGAAAGTAACCTTACTGCTGAGATGGACTTTTTCTAATCTTAGTGAAAAGTCTGTCTCAAGTTGGTTAATTCATAAGGCTTTGGAAAAAAACCAAGCCAGCTGTAGTTCACATGTGCTCGCCAGAGGCCAGCTAGAGCTTGCAGGCTTCGTTCTCTGGTGAGTTCGTGAGCATGGGACATGCTCCAGGACTTGGAGCAGGACTTTCCTAGCAATTGCAATTCCTAACTGCTTCAGGCCAGAGCAGCTCTAAATCCAGGTACTCAGAGTCAAAAGCATGGATTTTTAAATTATTTTTTTTTACCTGTTTGTTTCCAGGCTACCTGAAGGACGTCAGCTGAACTGCATTCAGAGGAGGTAAAACATGCAACATGAGGAGATAGTTTGGACAAGCAGACAAAATGAACCCTAGCAGAGAGCTGGGAGGTCCCAAAGTGTGTGGAGACTGGGGGGAATCAGAGGACAGAGAGGAGACTGAGGCATGGCAAAGCATGGAGTCCGGCAAGGCAACTGGGAAATGGCACGCAGGGAAAGGATGTGCAGGACCTCATTTCAGCCTCTTCGCACATTATTCTGAGTTCACTTAGGAACACTTGAGCTCACCCAGAAGGCCTTCCAACACCTTACTGACTGTACGTTAAAAACCCTGGTTACGAAGACAGAATCATACATTTCCTCCTGATCCCGTCATGGTGAATGTTATAAAAAAATCTCCAAAACTTCACAAAACAAAGTGCTCGTTGAACATCCCCGAAATGCAAGGAGGGGCATTACCATCGTATTACAAACACAAAACCAGAGCCTGGAAGTATTTCTTGATTATTTGATCCAAGAAGTACATTTGCTCTACCAGGAGACTGCTGTACAGTTGTGTGCGGAAGTACTTTATATGTTCCTGTTGCCTTCTACAGCAGATGCAAGTCCTAAATTCTTCTGCAAACTAGCCTTAATTTAAGTCAGGCGTCTAATGAGTAAGGGATGCAATACTCATAACTGCATGTGGAAGAATTTGGCCTGAGCTGAGGAAGAAGGGAGAGGTGAGAACCTGCAGCCTGGCAGACCCTTATCCAATTATTCTGTGGTATCATTTGATATCAAAGTTACTCCAAACTTTGAGGGTTTGGGAGCACTCCTTCCATTCCAGGATCTCATGAAATTTGGAGAGGGTTTTTCTTCTAAAGCTTCAAATTTGTCCTACTGAAAAAAAAAAAGAAAGAAATGCAAAGTCTCTATTTACTTCAGCTGAGCCTGGTCTGGCACCCGGAGATGCTGCCTGTGCCAGCGGTGCTGCCAGCGCCCACCGCTTGCTCTGAGAGTCTCTGTTCAAACAGGCACTTCGTCATCTCACCGTGACCGCAGCTCCACCATTTGGTTGAGTTCCCATTCCCAGCTTCTGCAGGGCTTGTTGATGGGTAACCTAAGTTTTATCACTGTGACCAGCATTCTTGGTGATGGTACGTGTCCCTGCTCACACCTTTGCTTTTATACATGTTGCGCTGCCAAGAATAATTGTTAGTTTTAAACTGGCTCCGAAAGCAGCAGCTGGCTTTCCAAAAGGACGCAGAGGACGAGCTAGGGACAGCGGCCGCTTGGCATTTCCAACCCTGTGGTGCAAAAGGCGATGTGTTTTAAATATTGTGACTTCTTGAATCTCTTGTTATCTTGTCACAGAACAGGAATACAATTGACAGTATCAGGATATGTACACACGATCTCTTATTACTGTTTAAACATATAAAACAATACCATATCCTGTGCTGGCAGGAGTACTATTAGCTATGCAAAATTATTTGTCAGCTCTTTGGAATACCTTTCCTTTTCTGGACAATAAAAACACCATTTCTTCATCAATTTCTACTTTTCTATCTTTAAACAGCAGCGTAGATTCTGTTAGTCACCTATATTTGTTACTCTCTTGTTAGAAAAGCAGGTGGCCCTATGATTGCAATCAAGTCCTATCTACAAGTGTGTGGTTCCAGAAAGAAGTAATTCTGCATTTTAATTTGTCCTCCCTGGCTATTAAAATAACTGTGTGTGTTTTTTAAAAATCTTTTCAACATTTGTCAATATGTGACCATACTAATGCAATCCTTTGTGGTCAACAGGAATTTATTAGAGCACCTTGATGTCAAACCAACTTTTTTTATACCTCACGCAACAAGAAGTGAAGACTTCTTAGTTTATAGAAGCCAGAAAATGCTCATAGATTATACAGATTAGAGGCAAATTTTTATAGTCTCTTTATCACACAAGACTTTAAAAGACTTGGGTGCAAACTAACATAAAGGCAATGCCATTTGCTGGACCTATAATGTTTCTGCTCAAAGTGCAACATTAGACTATAGGAGATGCAAATGCCGGCTAAACCATCAGTGAAAACCTTAACCAGGGACTGTTACGCATACAGCTTGAAAAGCAATTTAACTTAATACCTCTAGTTCAGGTTTCAGCCTTGAGAACTCTGCATATTCTTTTTATTTTTGCCTAACGATGTTGTACAGCATTTGATACTTTTTGGGATCATTATAGTGTTAACTCTCCCATCTTGGCCAACTGCAAATTAAATTCTCTCCAGCTCAGTTTCCCCTGTGGTCCCAACTGGATGAAATAGTTGCACAGCTGAGCAAGGCCAGGGGCTGCCTGCATCCAGGAATTCAAAACTGCTTTGGCAATTTCGGCCTTCGTGGGTGTCTCTGAAGAGGACAGGAAAGCAGGGTATTGGAGTGGAGAGTGTGGGACCACCACAGGCATAGTGGTGACAAGGTCTGCTAGAGCCCATGAGGTGCCAGGCTCACTCCTAACATGGAAAGGCACTTCAAAATGACAGCACTTTAAAGCAGAACCCTTCCTCATTTCCTCATTTTGTAACAACAACGTGGAGGCTACAGCTGTCTGCACACTGGTGTGAGCTCCTGGGGCCATCTCTGGTTCCACCTGTCCCTAGGGCAGTTGTTGTGGTTTAAGCCCAGCCGGTAACAAAGCACCAAGAAGCCGCTCGCTCACTCCTTCCCCTGGCCCCGCTGGGATGATGATGAGAAAATATTATAAAGAAAGGCTCGTGGGTCGAGACAAGGGCAGGGAGGGATCACTCAGCACTTATGGTCACGGGAAAAAGACAGGCTCAACTTGGGAAAGAAACAAAATCAATTTAATTTACTATAAATCAAATCAAACCAAGGATACTGAGAAGTAAAACCAAACCTCAGAACACCTTCCCCCACCCCTCCCATCCCTCCCGGGCTCAATCCCACTCCCAGTTTTCTCCACCTCCTCCCCCCGGTGCAGGGGGATGGGGAATGGGGGTTGGGGTCAGTTCCTCACCCCTTGTCTCTGCCGCTCCTTCCTCCTCAGGGGGAGGACTCCTCACTCGGCCCCTGCTCCGCTGTGGGGTCCCTCCCACGGGCTGCAGTTCCTCACAAACTTCCCTGGTGTGGGTCCCTTCCACGGGCTGCAGTCCTCCAGGCACAGCCTGCTCCAGCGCGGGCTTTCCCCTGGAGTCCCGGCCATCTTGGGGGGCATCCATCCCCCTGCTCCGGCGTGGGCTCCTCTCTCCCCAGGCTCCTCCTCCCCTCCTTCCTCACTCCCCTCGGGATCTGCACAGGGGTTCCTCTCCCATTCCCATCCCCTCACTCCCGGCAGGTTTTTTCCCCTTCTGAACTCTGTTCTCCCAGAGGCGCTACCGCCGTCACTGACGGGCTCGGCCTGGGCCAGCGGCGGGTCCGACTCGGAGCCGGGGAAGCTTCTGGCAGCTTCTCACAGGAGCCGGCCCTGCAGCCCCTGCCCCGCGACCAAAACTCCGCCACACAAACCCAAAACAGCAGTTCAATTTTGGGTGCCGAAATGCCCCAGGGCTGAAGCTGAATGCAGACATGCATGTACCCAGCCTTCGGCACCAGTTACAGTCATGCTGGCCCTACAAATCTCGAAATCTTTTGTGACCTTTGCCAGAGCACCCAAATGAGTGAAAAGAGCACTGGCACACCTCCCTGAGGACATGGGGTGGTGGGGAAAATACTGTAGCTCTGGTCTTCTTCAGGCCAAGAGAAGTTGAGACCGTATCTCCTACTTCCCGTTGCGGTGACTGAGCTTTGCTGCCCTGAAGTAGGACATCACCCTCCAACTCAATGTCCGTCCATGCTTCAAAGCACCAATGAGCCCCAGCCCACCTTTCGGAGGGACTCTCTGGAGGGTCCAGGATGTATCTACCAGGTCCTGGATACTTTACAAACAACTCAAGCGGGTTTTAGGACCTACCTCTCTCTGAAACCCTTCGTTCTATGGTGATGCCTGTCTCAGTCCATGGTGGTGGGACTGGGATTCGAGGGGCTCGTTTACTGCAGAGGCTTTGTGGGGACCCTGGCAGCTCCGACCAGCGGACTGACAGCAACTTCTGCCCTTAAACGTCTGCATCCTCTGGAGTATCTCTTGGCCAAGCCGGCAAACAGGTTGAAATGGTTCTGGTTTGAATTAGTCACGCAGGGAACACAAACAGAGGCATCAAAATGTCCTTCGAAAACAGTTCCCACACAAGATGAAAGGGAGACGGAATGGCTGTGAAATAGTTTGTACAAGCATAACTAATGAAGTTTTGACATTACAAATAAGACCCGGGAACAAGTCATTATTTTTCAGGGTAGCGCCTAGTCTTTATGTTTACTTATGGCCATGCAAACTGTCCCTCGGTGGAAAAGCACGCTCCGGCAGAGGTGGGAGGGAGATCCGTCTCGGATGTCCAATACAGAATTACCAAGAACCTCTTCTCAACAGCAACATCTCCTTCCAGCCCACCAGTAACAGACCCCAGCCTCTCCACCGGCATTTGCCCACCAAATGCCAGTCCTCAAAAGGAGAACGTAGCTTGAAGGAGGTGGGTGTCAGTGGTCCATCAGCAATTTATCAGGCTGAATACAAACAGGGAAATTCTTTGGGTCCAGGAGGAGAATGGAGGAAACCCAAGATTCACATCAGTCTGAAAAGTGATGAGGGACTCCTTGTTAGGAAAATAACAGACCAGGCAGTCCAGAGTAGGGCTGCAGATCTGGGACTGAAAGAGGAGAGGTAGGAGAACTACTCACCATGCTGACAGGGAAATTGGTCCCCGCACAGAAATCAAATCTTCCCTGGAATCTATCAGATGTGGTCATGCCTGACTGGAGCTGATGTTTCTAATTTTTTTTTTTTTTATTAGATTATCACTGCTTTTCCTTCTCTGGACTTGTTCTGTGTTTTGTTTTACTTGTGTGACTTTTGCCATTATGCAAACTTCTTTTTTTTTTTTTTGTCTTGTTCTTAGCAAATTGTGCAACACGCTTCATTGGGACCAGAGACCTCCAAACTGATGAGACAGGCTAGACCATGAAAATGAGGACAAGAGAAGGCCCACCGTGTTCACTTCAAGCCCTGTCATCAGAGCCACTCTGCTAAAAAGTTTCCTAGAACTGCAGGTTAGGACCAAACTGGTTTCCATATTTATAAAGGAAAAGTCTTTACAGAGCAGGTGCCAAGATCTTGACCCTATTAACTGGTTTTCTATTGCTTTTCTGGGTGTGGTTGAAATGACTTCCATTAAAAGTGCTTTTTATTAGGAGCTGGTGGGGGGAGAACTCTCTTTTTTCATTTTTAACGCTAAGCCAAAAATCCCGAACCTGCTCCTCATCCCCTTCATTATCCAAACCTGAAAGTTACCACTCACTCCCCCAAAGTGAGTATATATATTCTATGCAAGCTAAAATGCCAAAATAATCAGGGCAAAATTTTTAAGTACTAAAAATAGTTTTACAGGTATGCTACGTTCTACTGAAAGGAGAAAAAACGAGTATTACGCCAAGAAAATGCTTCAGAGGAGTTCGCAAAAGACTGCAGCAGGCTGCAGCCCTCACATGTCCTACTCAGTCATTTCTTCACTGTAGCATCACTCAGTGCTTTAGTTTTCTGTCCCACTTCACTTTTTGTGTTCTCCATTATTTAAGTTAATGCTTCCTTACTAGCCCAATTCCTTCCACAAAAGTAAACACAAGAATAACTTAGTGCAACTAGCACATAATACTGGTGTTGCCAACTATAAAAAGTTACATATAGTCTACGCATATGAACAGAGCACTGCTTGTGTGGAGGGAGGTCGCTATGACCAGAGGCACTGATACAGCTGGAAAAATAAGTTTTTGAAGGTGCAGGTCCCTCTCAGGTTTAACGCATTACTACAACTTAGGTGGCACTTGCTACCGAGATATACTTCATGTGTTTGTTTGCAATACCTCTTCCCACCCCCGGGTCTGTCCACACTCTCTGCCAGCGTTGTCTGTGCAAGGCCCTATTGCCACGGAGCCCGATTCTTGGCCAGAACTGGGGTACTGCACATTAATGAACATTATTAACAAGCAACAAGTGGTGCAGGTGTTCATGGGTGAAAAGCTATTGCAATCCAACCAACCTGGCGGTGTGTTGTGTTGGAACAAGCACAAATCAATTCTAACACATTTTTTAGCTGCATGGAAAAAAACCCACAAAGTTGTTTTCTTTCCATTGACTGCTTCTCACAGAAATCCTTCCATCAAGGACTTAAAATGACATGTGTAGCCTTTTTGTAAGCAGTTCCTGTTAACCAAGTTACAAACATAAAAGTGCAGAAAAAATTGAACAAGTGGACAGGACAGAAAAGTTGAATGAGCATTGGCTCTTCGTATTTTAATGAAGAAATATTTCAAGTTAATATCAGTGCATATTTAGAAATAGCATGTGATACTCCCAAGGCCAAATACATCAGCAAATTACAGTTTCAAAACTTTATAAATTAATGGCAAGAAAAAAATAATTAAGATTAACATAGAGAATAAGGTTCAAAATAAACATCCTGTTTGTTTGTTGCACTGCGTCAATTATATTCCTGGCACTTAAACAGCAAGAGAGATCCAGTATTTCGT
This sequence comes from Buteo buteo, assembly GCF_964188355.1. Taxonomy (NCBI): domain Eukaryota; kingdom Metazoa; phylum Chordata; class Aves; order Accipitriformes; family Accipitridae; genus Buteo; species Buteo buteo. The sequence continues at coordinate 26,052,575 of NC_134187.1, read as the reverse complement.
GGTAATTAAGATCTCCAAAACAGCAGTTATTTTTCTACAAATGAATTAAGCAGTTTGCATTTATTTTTGATGTATAATTAAATGTTATTCTTAGCTGTTACAAAGAAATTTAGTCATGTCAGAGTAAAATTTCATTCCATGATTGAAAAATCACACTAACATAGCAACACTGCCTTCTGGTTATACCCACTGGAAACAGTCAGCTGAGAATAGGAAGAACTACATGTGAGCACATTTGGCTGTTACATAAAATGGCTTTTTTTTTCCTGGTTTCACAGCCTCATAACAATACTGTTTTTCAACATTGTTCCCAGTCATTGTTTTTAAAATGGTTCATCAACATATCCTGAATCAATCACCGATATAAATAACTCTGGTGACAAAATCCATTATGGAAGGACACAGAACTGCAAACTGAAAGTTGTACTGAATGATTTTAAGGTGGAACTGTAATTACTCTATAAAACTCTGTAAAAAAACCACCACACAGTAAAAGCAGTATCTTTAATTAACTGGCAATGGTGGAATCTGAAAAACTGACTTATAACCTTAAGAGACATTTAACTCACAATGGACTCTAATGCAAGACAAATCGTACTGAAGCTAGAGAGAGATGCACATTTAAAGCTTGCAAGTGTGATATAAAAATATTCTCCAGTTCTTTCATTTTGATACAGGGAGTCCAGTTCCCTAATGGAAGAAGATAAAATACATCTTCTTTCCTACCCCATCGCTGTACATACAGCGTATTCCCTTGATATCAAGAAATAGCATTTCCCCAACAAAAATACCAGCCATGGGAATTGCAGACTTTGTGGTAGTAAGGGTTTGCTGATTTTGCTTTTTGAAGTATATTTTCAAGCAGGTGAAATACTGATAGGATATGCATTTCTTTCACTACTAGTCTATTGTGGAAATTGTGTACATCAACCCCGTAACTTCAATCCAACTGCAGTATGCATTGCCTAGAATGATTCGAGAATCTAGTGTGATGTTACAGCACAGAGGTGACTGCCAGATTGTGAAACATCAGGCTAGATCAGATTAGTAGGAAAAGGCACATGCTTCGGATTTAGCAGGAACATCTGAAGGTTCCTCGTTACCATACCCTTACGGTCCTGAAGTTACAGTAATTCTGTGCATTACCCAAACGACAGAGTTTGCTTCCAGAAAATCGTGAGGTAACAGGGAACTTCTGCTTATGGCACATACACATGAAAGGTCTGTGAGCTCAGCTGAAACTCTCGAGGCGCTAGGGATAACGCAGACACAAGGTAGGCTACGCTCTGGTTAGGCCAGAAACAAAAACTTAACACTTCATTATACTGCATACATTCCTTTTATGCACAAATACAGGGTGCGCAAAATAAGCTGTTTGCTCAGTAAAATTTAATGTTTTGCATATGTAAAATAATCAGCTAATACTGCAATATAATAAAAAATCATGCACTAGATAAACAGAGCTTCTTCCCCATGAACCGTAGTTCTCAGGAACATTTTATTCTGCTTCAGGTGACATCTCATGATTTGCCAGCTTACATAGTCCCTTTTAAAGAACACAGTATTTAGCTAAAACTGAAAAGCAAAATAAAAAAAAAAAAAAGAAAAAAGTTTTGATTTTAGTTGCGATACAGCTGGGATAGATGCAACTGAGCTGCTGCGATGCACCAAAGAGTAACGAAAATTCAACATGAATATCAGAAGAATAAATATATACCCTAGATTAATCTCTGTAAATACATTCACAGGTCCATTTAAGACACCCTTATGCATAACTCATACTTCATCGAATCTGCAGATAGAGATGGATGTTAGTTCATGGGGAAAGCAATTTATCATATGACTCGGTTTATCTGTCATTATTCCAGCAAAAATCAGTAGTAAATTTGAAAATCTACATTTATTTTCCCCAGACCAACCACACAGAGGCTTAAGTCACAAATTCTATTATTTCCAATGTTCGATCAATAAGGCTTTATTTACACTTGTTTACTATAAAGTCAGGAAAAAGTTTGGTGCAATGTGCAAGAAAAGACTGCACATTTCACTGATTGGAGACTAACATCTGCTTATGGTTTAATGCTAACCCACAGGCAGCCAATTAAAGTCCCATATATCCATGTTTTTACATAAAGTTTCCTTCCAGATTCTGTCAGAAGCATACTAGCAGTCAGGCCACCTAAAAACAGCAAAGATGGCAAAGTTTTCTTGAGGCTTAGTTTGGAATGAACACTTTTCCCAGGGAACTTATTTCTTCTTTTAGAATCCTTCGCATCATAAAACTCTATTAGTAACCTACAAGCAGACAAAAGAAGATGGTCAGTTATACAATAGTGTAAGAAGTTTTAAGCAACTTACTTTCATCCAATAACTGCTTCTAAACACACATGATTTAACAAATGGTTTCACAATATGTAGCAGCTCAACTGTAACAAGTTCAAGCAATCAGTATGCTGTAAGAATATGATGCATTCAAAGTAACATTGCATGTCAGAGGACTCAACCTGAATCCTTGTAAGCAATAAAAGCAGATTTTCCTTGGGGACCAATTTTAACACTGAATATAAAAATTGAAAAGAATCTTTTTCATACAGCATTTAGCAGATAAGCCCAGAGTACTGGCCAATATCACGGGACAAAATAGCACACAGTTAATCATTGAACACCAAAGGAGGGGGAAAAAGTATCTTCATAAAATAAACTAATAAATAACGAGGGCTCACAAGACACTAAGTATTTTGGAAGCCAAACACGCAAGTGTAAAATGCTACACCACTGGTGCAGTAGTAACTTTTTTCCTCCTATTTTTCAAAACCATTAATAAATGGATTTGAATATTCTGGGCTTTTAAGTATCTCTGTTGACCTGACAGACTGCTTTGGTCTCAGGAAAGATGTTCCAGTCAACAGGAGTCTACAATGAGACATAGATATCAGGGTTCAGTTGTGCTGGTCAACAGGAGTCTACAATGAGACATAGATATCAGGGTTCAGTTGTGCTGGTCTTCACTAGAAGACTACTTAAGGGACACTGGACAGCCTTTTATTTTATGTATCAGTCTTCTGTCTACAAAATGAAATTCAGACTTTCTTCCTCTCAAAAGTGAAGAAAATTACTTAGTGATCCTGAACTTCTAAGACACTTTAGTAACAGTGCCACGTTTACAGATAGTCATGTTAACTTTTACATGGATTCAAAGATCACAGAACAAATTAACATGTTTTACTTCCATGGAGTGTGAGACTGGCAGAATAATTTTAAAGCAGAACACACCTGAAGAACCAGGGAAACTTCTCTCTCACACAATGTATTCAAAGATTTAAGATAGTAAACAGATTCAGCCCCCTTAAGCCGGACTTCAGATGTGACAGATTAAACCATCATTTCTCAAAGAATACTTAAATCCCACATCTAGGCACAAAGTCCTTCCGGAGCACAAGGGCCCCAGGATCTGTTGCATATGCTCAGATGACCTTATCTGGAGATGCTGGTGGGTGCCAGGCACTTTAGTTCTGCCACGATTCAAAGATGGACAGATGAAACTCCTACTTCACCTAATTTCCCAAGTGAAGGTAGGGATCTTGGGGCTACGTCTGTTTTTATCCAATCGCTGTCTGATGGAAGATACATAAACAATTTTGGCAGAAGAGATTAGATCAAGACCTGCCTCTTTCTAACTCTAACCTAACACTGATTATGAGGCTAGAATCAAACTGCTTTTTGCTGGCTTGCCTACTGCGGGCATCTTATAGTCCTGGCTGCGCATGACAGCTATAAGAAGATAAATGGAAGGTATTCAGATGAATATGAGTCTTGCCTGGAACATGGACGTGCAGCTCTTCAGCCTAAAGAAGGTCTAAAACCCAGGAATCCCAACCTCCTGAGCAAAAGGTTTAACCACAAGGTTATTATACAAAATATGCACAGGATTACCAACACCACCTCTCTTCAGAGAGCCCTACAGCTTGCACTGCTGGTAACACAGAAATCATGGGTATATCTCTTAGATAAAAGAAGACAGCTTCTTGAAACAGAAAGTTCTGCATAGTGCTACTCACTTATCCTTTATTTCAAAACGTTCATGAAGCCACCTTCTCATATACATCTGCTCTTCTGGAATGTCCTTCAGTTCAATTCGATCAATGAAAATATGAACTCTTGGGCATTCCTTGCAAAGAAACTCTGAAAAGAGAGCAAAACAACAGGACTGAGTTACAAAAACACTGTAGGGCATTTATTTGTCTAAAATACACCAAAAATCTGACCTTGTAGGTGTAAGTGCCTTGGAAATCTAACTTCAGTTCTCAAAAGCCTCCCCTCTTCATGTCTGGATCCTGAGCACTTCACTGAACTTAGAAGCCATCTGGCCTACACAGTTTTGAAATGGTGGCCCATTATCATGTGCAGCATGGAAAAATTGTCCTAAAATGCACCTTGCTAACTGTAAAATGTTGTGCTTGAAAATGTTACAATTCTACCTCAGCAACAATCTACTCATTCTGTAGTGTGGGATGCAATAACTTTGATGTCATCAAGTTATCCAGCCCGCAATTTTAATTAAGGTTAATAATCCTCTTTGCTTGTCCTTTTTGAAATGTAAATTTTGTTTGCTCCTGGATGACAAAACCAGAATGACAGTGATTTCCCAAAGTATCTCCAGGAGGAAGTGGGCTTCAGTTTAAATGATAACCTATAATTAAAAAGTATAACAGGGCAAAAGACTCAGAACAAAATTCTGCTTTCCATTTTGCATCCCTTCATTTTTCTTCTGTCTTACAAAGCTCTAGACAGCCCTATTGCAATCCCCCTCCCCCATTTCCCCTATTTGTCCCTAGAAAAATTTAGCTAGCAAGTGTTAATTACAGACAAAACTCCATTACTCAAACACCCGTGTGGGATTTCTTACAACTAACAAGTGGTAAAAATACTGTACATGGAATGAAAAACCCACCAGTATTTATGTATTAGTAATCATTTGCATTTATCAGTAGCAAAAGGTATTGCAGTAACCATAGCATCCCTGTACAGAGATGCATGATGTGAATGTGGAAGCCCTTAGAAATCTGGACAATCTTCATATTTGGAAAAGGGACTAGAAGTGCCTTCCTACAATACAGACAGGCAACAAATGTAACACAGACTGGGTGGTCCCTTCAGGTTGTTGACATTTTTTGGACAGCAGTGCAGATGTACATAAGACTTTGACCCATAACCGTTAAGGGTATCTTGAGGAATGACTGTGCAAAATAATTGTTACTGCATGTACATCTTTATTATTATCTGTCAAAGCAGACATCCCTCTATTTGTTTTTCTTCTTTACAGGATTATTGATTTTTAAAGACTTTGTTGTAAAAGCAAGCCTTATCACATGCTAGAAATTGCCTTGAAGAATTTTAAAAGCCTGTTCATGCAAATGTGTTTGTGTGCTTGTAGAGGGGGAGTGAAGAAGAAGAGATAAAGAGATCAGGAAAGTCTTACGGCATTTTGATGCAGAAATTTGTAAGTTGCTGTGTGCAGTTTTGTCTAGTCCTCGGGCAAAGAGACCCCTTCACTGAATGGCACTGGAGCGTAAAGGGAGCAACATGGCCCACACACCATCAACTGAAGAAAGGGCTGAGGGCTCTAACCAGAAACAAGTCCACCTTTTAGCCATGGAGTAGCAAATACAACTGTCGCTAAAAAGTTTGTGGTAAAACCGTCTCCCAGCTACAGCTATTAGATGGCAGGAGTTAAGTAGTTCAGAATGATGGTTTGTTCAGATGTTGTCTTCAGGTTTATGTGTAACGCTTTTACTACCCACAAAGAAATCAGCGTTCATGTATCTGAAAGCAGGTTTTTCCTCTTGCTTTTAATGGGAAGAAAGGATTTTCCAGAACTATTTCTCTGAGGATACTATCCAGGCCACTACCTGAAGGTCATTCACTATATGAGCATCTAAAAGCATACTATTAATATTTTAAAATGACAGATGTATTATCCATGTCTTAAATGCTTATAATATTCACTGATGTACAAATCCTCTTTTTGAGTGGCATTACCTATTAAGTCGAACATTCTAAAAATATGCAAAACCGTATCTAGAAAACAAATGCCTGAAAGCCAGATGATATGGTCTTTTTTGTAGTAGACTCCTATAAAAACCATCTATGCTATGCATATTCAGCTGGGGCTGAAGATCTAGCTTTAAGAGATGTTTGAAACATTCTGTGCATTGTATAGCATACGTTTGTTTTGCTTCACAGCACATAGGTTATTCTGTATAGGAACAAACAACTCTTTCCTGATGTTATTTCTAATCTCAGTTATAAATTATCAAGGAAAATTATAAACCAGGCAAAATTCTAAGTTAGATGAGATAGCATTATTAATAGTTATATGGTATTTTTAAAACTAATGTTATGCTACTTTAAAAAAAATTATTTGGTCATTCAAAGACAGCAACAGAGTATATTATCAATAATAAGCTCTAGTTAACAAAACAGGAATAAGACCTAAGTATTTCAAAAGACACACCTTCTCCCACCAAAGCTGAAATGTAGCTACTCTACACATCTGCTTAGAAAGCAAAAAACCCTCTATAAATATCTGAGCGTTGCTGCTGGTTTTCTACCTTATGCCCAAGTTCCTATCCAAGTCGACTCTTACTACTTCCCACACCAGGCTTCTTCAACCAGTCTAAACCGAGTCCCCATACGTGAAGATCATAAAACTTCATCTTAATTTCCCACCTTTGTAAATCCCAATGCTCTTCTCCACTGCCTTCCTCTCCCTTGCAGTTTGAGACTTAGTACAGCCTCGCCGAAGGCTGTGTGATCTGCAACCGCAGGTGCTCCCCTAGAGAGGGTCATGATTCCTGCTCTTTGGGGTTTGTGTGGCGGGGTTTTGGTCGCAGGGCAGGGGCTGCAGGGCCGGCTCCTGTGAGAAGCTGCCAGAAGCTTCCCCGGCTCCGAGTCGGACCCGCCGCTGGCCCAGGCCGAGCCCGTCAGTGACGGCGGTAGCGCCTCTGGGAGAACAGAGTTCAGAAGGGGAAAAAACCTGCCGGGAGTGAGGGGATGGGAATGGGAGAGGAACCCCTGTGCAGATCCCGAGGGGAGTGAGGAAGGAGGGGAGGAGGAGCGGGGGAGGAGGGGATGCCCCTGCAGCCCGTGGGGAGACCAGACGGCAGGCTGTCCCCCCCCAGCCCAGGGAGGGGAGCGGGGGAGCAGATGCCCACCTGCAGCCCGGGGAGAGAGGAGCCCACGCCGGAGCAGGGGGATGGATGCCCCCCAAGATGGCCGGGACGCCAGGGGGAAGCCCGCGCTGGAGCAGGCTGTGCCTGGAGGACTGCAGCCCGCAGAAAGGACCCACGGTGGAGAAGTTTGTGAAGGACTGTCTCCCGTGGGAGGGACCCCCCGGTGGAGCAGGGGCCGAGTGAGGAGTCCTCCCCCTGAGGAGGAAGGAGCAGCAGAGACAAGGTGTGAGGAACAGACCCCAACCCCCATTCCCCGTCCCCCTGCGCCGCTGGGGGGAGGAGGGAGAGAAAACCGGGAGTGGGGTTGAGCTGGGAAGGAGGGAGAGGTGGGGGGAAGGTGTTCCAAGGTTTGGTTTTATGTCTCATTATCCTTGTTTTGATTTGATTGGTAGTAAATTAAATTGATTTTGTTTCTTCCCCAAGTTGAGCCTGTCTTTTGCCCGTGACCATAAGTGGTGAGTGATCCCTCCCTGTCCTCGTCTCAATCGACAAGCTTTTCTTTGTACTTTCTTCTCTTCAACCCACTGTGGGTGGAGGAATGAGCAAGTGGCCTCGTGGTGCTTTGTTGCTGGCTGGGCTTAAACCACAACACCCACCCATTGATTCAAGGCCATTTTATCCAAAGCCTGGGCATCTAGGACATCTGCAAATGACATCATAATGCATGCAATCAAGCTAGTCAGGGAATCTGACTAGTCTTTAATTATCCAATTCATGTCATGGTTTAACACAACTAATCCAATTTATTTTTTTTTAGATGCACAATGTCACTGCAATCACGTAAGAACACCAGTGGATAAGAACAACATACCGAGAGGTTGTTTTTGAGAAGAAACAGCTGGATTTTATCACCACAACCTCTAAAGGTTTGCGGTGCTCCCATGACCCTTAATTTCATATTAGCTTAACTCCCAAAGGACTTAGTAATTAAGCTAAGAAACAAAATTTTATTCAAGCAATTTATTATGTGCAAATTACATCCAACTTCAGGGACACTAGCCCTTAAGGCCAACATCTGACAAGCTTTTCAGATCCCTAAACGTGGCAGAATTTGTTGTAATTAACAGCAGGACAAAGCAAGCCTGAACTTTCCTTCAAAAGATAAAACATAAGTGCAAATGATGCATTATAATCAAACATTATATTGGGGACAGCATTAGTCAATCAAGAACCAAGTATGATTTGGGTTAAATGAACACTAACAACTTGTGTGGGAGCCAAGTGGACTGACTTTCGTGTGGGAGATAATTTCCTAATAAAACATTCTATCTGGCTAAATAACAGATACAAGTGCAGAATGTTTATAATGCTTCTAGTGACCAACCACAGCAGAAGGAAGGAATTGAAAATTATAAAGTGGATCGAGCATTTTTTGTTCTTAAACTGTGACATTGTGGCCCTCCTTCTGCAGGACAGGATTCACCCTAACACAGGACTGAAGGATTCAGTGCAGAATTAGGATTAATGAATGGGGTACAACAGCCTCCAGGAAAGGAACTGGATCCAGAGAGTTTTTAATTGCAAATGAATGTTTTGGGAGGGTGTTTTGCTCACTGGGGCTTCCACAAAATTCTACCAGTTTCAACTCCTCACCTTCAAAAGCCAATTAATTCTGTTTTGAATTAACAGCATTACCAGAGAAAGTGAGGGAAGGAGAAAAGCTCCAAAGCATAAACATACCTGTTACTGAGAAGGGGCATACAAGTGGCCTCAGACCACCTTCCCCTTAATGCTACCATAGCAGTTCATTCCATCACTCCAAATTGTTTGCCTTGCCCCTTAAGAAAGTTGTGACAGTGGCATTACACTTAAATAGATATTCCAGTTTTCAATTACTAATGAAGTCTATTTTTATATGCACTTTAAATACAACAGCAATAAAGTAGCTCAGATTTCAACGTCCTACATCAGCTCTCCTACTGCAATGTAATTATTGCCAAAGTCCTTCAAAATTAAGAAAGGACAAACTGAAGCTTGATATAGTTGTGTCTACTTAAAGAGACCCCAATTCTCTCCTGTTTAACAGATTCCTGTAACGTTTGTAATAAACTGAAAGTGGTATCACAGGAAACTGAAATCTGAATAATGTATATTTATCCTAAGTAACTAGTATTTCAAATGTGTAAGAATACGTCTCTTCAGTAACAGAACATTGCATGTTGTGGTGCGTATAGTTTTACAGGCAAAACCATGATAGCATCCTCTCTGAACTGTGGATGCTCTCTCCACTTTTTAAATTTTCATTAGTCTGGACTTAAATGTTCAGCCACCAAACCAGTTTGTAAACTATCTCCTCCTCAAAGAAAGAAATCCCATCTCTCCACTTCCATTTACTTCGTACACCAAATTAACAATCAATTGGCAAAACAAACATAAATTTAAGTGCTGCGTTCTCAGCTTCATGCTTTGAGCTGACAGGGAGCTATTTCACAGCTTGCTCTAAGAAAATAAAGCAGTTGTACAGCAAAGTGGCACTAGATGGGAAAGCAAACATCCAGGGTACAGCAAAGGTTGTTTAGATGGGTTAACATGGGGAGCAGGGGAGGAGCAGGCACCACCAGTACCTGCTGGTACTGCTGATGCAGGGGAGCATGGAGGGGATGTTCTGCAGGCTAAATTGAAGCCTGCAGCCAGGAGACAAGCCTGGGACCTGAGGAATAGCACTCATAAATACTGCCAATCCCCTGTGCAAGACCTGAGATGCACACAAAGAGTCCACTCATGCACGAGGGGCACAGCATAGGAAGTAAGCACCTTAGGAGCTGGGGAACCTTTTGAGATGAGAAATGGGATACGCCTGAATCATTATTAAGCCAGGCTGCTGGCAATGAAAACTGAAAAAGTTAGCATTTCAGCTGGCAGTTGGGGCAAGTTGAAGGTCAGGAAAAGCATCTGTTCAGATGGACGTAACATATGAGGTGGATGTGGCTAAAATTCAATGTGAGGGCAAAATTCAGAAGTGCCTCTGTACCAATATGAGAAGCCTAAACATGAAGACAGAACAAGAATTATTGGCACCAAGAGATTGCCCATGTTAGGGCAGGTGTCCCGCTGGCCTTGAAGGAGCATGCAATGTTATCAGGCTATGAAATTTATAGGAATGACAGACTAGGATGTACAGGTGAGGGAATGGTAGCATCCATGAAGGATTATATGAAGTATAATAGCTTTAGATAATAAGGAGACAGAAGCACAATAAAATCCATGTGGATGGAAATCCGAGACTCTAATAAAATATATATTAGATATATTAAATGACTTCTTGTTAAGTTTGATAATAGTGACCAGAAACTGTGAAGCCAGACTGAGAGCTGCAAGTTCAGGACTGATAGCAAGAGTGTGAGATTCCAGCTACCTTTATCAAACTGCATCGATGCTTCATCACAATGAGGTGTAGAGGGGAAAAAACCCAAAACTGACCCAAACCAAAACAGAACAAACCATTGAACCAAACAAAAACACCAGAGGAAAAAAAAAGAGATTGTTTCCTGGAACAACTAGTAGCAAAACCCACAAGAAAGAGTCTTAATGAATCCAGCACACAAATGCAGAATTAAAGGAACTATGTAATGAGGGGGGGAAAAAACCAGGCAAACTGTCAAAACACCCTAAAAGAAACAGTCCAAAAGGAGGCAGCCTAGAGGCTGTAAAAAAAAACAACCCTCAATACCAAACCCCAGAAAAACTTGTATTAGAAACCCACATAAAAGATGTATAACACTGCAAAAGAAAAAGTCTGGGTGGGTCTGAAACCCACCTGTATGGCATAATGGGAAAATTAAGGAGGCTACCACTATACTCCTACCTTCTCCTCTTTGAGGAATGGAAAGCTTGTCCAAATAAGGAAAAGACACAAAACCGCTCATGCCAAATATAAACATAAAATTAAGAGGACTAAAAAGGAACTTGAAAAATGCAAAGGATGCTCTAACAATTTTAACTTTTTTGAATGTATTAAAAGCAGTAAACCAGCTAAGGCAGTGGTGGGACTGCTGGATGACAAAGGTGTGAAGAGCAGCACTCATGGTAAAGTATAAGCCCATGCAAGAGAAGCTCGACTATTTGTTTGCATTATTCTTTCTTGCTGAAAATGTTTGATTCCTACACCCATTGCATTCTTTGTACCAGATCACTCAAAGGAACTAGATCAATAAGTAAACAGACAGAAAGTATTAGACTAAATAAACAAGTTGGATGTCAGGAAGTCACCAAGACCAGACAGCATTCATCCAAAAGCTCTTAAATGTGGAATTTAAAAACAAAGATGTGTAACCTATCATCACAAACAGCCATTGTGCCAGAAAAATGGGGAGTTTCCCTTCTACAAACGAGGACTTTAGAGATGATGCTGGGAAATAGAAACCAAAGAGTCTTACATCCCTGGGTAAGATAGCAGGGTCTATAATAAGATCACTAAGCACAGAGATAATCACAGTCTGTTGGAAAAGAGTTGGCGTGGATTCTGTAAAGGGAAATCCTGTCTCACCAGTTTGCTGGATATCTACAACAGTGTCAAGGAGCAGGCGGATAAAGGGGATTCACTGGACATGATATATTTGAATTTTCATAAAGCCTCTGATAGGGTTCCACACTGAAGGCTATTAAAGAAATTAAGCTGCCATGGGATTAGAGGAAATGATGTTTTATAGACCAAAAGCTGCTTAAAGGAGAGGAAGCAAATGGAAGGACTTAATGGTCACTTTTCAGGATGGAAAAGACCCAGCAACTGGGGTCCTCCAGGGATTGATGCTAGGACTCATTTCATTCTGTCATGACTGATAGGCTGAAGAAGGGAGCAAACAGTGAACCCTCCAGTTTGTCATGTCTTTTTCAGAAGATCCTAAGCTGTTTTGGGTAGTCAAACGCTGGCTGGACTCCAAAAGGACCTCAAAGCTGAGCAAACAGGGTGAAAATGTGGCAGCCGAACTTCAGCATAAACAAACCTGGGGAAAAAACAACTGAAACCCTGATTACATGATGCTTAACTTGTAACTGGTGGTTACAATTTGGGAGTTGCTGACCTTTCTCTGAAACCATCCTCTCAGTTGTGCAGCAGCAGCCCCAAATCCCCCCAAATACTGGGCAGCATCAGCAAACACATTGAGAACAGGGCAGTGAGTCATTTTTCAGATATATAAAAAGATTGTGAATCCACATTTTAAATACCATGTGCAGTTCTGGTCTCTGTATCTGAAGGAGGATGTAGTGGACTCAGAGAAGGCCACCTAAAACATTTAAGGAGAAAAAACACCTGCATTACAAGCAAGGAGAGATTAAAAAGGCCGAATTTTTAGTTTGGAGAAGGGAAGCACAGGGAAGAATATGACAGCTTAACAAAAAAAAAAATATTAAAAAATCCTGAAGATGGCAGGTAAGAGCTACAGCTCAACAAATCCTTCAAATTCAAGGGTAAATAATCATATTTCTGTACCTTCCTGAAGATGCCCACATCTAAAGAATCTTTAAAAATTATTATTAGAAAATGGTACATACAGTTTTCTATACTGGCATTGGCACTGAAGAGCAGTGGAGTGTCATTGTAAGCTGTCTTGCTGAAACAAGATGGTATTTGGTGAAGACCTATAGTACTTGCATGTTATAGTTCACTGAAACAATCTTCCAGTGGCTTTAATCTGTTATTTTAACAGATGCATTCTGGCCTTTGTACTGGTCTACAACAATTTGTAAATATTGCATGTTGGCCAAGTCAGCAGGAGGTTTCCTACAAAACTGTAACAGTTTTGATCAATAGGCTGCCAGCAGCAGATCCTGGATCAGGGTAGGTCTGTGGATTACATCTAAAGGGTATCCCATCACTGGTTAACTGAAAAGGAGCAAATTTAGGAGATATCTGTGTCTTCCTTGGAACATTTTTAAAGTTTCAGAAGTGGAAAAAACCCCATTGAACTATGCAATTAAAAAAAAAAGGGGGGGGGCAAGAAAAGATACAAGGATTGGACCAGTTCAAAACAATGCTCTCTCTAGCAAATAAACAGGATCTGTTAGGAGCTATGCCAGTACTGTGAATATTGATGTTTTTGCCTTTCCTTCAGCCAGTCTGTTTTCATAAACACAGAATAGTACCACAAACAGAGTTAGAAGAAAAGGACTGTGATGCACAAAAAAAGCAAAAATAAACACAGGCTCTTAAAGCAGCAACATATTTCTGGCCAAACCTGACAGTGTGAAGAAATTAAAGTTGTTTTTGTTATCCTCAGGGTTTAGATACACTATTGCATAAAGATCAGGAGTTCCTCAAGCTGTTGTACATAAATGCTGCCTGGGGAGCAGAATGCTTCCTCTCACACATGCATGAGGCCCAGGGTACAGGGTAATTTTACGAATCTCCAGTGTAAATACTTTCAAAATCCTCTTTGTGTAGCAGAGCTTTTCTGATGACTGTGTGCTTTCCAATCACAAATTCCTAAAGGGAAGCTACAGGTACCTGCCTTCAGCAGGAGCTGCTTGAGAATAACTGAGACACACAAGGTCCTAGTTTACAATCAGAGGAACACACACTCTGGACTCGAAGGGGTGCTGAAGGGGGTTATTACCCCCATTGAGGGGGTGTTATTAACACACAGATGCAGCACTCACAGGTGTTTGTGATTTGGGAAAAGGAAGAATCATTTACACTTGCCTTATTCTTACACTCCACTCCCTCCTTAGGCATCCCAGTTTGGTTGGTGTTGGAGACAAGAAATGGTGCTACAGGGACTCCAAATACAGTCATCTTCATGTTCTGGTTTTGAGATGGGTAAAGAAACAGAGGTGCTACTCATGCTCAGACTGACCTTCGTTTTCTCTGATTTTTGGAGTCCGATGAAGAACAACAGCAAGGCCTGCATACATTCCCATAAACTGATGCTGCTCTTCAGTGAAATGTCATTATTGTTGAGCAGAAGCACAATGTTCAATTGTTACAGTATGAAAATACTTTGCATTTACCCAGACTGTCCTTATCTTCAGAATACTGATGCATATGTCCACATCTGTGTTCAAAGTGCCATTTCAAATAAGTCATCCACAAATTAACAGATAGATTTGCATGTTACTCAGACTACTTTTAATAGGAAATTACAGGGGTTCTAAAATGACAGATCTAGTCCTACAGACAACAAGTGAAAATGCATTCAGTTTAAATCTGAATGATAGTTCGTTTACTTTGTGGTACCTGGTGAAATCATGTTATTAAAAAAGTTGTATTTTAATATTTTACACAAACTAAACCCACGGTTTTCCTTTAAAGGAAAAACATATGAAAGAGTATCATAGAACTATGTTGCCAACTAGTGTAGTTATCAAAATTCCTACAAATATTTCAATGGAAAATTTACAATTTGAAATACGAAAAGTAGTTACTTAAATTTTGCTTGAAGAGATGCAGAATGACAAGTTCTTGATGTGGGATTCACTATACATGTTAAGAAGTCATCCCACACTTGATGCAAATGTCACCAATACTGATGTCCTGCCTCAGTTCTAATCTACATCCTTTCTTCTGCTGCTCTAAAATAATTGCCATTTACTTTTCAATATTCTTTCATGCAATAAGAACACGACAGCTAGCAGAGATCTGAACAGATTATTAGTCATTTCATCACTATAACTCTTACTTTGGGCTGTTTTACTATCAGTTTATTAATTTAGTTTTTTAATTCTTTCAACTTATCTATAACTATGTGCTTATTATCATTCTTTGGACCTTGAAAGACAAGGGATGTGATCAAATCTGGGCCACAGTCAAGACAAAGACTGCTTTCTATTGCTCCAGTTTCTTTTCTATTGTCCTGTACTTCACTGTCTGTCTGGGTCCTAACAAAAGTGCAAGCATTTGGAAAAGTGTAATTTCCCCTAGGGAAGTTAGGCCAGTCTGACCTCCTCAAATTATACCAATCGAAGTGATGTACGGATTTTCAGATATGCACACATACACATGCTTTCAAAGTGTTTGTTCTGGAATTGATATACAGCAGAGTCAATTATTCTCAGGAATTCCTGACTTCTTTAAGACAGAGTCTACATGTACTTGCTATTTTTATTCAGTGTTTATCATTGTCACATGCTGCTATTTCACACACACTTTCATCTACAATGGCCAGATAAATGCCATCTGGTTATGTTAAAGCCTTCAGGCAGAATAATAAAGATGCAGAAGTGTACGTAATGCTCTTTCAGGTGCAGGAATGACAACAGTTCCCACGTCCCACGAGACCTGCCCCTTAACACCAGGCAAAGCTGGATGTGAACACTTCAGACATTCATTCAGAAGGGGGAAAACTAGGTTCTCATTCTTTCTTCCCAAGCTTATTTCTGCTTTTTACTTAATGACAGTGTAGTAAAACAATGTCAACAAATCCAGCAGAAGAGCTTCTCCCCGTCCTTTTCCCTTCTAAATAGTTCTTCCAGAATTCAGTACCTGAGATGTACTTCAGCTGTGCTGCAGTGCCCATATCATTATTTGCATCTTATTCTAATGACCACAAATAAATACTGTCTAGTAGCATGGTCCTCCCTAAGCAGGACCGTCACATTCTGTCATTAACGACCTGGACAAACCATCTTCAGTAGTGAGAGGGGAGAAATTTGTGGGAAATCGCTGTTCTTTGGAAAGGCTGCCATGTGCAGGACAAGCTTCCACTGGAAACGTACCAAGATCCAAACTTGTTGGAATGAAAAGGAATGAATAACAAATAAATGGTAGGAAAAAAATTGCATCTGTTGGTCACAACTGGATGTGAAGCAACAGCAGAAAGCAACATCCCTGTCTAAAGCTAATCTAATCTTAGTCCCTGTCTAAGACTAATCAAATTTGATGTCTTCTAAAACAAACAACTTGCAGCTGGAAAGTGCCAACAAAACATTAAAATGCATAAATAGTGACAAAAAGTTTAACACATTTGAAAGGATATACTATAATAATTTGCCTGCTCTAAAAAGGCACTGTGTTGTCAGGTGTGTCTGGCATTCACTGTTCTTTTCAAAGCACTAATGCAGAAAGGATGGTCAATGTGTATCTTCCAGTTGCTAGTATACTATGTTTTGTTTTAATCCTGTTGAGCAAGTCAGCATTATGATATTTAAGCTTGCTAGACCGAAAAAAAAAAATTATCCAATTTTGCTAAGAAAGGCTATTTATACTGAGCTCCATATTACAAAATTTAAAATGCAATTGATTTTTTCTTCAGAATTTTTTTCCCATTTACAGTTTACTAACACAATTTCTCATAAAGCATGGTAGTACTACTCACAGTCACCAAAATGTTCCTTTTAACCTGCTCTGTTTACTACTGGAGACAGCAGCTAAGAGCTGACCATATCCCTGGGTAGGTATGGTTTTTTCCAGAAGTGGCACAGGCTCTTCTAAAGAACTGAGATTTATAGAACTGAAAGTAAAATGCATCTCAAGAAACACATTATATCCATGTGGAATTCAGATTTCATTCACATGGGAAATGTCATACTATGGGAAATACAGTCCTCCAGTAAAGTTGTGTTTATCAAAAGTTTGTTTTCCATGCAATAAATTTCAGTCAGAGTTGCTAGATTGAAAAAGACATGTCAACCTTATCTTTTAAAAATTACCAGGATTGCACTGCTATTTTATTCCGATGAGAATGAAAAACAAAATTCTCATTCAGCACTAACACAAATATGAAATGTTCATATGAAATGCGCACATGAAAATGACATTTTATAACTCATTTTAGTACTGTAAAAGAGCAATAATGCTAAAAAATCTCAAATGCATAACAACGTGTAATTCAATTCTTGTTGTATTATATTCCTGAACGGACCAATTGTTGGACTTCTGCATAACAAATGGTGAAATGATCTTGACCTCTTAGAACAGAAACTGTTTCTCTTCCACTTTGTGCCTGGAGGGCCTAAAAGAATGACAACTATGTTCCACACTGTAATTTATAAAGTGTCCTTAATCTACATAATTTATATTATATGGAATACATGTGAATGCCACAATAGCGTGGAATGCCCTGGATGGATATTTCATTTATCTACTCTGTAATGGGTAACAACTGGTTGGCTGCATTTCATTCTGTGTTACTGCCTTTATTTTTACTCAAGGCTGAGACAGTAATTACCCCAGCCCTAACAGTAAGGGTGGCTGAAAGATATGCCTAGACTGCCTGCTGTGGAGTCTCCAAAAGGCTGGATGTGGAGTAGCCACCCCAAACCGTGTGATTACCACTTGACACTGGACACAAGGAACAGCCAACAGGGAGATTCAGTTGGTTCCCTTTCCATAATTATATCATGCTTCATGCAAACCAGAAGGTTCAATAGGTGAAGAGGTCTTACAAGGAATTTGAACATTTGCCATCTTATCATTAGGTAATGACAGTTCAATAGTTTAATTAACCATCAGGCACTGAAAAGTCCAGCATGAGAATGGTTGAAACTGCCTAATAATTAAGTCCTGAAACAAGATATGCTGCAGAGAAGGGGAAACAATCCTATTTGTTTTGAAGGGGGTCTTTGAAAAGGGTTGGGTGACAGGACAAGAGGGAGGCTGCCCAGTCTTCAAAGGAGTCTGTAAGAGGGTCATAAGGTATTTAAAAAAAACCCAAACAAACATTAAAAACTTTAAATAATAAAATCTGTAAAATTAACTTCAAAAGAAAATTATAAATAAAAAATGTTAAATCATAAACCCCATTTGATATTTAGCCATTAAAAATGCCTGTTGGGAACAAAACATACATAAAATAAACCCATCCTAAGATCTTACAGTACAACACAAGAGTTGAGTTAATACACAGTATTAACAGTTTTGTTGCTCACTTATCCAGAAGAATTTTAAACAGGGTGAAAATGTAAAAACAGACAATTCCAGAACTTCTAAGCAACTAGCACCTGGAAGGAGTTCATGTGAACTTTACACCACCTTGAGGAGTTACACCTACTAATGAAGTGACATGAAAACAGCTGCACTATGAACTATTTTTAGCACCAGAAGGAACAAGTCCCTGTGACACTGGGCCAGCTGAGGAGCGGGGAGTTAGCTAAGTTCCCTGCAGGTTCCCAAAGTCAACACTGATCCCTTGCTCAAAAGTACCACTGAGTCAATTAGCAATATACAGTCGTGCACAGATATGGCTGAGTAACAGGTCAGCTACAACAGGAAAGAAAGATGATGTCTGACTCTCCACTGACAGGGCAGGTAAATGAATTACTTTTAAAACAAAAACAAAACAAAACAAATCAACCCACCACCAAGCATAATTAAAAAACCCAGCAAACCCTAAAGCTCTCTGTCCCAGAGTTTTCGCCAGCAGAAACCCAGAACTTATTTTCTGGTTAGATTACTTGAGGAACAAAAAACTAACTTAGACTATTCTCTTAAGGTGCTGTAGGTGGTTTAAAATACTACAGCAACTGAAGCCCACTTGCACAAAATGCTGTGAAGTGTTTGTAAGGTTACTGGGTATGTGTAGCAATTTGAAAAATTGCCAGTAAAATACTACTACTACTACACATTTTCCCTTTAAAATACATGCATTTCAGCAATTAGATCACATGTACACATACGTAGCACAGTAGAGGGAAAGAAAGAGAGAATTTATGATGATGCCAAATCCCAGTGCTAGAAGAAACATGAAGGTAAATGGCACCTGCTGCCTATGGCCCCAAGTTCATTTTAATGATTTTCACGCCAAAGAGCGCTTGCATGCAGAATGTGACTACAGAAATGTTCTCTGTGTGGAATAAGGAACGGAAGGAGAGGGCAGGAATGTCACAAGTAACTATTGTAAAGCCTAGGTACCAATGAACGATGCCCTACCAAGGCATGGCAAGATGGCTGAAGCACTGTGGAGATCACCTTCAGAGCATTACAAAGCACCTGAAGTTGGTTCTGTATATTAACAAGCATATGGGTGTAGTATGTCTAATATACATCAACTCACCTGTCATAGATGGTGCCAGTTTTCTTTGCCCTTTGTGGTCCACAGTACCTTCATAAGCTACAGTCACATCATACACTGCATCCAGATAGTCTTTCATTGTGTCAATGGCTACATGAGTTGCCTTCACACGTGGCGTTAATACATGCTTTAATATAGCAAGCCCTACAGGGGGAAAAAAAAAATAATTATAGTGTTTGAAAGTAAACTGGATTATATTCACAAAAGGAACATCATGCCAAGGAACTTCAGCACCCCCACTCAAAATCACAAAAGGTTTATTTTTAATCTCAATTCTCAGTTGAGAGAGCGAGCGTGTGCACACTGCATAAGCTGTACTGGGCACATGTAGAAGATGAAACAGAAATCCTTTAGATAGTAATGACAAAATGGCTGCTCAACAAAGTCCTTTTTACAGCGCCTGCTCTAGAAGCAGTGATGGTTTTAATGTTACCCATAAGTGATGAAACAGCACTTCTCTTTAATGTTTATGTTTGTCCAACTGAGGTAAAAAAAGAGCAAATTAACTGAGAAATAATAAATGCACAGAACATCACCTCCTGAAATTCTGCATCAGAAACAGATTTGGTAGGTGAGGCATAAGCACAGATAATTTTAAGCACATCTAATGCTCATCTGGCATTTTAGTTCCAAAGGAAAAACCGATTTTGTTAACATAGTGAATCCTAATACTGCCCCATGGTAACAAAAAAGTGTTGTCTTAAGCTACACATGGTTAAACAGGATGCCACATTTCTCCAAAGTTACCATACTGCCAGAAATTTCAATATGTCTTGTTATTTTCTACTATAGATTCTAGCCTTCCCTGCTTTTGCTTCCTTCTCCTAATGGCACTTTCTGGGACGTTAGATATGGTTACTCTGAAGGTCCTCACTTTGGGAAAGGTCTGGGAAAGTAGACTCAAGACAGCTTCAGCTCACTGCAATGACTTGCTGCTAAGAAAACGGGACATTCCACTTTATCCTTGCAGTTGTTTCCCTGACTGCTCTCTTCTGTGTGCTTGTTCCTGCTGCTAACCTTGTATCGCTCTGGCACTCCCTCCCACCAGCTGATTCAACTCACTATCCCAGCAGAAAACTAAGCAGGGAGGGGGAAAATACAGCACCAACAACCAACAGCAAGGAGGAAGTCTTCTCTGTTTCCATGCAAACAACCTATTACAATTGACTTGGCTACTAACAAATCCATAGTCACAGAAATCAACTGTTTTCTTTAACCATCCAGGCCAAGACAGAGATTGGTATGTCAAGGACATAAGAACACCAGATTTAACAGCACTCCGCAAATTTTAACAACAGTATTTCATATCCATGTTTGCTTCAGCTGACCACTTCCACCTAAAGCATACTTAAGAACATACAAATACACTGGGCTCAAAAGTGTACTTCATTTCCAGAATTTTAATATACAATGACTTTCAAAATGAAAACAAGCAAAAAAACCCACAAACCTTCTCATGATCTGAACACAGTTCTTCCACACTTACCTGGAAGTTCTTCCAGGAAAAAAAAGCATATTATGCAAAAATTTTCACTATTTTGCTGTATGATGTGTATCTTTCTCAAAAAGAAGTGGCAGAACTAAATTGCAATTATTCCTTTCTAGCTTTATTTTTCACTGGCATATGCTTCAGTCCATTTTTAAAGAACCATCCTTTGGCGCTATTAGTTCCTGATGGAGAAATTTTTCTAAACCAAAGTATTGCGGTATTGCTTTTGATATCTTTCTTGCAAAATCAATTCAGAAGTTATTATATTATGTCCTGATTTTGTACTGAACTTCTCTCCCTTGTTGGGCAAAGCATACTCTGATCTAAATTTATGAAAGTATCTACTGAACACTGTGAGATAATGCTGGTTTCTTAACTGCTGTAACATTCTTTGAGTTGAAAATTTCGGTATCAATCATTATCTTAATTTCTTAATATTTGCTAAGAATCTCCTTGTCTGAACACAGAGATAAAAGGTTATTTACTAGCACTCCTTCTGAAGTCATTGTTCTAAGCTTTACCGGCAATAGTGATAACTGTCGATGCAAAATGTTATATGGATCATGTAAATATTTTGAAGCATAACATGGTGGTAGTGTTTTCTTAGCTTGTGAACTGGTACATCAAACAGCTAATTATGTTATGTTTCCAAATGTTTACTCTGTAAATGAAGCACTGAATATTCTAGTGTTGTGTCAGCAATGATATTAGTGTGGACATTACATTCAACACAACTCTTGTTGAGCCAAATTCCCAAACATTTTCTAAAAACACTGTCATTCCTTTCCTGCCCAACTCATCTTCCCCTTAACCAAACTATTACTGTGGGGAAGAAAAGGGAAAAACAGGCTTCAGTGAGAACTGAATCCTCTAGACAAATTAATTTAGGTATCTAAGACTATTCAGTGCTGAGTTTTTTGAATTCATGGCCAATTTTGGTGAAGATGGTCAGTGACAATCTATGAAGTGCAACTGTAGAATAAGCCTCTCTTACTCCATGTGCTAGTGCTACCAGTGAACTCTAGAAGGTTTAAGTACAAAATGAGCATGCATCTAATTAAAATCAATAAAGAAACTCCATAATCCATTATTTAGAAACACTCCAGTGCATGACAAACATGCAGCACCACCAGGAGTTCAGCACATCCTTTTAAAGAATCTGTTTTATAAAAACATTAACCACACATTCGTGCAATTACTTGATGATCTTTGCTAAAATCAACATAACAGAATTTAAACCCAAGTAGTTACAGTATAGTTACCTTGGCAAGTTGCCTACATCCAATTCACAAAACACACTGTGCTTAAACTGTTTTTAGTGTTGTGCAATACTAACTTAGGACTCTCAGTCAAAGTATTTGAGGTCATGAGATTTTATTTTAAATGCCAAAGAAAATGAACTAGACGTCTAATAATATAATACTCTACCTTAAAATGCTATGGCTTTGCTCTTCTATATTAGCTAACTTTTAAATGATAGAGACATACACAAAAAAGAAAACAATGTGAAAATTTGAAGAAATACGGTGAGCAATGGTACTTCAAATGTGATCCATTTACTAGACTATAGTAAGATGCAGACTTACTTCAGAAAGTCTGCAGAAAACTGAATGAAATAAAGTAAGGTTTTAGTTTGGCAAGTGCAAAGGCCCAAATCATTAATGTCTATAGAACTGAATTTTTCATCTAAACACAAAAGAACAAAAAACACCAAACAAAACATCATTTATCTAACTTCTAAGGTGAAGTTACATATATAATAGCTGAGTACAACTCCACGGAGAAGATCGCTCTTCCTCTTCCCTTCATCCAGGCCAAAAACTCACAGAGCTGTTCAGTGCAGGCAGGCCATCTACATTTTCAGACTTGGATTCCATTAGTCATATTTGTACTCCTGGTGTGCACACACCACATTTTACAATGAAAACAACAAAAAACCACCCAGGTCGAAATCAAGAATACGCTATGAATATTACATTAGCATTACCACATTTCAACAACAAAAGTTACATGCTCACTGAAAGTGGATGTCAGAATAAGTTTGAGGTCCCCCTCCCCCAACCCATGTTACTTGACAGTAATACAAAAACTGAAAGCAGGGTGAACAATAATTAATTGATTTCAATACCAATTAGATCTTTCTATCCTTATTTTTCCTTTTGTGTGTGTGTGTGTGCAGTAGTGATATTAGACTGAAAGCTTTGCAGTTACATGGGGTGCACCAAGTACCCAACACTGAGTACCCACCAGCCTTCTGGAACGCCCCCCCAGTGATCGAAGCCTTACTTACTGAAACCAGAGCCCAGAGTTAGACTTATAAAATGACATATGGTGGGAGAGCCCATCCATTTGTATGCTACTATTCCATCGACTTACATACATAGGACTCAGCTGATGATAGTATGAAATTGCAGGCTCTTGTAAAAAATGTCTTCTGTTACCATGAACTAAAGTACAAGAAATGCAAGGAATCCCCTCAAGAAGAGTATAACCATCCCACAGCAAAACATGAGAGACACCACACTTTGGTACACTTTATTCTGTGATGGCTATCTACAGAAATAGAAGGTAGCTTCTTGCTTTCCTAAACTTAATTTCCTAAGGACTATTTTTAATAACAGAAACCCTTTCTTCATCCTAATGGTACGTCTCTCAAATGCTACTCAAGGTCCACACCCTACTCTTTTTAAAAATTATATCCTCTTTCCACATCTCACTGTGCACTTTTACATCAAGCTTGCTTACGTAAAAGTGTGTGGAAAAAATACCACCAAAAGCTATTTTCTCTAGAGACAGTTCCAAATAACATTTATGGATATTAAGTACTTCAGATTGCTTTAAAATACAATCTAGAACCAATGCCAAGACCTAGAAGGGAAACATTTTCGATTAGCTCTGTTGAAGTACCTCTTTTTTACATGACCTGTAAAAGCAATTTCGAGATAAGCATATCCTGCACGTACAAACATCTTAGCAGAAAGCATGATACTAGTCAAGATAAACTTAGCATTAAAAAACATTTACATTTGCCACTTTTCTGCATAAAAACAAGGGAGATAATAAATGAATACCTGAAATGTTTGCTTGATTAAATGACCTCTGTTAGAAATCAAACATAAATACAAAATTCCATTAAAGCCTTTCACCAGGGAAGATTGTTTTGTCTTCATTCAGCAAAAGCAAGCCAAGTTAAATTTAACAAGCTTCTTACCCCTTTCTCTTTGACTTTTCAGAGTTAGTAACATTAGGAGTAGGAGGGTTTTGGATTATTCCTATTTATTTTCAAATTTTTAAAATGCCATTTCTTAACATTTGGATAAAGTCCATATTCTACTAAACCTAAGAAATTTGTGGTTGTTTGGAACATTATATAGGTCTAACTCCTAGAAAATGATCAGAAATCTATGCATACATATTTTGGGAACATGTAAATGGAACAAATTTTATGCCAGAAGCTGGTACAAAAAAATAGTAATCCTGTATTTTGTGGGTTTTACAGAAATTTTGTTCTATAATCCAGTACCATTAAAAAGACCCAGCCTTAAAAGATTTCCAGTTTGAAATAAATACATAAAAAAAAATTTACCACTTCTAACATTATGACAAGATTAGAGTTAAATCGCTATGAAAATATGAGTGTGACCTACATATTATAATTCTCTGGACTCAGCAACTCAAGCCCGCTGAGTGGTGTGGAAGAATTGCTGCACTTTTGAGATGCCTAAACTAATAGATCAGAGCCTAAAAGGGGTCACCAATATGTAAGTCAACTGGATGACTGCATCAGATTTTGAAGACGGGAATCACGTTAGCCGACTACTCCCGTACAATGGAAGACTAAAGGGAACTCTAAGCTCAGATTACTGACTATATACTTAAGTATTGGAAGGCAGAAGCTCAGGAGACAAGGGGCAAAACACATGCTATTGCATTCTTGGATCTTCGAGAGAGGAGAGGAAGAAATATTTAATTTTATTATCAGAATCTTACAAAATGTCATATTAGAAACACGAGTCACCAACCATACTGAAACATGGAGAAAGAGAGAGCTCATCCTGGTAGCAATTGCTGGAATCATCTCACACAGCCACCCGCTTTCCATCAGGAGAGGACAACTAGGTGTATCAGGTTCAAATCCAGCTACACGGCACATATCCCCATGGCCTTGGAAGTGGGGGGTTTCATTTGCCTCTGACAGAAATGAGAACACCTGACATATTGTCATGGTTTAAGCCCAGCTGGTAACAAAGCACCACGAAGCCGCTCGCTCACTCCTCCCCCACGGCCCCACTGGGATGAGGAGGAGAAAATATAAAGAAAGGCTCGTGGGTCGAGACAAGGACGGGGAGGGATCACTTAGCTCTCATGGTCATGGGAAGAAGACAGGCTCGATTTGGGGAAGAAACAAAATCGATTTAATTTACTACCAATCAAATCAAAACAGGGATACTGACAAGTAAAACCAAACCTTGGAACACCTTCCCCCACCCCTCCCAGGCTCAACCCCACTCCCGGTTTTCTCTCCCTCCTCCCCCTGGCGGCACAGGGGGACGGGGAATGGGGGTTGGGGTCAGTTCCTCACCCCTTGTCTCTGCCGCTCCTTCCTCCTCAGGGGGAGGACTCCTCACTCGGCCCCTGCTCCACCAGGGGGTCCCTCCCATGGGAGACAGTCCTTCACGAACTTCTCCAACATGGGTCCTTCCCATGGGCTGCAGTTCTTCACAAACTGCTCTGGCATGGGTCCCTTCCGCGGGCTGCAGTCCTCCAGGCACAGCCTGCTCCAGCGCGGGCTTTCCCACAGAGCGGCGGCCATCTTGGGGGGCATCCATCCCCCTGCTCCGGCGTGGGCTCCTCTCTCCCCGGGCTGCAGGTGGGCATCTGCTCCCCCGCTCCCCTCCCTGGGCTGGGGGGGGACAGCCTGCCGTCTGGTCTCCCCACGGGCTGCAGGGGCATCCCCTCCTCCCCCGCTCCTCCTCCCCTCCTTCCTCACTCCCCTCGGGATCTGCACAGGGGTTCCTCTCCCATTCCCATCCCCTCACTCCCGGCAGGTTTTTTCCCCTTCTGAACTCTGTTCTCCCAGAGGCGCTACCGCCGTCACTGACGGGCTCGGCCTGGGCCAGCGGCGGGTCCGACTCGGAGCCGGGGAAGCTTCTGGCAGCTTCTCTCAGGAGCCGGCCCTGCAGCCCCTGCCCCGCTACCAAAACCCCGCCACACAAACCCAAAACACGCATGGCTTCATCTGATATTCTGGCAACATTGCTTACGTGGTTTGCTGTGGCTGTGAAACCCCAGCAAATATTGCTATTTTGGCCAACAAAGATAAATACTGGATTAATTTTCTCAACTCCACAGAATTTAACTTTTTCTATGAAAAACTCCCACATTCATTCTACCACAAATAACCAAACAACTTAGTTTTAGAGAGGTAATTTTTGCTTTTGTTTGTGAATGTCAGGAAGTGTATCTTTCCTTCCCCAATGCAATCAAACAAATGTATTTTGAGTTTAAAATGCTTCCTGTTCTATCCTGGGTAAGAATCTGATCTGATTGGAATTTTCTGGCACTTGTAAAATGTGTAGAATGAGTAATCTTCAGTTTCTGAGGATATTAGCATTACCCTTAGATGACAACATTCTCAGTTCCTCACCATAAAACCAGTATTCCTGAAAGTAACCAACTTTCTGTATCTTATTGAATACAATTGTGGACACAACTTTATCGTACAATTGAGTTCACATTAATTAGAATAGAGTTTTGGTGTGTCAAATCTATTAGTGCTGAAGGCTGATACCCATGTGTCAGTCTCCAACATGAAAACCATCAATATTAATGCTCTAATTTTATTAATTTTTACCTCTAGATGTTTCTAGCATTGTTTAGTTCTAAAAAACAAAAACCTGGCAGTACATTCAACTTGAACTTGGCAAGGTAGTTAATGACATATTTGAAAGACCAGTCCATGGATTTGATTTTTTACTGTATGATATCCTTTATTTCCTTTTAAAAATAGTAAGAAAGTACATGGTCCTACTCCTTCCCAAGAAGTTTCTCTGTGCTTTGTAGCCTTCAGTTTCAACTCACTCATACCCAGATCTACGCAGACCTATTGGATCTACCCTGTGTGTTTGATTTGCCTGTGTTTCAGAAAGAGGAAAACCATCTGCTCTTGCTAGGAGTCTGATTTTGTGTAGAACACAAGTTCTATGGCAGAACAAACTGTAACATGAAGTATTATCAGTATTTTAAAAAGTTGCCTCCCTTTCAAGAGCAACCTCAATCACCTTTAAATTCTTTTGGTGTTTGATATCCTTCCATCCTATTCATAGACAGATAAGATTTGTTTATATATTTATATCAATGAGGAAAGACATAATAGTTGAAACCAGCAATGTCAAAATATTCCTTGGGATGTTAACCTAAGCCTTTTTGTTTTTTTTTTTTACATTTATTTTTGTTGAACTGGTCCTAGGGCCAATTGTAAAGAGGCAGTAACTGTGTCCAAAACGGGTGTTTACTTAAAAAGAACATTAAGATATGAGATGCAGCTCATCAGCTGGTCACACTAAAACCAGGTAATTAAGTTCAGCCCAATAATTCTGCTTAAAGCAATGAGCCTTCTCTAGAAGACAATCCAGCCCATGGAGAGTAAAAGTAAACACAAACCTTTTCATACTCCCTCTCTGCAAAACTACTAAATCATACACACACACTTATGTCAAAACCAGTATTTCAGACAGCGTGATAAACATGAGTTCTGCTTGTGCTCTAGGAATAGCTTAGTTATCTTTGGGTACAGTATCTCTGGTCCTAACATGAATTTGAAGTTTAAGTCTTCTTAATTAAACCACTTTTTCCAATATTATACTTGCACTATTTTCTCAACATAAAATTGTGCAAAAATCTAGGGAAAAAAATAATTATAAAGCTTACATTTCAAGGTATAAAGCAAAAAAATTCCCCTGCATGTCTGTAAAGCCACCACTGAAGCAGTGTGCTCTGTGACAAATATACTAAGGTGACAAGACTAAATTATCAGACTTCTTTATATCCCCACGAGGAATGAAGTGCAAATTTTAAACTGTAAGTTACAGTACGTCCTCATTTCTCTGACTGGCAGAACTACTGGGCATTACTACCTCTCCTAAAACTGTAGGAAATAAGAAGCCTCCGGGATCTTTTAGACAAGCATGCAATTGTGCGGTTCTAGCTCAGCTCAGCAGCGTCACATAACAGCCCTCGCACGCTTACAAGGAGCACGGCCAGCGCTCAACCTACACGCGACCAACCGGTGAGGCATTTGGTCACGGCTCCCGTGCTGCAGCCCCAGCACACGGCCAGCAGCCAGGACTGTGGTGGCACTGGGGCTGCTGGGTGGAAGCCGCAAGCCAGGGCCAGCACCACTGCACGGCGGCACGGTGGGACCCCAAGGAGTCATCATTATCTCCTGCCAGCGGCCACGCAGAGCACCCCGTCCTCGCAGCTCCCCGATGTACTGGTATTTGCCTTGTACTGGCATGTGCCTACTGGCTCTTAGTCACCAGAATAGTTTGGTACGCAGCTTCCAGTGTCAGCCACCCCTGCTTCTCAGCATGCTTGTATGAGGGATGCTCTAATTCAAGTGAATATCAATCTTTGCATGAACACGCAGGGGAGCAGGCTCCCATGCAGACTGCTTCCCATTCTCTCCATATAAAAAGTTGAAGAGAGACCAACAACAAGAGGATTTAGCAGTGGGGAAAAGCAGATCAAGAGGATTCTGCGCTAGAATTGGTGATGTTTCTTGTTTAATAAATACTTGTCTTGAGAGTTTTTAAAAGGAGTAACCCTTACAAAATAAAAGCAGAACAATACCAGAGAGAAAAGCACGAGAAGAAACGAACAGGTGCTGTGAAAGCACAAAAGCAGTGTTTTACTGTTTTGCAGATTGTAATTAAGAGGTTTATTGAGGTAATAATAATGACAACGAAAGGCCTTTCTTTCCCCTGAAAAAGGAGGAGAGGGGAAAAAAAACCCTGTCAAACACCCTCCTCTGAACTCTCAAAGAACCACCAACCTAAATGAAACATTTGACTTTCATTTCCAACAGGAAACTGAAGCGATGAATACATTATGACTTAAGCTCTCCTGCTCATAGACGCAAACAAATTCCATTCTTCCCAAGGAGGAGAAGAAAAGCATGTATCCTTTTAGACAAGAGCTAACAATACTTAATAGCTTGATGATATCAACAGGCTGATTCACAGACTTGTGAATTCATTTCAGTGTGTCACAGAAATGAATTTACCAGACCTATTTGTTATTCTTTACCTTCAGAGTGAATTATTTCACTTTTCGTCAACAGGAAAAAACAAAACCAGGAAACATGTTCACTGAACCATTGGACTTAAAAGTTTACGTGTATTGTGCATATGATGTGAGAAAAAATGAAAAAGCTTGGGACCCCTAGATTTCTTGCAAGCCTTTCCAAAGATGAAGTAATTCCATCTGTGGTTATAGAGACAATGCCAACAATCAAAGTGACTACAGAATAAAGTTCAGTCAAAGAAGGGTGAGACTGGAAGGTGAGAGAGGAACAAAACAAACAAGCCATGGTAGTACTAACAGTAATTAAAAATAAAGTGATGGAAGACTCTCTCTTTTAAGGCACAACAATCTGTATGCAAAATATTCTTTATATCAAGTAACAACTGTAACTGAAGTTACAACGTCAACTTAGATAGAACAGTGCCCTTATGCAGTGCAGGTAATTCTTATGTCCCTGAAGGAGCAAGAAAAGAAGTGTCCGTAAATACACAGATATAGACAGAAACTAAACAGAGCTTTCTTGAGAATTAATACTTTTGCACAATGTGAACTACATGAAATGTCTATATATAAGCTACCTCATTTTACTCTGTGGTAAGAGAAACACTGGTTTATGCTATTCTAACCCTCCAGTATCAATCAGGTAGGCTAAAGGCAGGATCATCTTCATATTATATAACATATGTTAACACCATAACAAAAGGATGATTTCAAAACTTTTTTTGCTTACCTTCCTTTTCAGCAAATGATTGACTATCTGCAATGACTTTTGGTATTTCAGGATTGTAACGAGTCCCCTCTGGAAAAATCACTAAATACATCTGTGGGATTAAAAAGAAACAAAAAAGACAAATTCTTATAATGAATGTAAGCCAGTTCCTTTTATAGAAATTATCATCACTTGATAGGTCCATATTGTATTTACTTCACACCATCGATTACTGTAAAGATCCAAAGAAAATCAGAATACTTGAGCTAAAATTTCTTAGCTCTAAGAAACTTACTGTCTGAGGTTCAAAATAACTTTCTTTGAATGTACACCACAGAAAGTTGCCCAGGTGATTTAGGAAGGGAGATAGCATGCATCAACAAAAGTGAGCAAGTCAGGAGCAGCTGACATCAACAAGAGTATTGGTTTTGTTAACTGGGATAAGAGTAGATTTTGAAAAGAGTCAAATATGTCACAGATGACCTAAATTATATTTTTTTCTTTAATACTGATCTTGCATCTAGTCTTTCCTTATACTGAAATATACATTTAATTCCATTCATAATCAGAAATACTATTAATTGAAATTACGATAGATCAGCTACCTTATGTGCCTTTATGCATCTCACTGTATTAGATATTAAATATATTATGAACTTAAGCTCATAGTTCAGCATAATTTGAACTTCAAGTCACATTCCTTTAAGCATTCATGCCTGCAAGGTTAGATTTCCCAAGTAAATTAGTTTTCTTGCCTATTCAGCAACAACTGTCTATGGGTTCTCAAATTATTACACAGGTAAAGGCTGCCTAAGTATCTGCATATCTGACTGTAAAATTATGTACCCAAATAGAAGCAGTGAAATTTGATGAATTTTCCATTTGCTTTTGAAACAGAACAGAGGTTTCCATCTCTCTTTTTTTTGCGTGTCTTACATAATCTCCTACATACAAAGTTTATGCAAAACACCACTTAAGCAGTGAAAATTTCATATTGGGAGCTCATCTGCAGAAGAAAAGTCTATGGCCAAAAGTGGTAAGTAGAGTGGAGTTGAACATGACACATTCACAGTAAAATCATGCCTAATATGCCTAGACTAACTACTTAATTTGTTGTCCTTGCAGAAATGAATCTCAAGAAATACTTGAGAGATAGTGGATTTACAAAACAGTACAAGGAGGATTATCAGGGAGTACAGGAAGACACTGACAAGTGGGAATACACATTATGAAAAGATGCAAAGTTAAATAAAAACTCAGAGACACACAGGAATATAACTTTGTGCTTCTGGCCCATGAAATATCAGTGTGTGCCGGTATTTGCACGTAATGATTGCAGAACAGCTAGAGAAAAGGCTGAATGCAGAAAGACAGGACCCAGCAAGTTAACTCTCCAGAATCACCCCACAGTGAGGAAGGTTGAAAGATGTGCTAAAATGCAGAGGAGGGAAGAAATCTAGGAACTGTGCCAACCAGTGAAGCCAGCAGGAGATCAAGAAAGAGGAGAACTGAGTACATAGCCTAGAATCTGGCAGGTGGAAAAGGAAAAAAAAGAAAAAAAAAGAATGGCAAAACCAGTGTCAGCAGAGTGGAGTAAAGAGAGCTAGAGGAAAGGCTGTACTTGTCATGGCACGTTTGGGGAGGAGGAGAACTGGCAGATTGCAGAGGCAGGTGAAGTCCAAGAATATTCAAGGACCAGCAGAAACCCAAGATGTATACAGATTTGGTGGGGAAAGAACAAAAGAAAATGTGTTTAAGAGGCAAAGTGCTTACTTTTTTATAACATGACACTAGCATAAGCACAGGCACAAGTACAGAATCCTTAGACCCAGCTGCAGTCCACACTTCCCCCAGTCACGTATACATTTCATCTATAAAGTACACTGTTGAGATATTTAAATGACTAAGTAAAACTTTCAGCGTTAGCTGGAAAGGACATAATATTCAAATCCAGATGCATTTTTTTTCTTTTCATAAATATGCTTATTTCAAATAACATTATTTGGATCCTTAAAATAGCACTTCAAGATGAGGTTACTACCCGCTCCCCTCCTTCCCCTCATGAAAGAAAGACTGAATGCTCAGCTCCAAAGGGTAATACAGTGGCTGTAACACGTAATCATTGACAGAGTAAAGAAAGTGAAGCACACAAGACAGGAATACTATTCTTGGTACTGAGGTCAGCACTTAAAAGCACGCAACAACATTACCAGTCTTCAAAGCAGATAATCAGCCACCAAAAGCTGATTACACAACAGAGAATAGGATCTACTTACTCCAGTCCTATGTGTGTAATACAATGCAGGGCTTGAAATTATATTTTAATTATTCTTGTAAACCTCTAAAACACAGGCTGCCCAACAGGTGTGCTGACCAGAATCTGAGTATTTGTATACCAACAAGACACAGAAGTGGCCTTTGCTTTAAATTCAGCATATATAAACCTAATATGTAGCTCATTAGGACTACCTTCCCTGAGTAAAATTCATGAATGTAAATAGATGTCCTACTTACGCTCACGTAAAGTCCTGCACAAGACAAAGATATTCTGCCAGTGCAATTCAGCCTACCAAATCTGCTTGTATGATTGGCTTTTCTCTTCTCCCACCATAGGCAGCAGAAGCTAAATCCTTAAGCACTATTTCCAAAGATTGTAAGAACTACAAATCTGTAAGATTTTAATAACTAAATAAGCTCTCCTGAACTTGGATTAAGAACTGTTGAGTTGAAGAAGCATTTTAATTGCCTCGAAATACTAGCTGCAGCTAAGGCAATTTTTTATACAGGATTTTTCATTTAGGGCAATTAGCTACATAAAAGTTAGGCACTTTATCGCGGTGACTGCAAAATACAGCTCTTGTGTTCAAAATGGCATAGAAAATTTTGCATTACCATAGTCCCTGATTCATTGATACACCAATTTTAACCCAAGCAGAGTAGGTCCCTATGTTCAGTTACATGGTACTTTAATGCCTGTTTCTGTGTAATGGGTAAGTGTCAATACACTCACTATCCCTCGTCCATTTGAAAGTTTCAAGGAGTGGATCAGGATTCATTTAGTAGAACCCTACTGATTCTTGTTGGAGCCAGAAAACCAGAAAAGAGGCAGGAGTTATCCACAGAGTCCCCCGCATAATGTCGGTGGACTTGCCACAATCCACAGATAAAATGCATGGATGATGATAACTGCTTTCACTTGAATAGCAACTCTATCCGTTTCCCCAGCATAGTCAAGGTCTCCCGGGCAAAAAGAAATAGCAATGGCACCAAGAGGGGCCGTGCTTCCAGAGTGGGGAGCAGGGCAGCTGAGGAAGTCCCTGAGATAGATCAGAGTGCCACAGAAGGCGCTGGTACGGGTGGAGCAGGGGAAAGGGGCATGAAGCAATGCAAGTCCCTGGAGTACAGAACAAAGTCAGCCCAGATACCATAAACATACAGCGAGAAGAGGCAATAAAGAGAAGAACTGGCTGAGGACAGGGCTTTGGAGGGTGTCCTGGAGAGAGTAGCTGCCACTCTGTAGAAGAACACAGGGCATCAAGAAGTGGTCACTACCGACTAACGGTATCTTGAATTTACTGTGCTGTTCCCAGGTGGGTGACAAGGGGAAAACAAGTATTTTTATTTACAAAGTTCAAAATTATATTAAACAACACATTTCCTTAGTTTTACTATTACTGTTACTGCATCCTGATAAGTAGACAGATTCATATCTGAATCCATTTAGACCACTGCCTAGAAGATATGCTTCTGGTGACTTAGATGAGAAACATTAACACTCAGATCAATAACTGAAAAAGATATGGTACGAGAAAGCATATCTGGTATAATTGGAATGAAATACAAAAGGTGATGTGAGGAAAGCAGGCAAGGACATCCAGGATTTACAAAGAAGTTGTCAGGGATTTGCAAATTAGCAACTACATGACAAAATAATTACATTAAGCCTTACAGCAGTTGTATTAATGTATCCGTCCCCTCCGGGTTTTTACCATTTGATTGGCACTGCTTCACATAACAAAGATTTATTCTGTGACTGAATGAATGGCAAAACCAAAACACATAGAAACCAGCTAAATATTGGCTGTAGTGGGTGAAATCCCCCATCTCAGAATGCAGATTTCCTACTCTCAATGCATGATAAAAAGAAATGTAAGTTATATTTTCAGTTAGCAGACTGAATAGTTTGCAGTTCAGAAGAGTTAACTTTCTAAATCTATTTCTTTCTTGTTTCTTTCTAAAACAAGCAGACTGAGTATATCAAGTGCCAGCTGGATATATTGTTACATTGAGAAATGCATTTATCTTGTTATGGCTTACATTTAAACAACATTAACACAAAAGAGTCCTTCAAACTGTGTGACAGCCTCTGCTCTCACAATAAGACATAAGTTTGCATTTTGTTAACAATCAGCAAGATTTTATGGAATTTTAAACAAAATCACATTGTTTCAAGTGAGTTTTGCCAACAAAATGCCCAATAATGAACCATTTGAATGTGTACTTCAATGACAGTTTGAGAACCAAAGTAATTTCCAGAATTAAATAAGAAATTTTTTTAGTTCAAAATCCCCAGTAGGAAACACAGGTGCAACAGCATTTCGGTCTAGCATCAGAGTTTTGTACACATCTAATATTGCTGCACTGTATCTAGGAAGAAAGGTGGACCAACTGTGAACAGCAGGGCAGGAAAAGGGGCTGTTTAAGGCAGGCAGGTAGAAGTTGTTAAGACAAGGCGAGCAAGGAGCATAACGCAGTCCACTGTCCCTACACAAAATGAGGCATACCAGATCACTAATCCAGTTCCACTGTGACTATATGAGAGGCCAAGAGGCAGCCTTATTTATCCTGTCCACGTTCCACCACCAGTTTATTAAAAAAAAAAAAAAAAGAAAAAAAAAGAACTCCAGTAAAACAGTAAAGGGCTTGCTACACTAACGAGAACAGAAGCCTGGTTCTGCCTTCCTACACGTCTTCAGTTTCTTAATGGGAACAGCAATGGCTCCAAGCAGACTGAACATTAATCATTTGGATTCTTTTGTTTAAACTGTATGTGGAGAGAAACTGTAAATAACAAAGTGACCCTTAACACAGATTCCCGTCCATCTCCTCTCTATTAGCATATAATTCTTTCCTTAGCAGCTGAAAGGCATGCCTTTCTCTAATGCTACATTAAAAAAAGAACTCCACCACGTACAAGCAGAATGACTAAGCAACAACAGCTGCTCACTAAACTGAGGAAAAGCCCACCCTGAGCTGTAGCATCCAGTGCATAAATTTTAATAAAAATTCCAGAGTAGTAAGTTAATTATTTTTGCAGGAAGCTGATGAGTTCAGGGCGTTCTTGCTTTACTGATTAAAATGTTTTCATTTTAAAAGCAATATGGTTGCTTGTGAATGTCACCCTAAGTTGCAGAACTGCAAAGTTCCTTCATGAATAATGTAATAAGGACACAGGTTATCACGTTCTTCTCCCAGTAGTAATTATAGGTTAAAGGCCATTTACAGCATCTACATTTAAATTCTCAGATAAAGTGGATTATAGAAAGTTTAGTCTTCCTTCAAATGACAACTCAATGGTCTGTGTCTTTTATCCCAGCAGATGCAAACATTTGTCTCAGTAAATAGGCTTTTGACAGCTTTGGTTTTGTGAAACTTAAGTGTCACTCCCTATATGGTTTGACTGAAAGAGATTTAAAACAGAATGCATTTCTGCAGCAGTTATGCTTATTTCTCTTCTGTAATGCTACCCCAGATAATACAAGGAAAATGGTAACAACTGCCTGGTAAGCATGTCCAGGTTCTATGCCCATTTCCAACACCACTGAACTTCCAGACAGCCAAATTACATCAAAACCCAAACATACCCAAGTGGTCCCAAATTCATTTGGCATTAGCTTAGATAGGTTAGGTATAGGCTTTCAATCCACACACAACTGAGGAGGGAGAAAAAAGATGATTCCAGAAGAAAAGCCTTCTGGATTTATTTCATTTATTAATCACATGTAGACATCCACCACGGAAAGCAGAACCCACAGCGGATATAGCTTTAAATAAAAGCTTTATGCTTAAACCTCCCTTGACATTCCAGTTGGGCTAAAGTCACACACTAGCCTGTCCAGACAATTTATAGCTCTGCAGCAACACTGAACATCATTTGCAGGTTTCCAAAGACATATGGAATTAGATGAGTTTCTAGGCACATCCTCCTAAGACTGTATTAAAAAAAAATCCACATTTCTATACAGGAGACTAATTTAACGCAGAGTTCAAATCAAGACTCTTATCACAATCAAAACCTTATTATTAGAACACACCCCTGCACTTTAGGGGGTGCATAAGGAAGCCAGAAAGCCAGACTCAACCAGAAGCTGCCTCTTTGGCTAGCAAGAAATCCATGGGCCTATGCAGGAAAACACCCTGCTAAGATATTTCATCCAGATGAACTAAAGCAAACTCAACCAGCACTCTGCAGGGGGAGCAATTGCTTAGGGGGATGACTACAAATACGTTTCATACATCCTGCAATTTGTCTTTGCTTATGCCATTACACTGTAAGTTTTACAGAAAGTAGAATCTCTGCCACAGACATACAGAAAATAACCTGACACAACACAACCTTTTCACATCCCAGGACCATCCCTGGTAATGCGAGCACAAGTTACCACTATTGAATACAACCATCTTCTCCATGTGGACATCATTAGATTAGACACTGGACAGCAAAAGTGTAGTTGTCATAATGTATTTCTGGCCTTTGTAACTTACATGCTAAAACCTGGAAATAGATCCACTTTCTTATCTTAATTAAAAACAAAAAAAACCCTGTT
The DNA here is from genome assembly GCF_964188355.1 of Buteo buteo. NCBI lineage: Eukaryota > Metazoa > Chordata > Aves > Accipitriformes > Accipitridae > Buteo > Buteo buteo. The sequence continues at coordinate 26,016,069 of NC_134187.1, read as the reverse complement.
CATGCTAAATCTTAGTTCAAGACAAAATGAGTTCGAGCACTGTCTTAAACAGGGACACTTTACTCATTTAAGCCTCTCAGCAAGTGTACGGCCAGTTTACTTTTTCAACACAGACACATGCACAAACATAAACACGCTATCTCCAAAAAAAAGAAAAAAACCCCAAACCTATTATGAAGGTCAAAACAACCTATGCACTCCTTTTACCCAAGCCTCAGCTTATAGAAGTTTTGCCACTTAGTATTTGGAGTGGCAAGTCCTAATCACATCATTTTAAATAAAATGAAAGTGTAACTGTTCTATATCAAGGCTTGCTGAGCTGGTTTTCTTAAGTCTAGCCAAAAAGGCAGAAAGCATTTTAATGCACAGTAAGTAATGGAAGCGAAGCACAGTGATTCTAACCACTGAGCCACAAACCATACAGGGAGTCATGAGAAAAGTCACTTGGCACTAACAATCATTCTTCAAATAGAAAATTATCAAGAGTTCAGGGTTTTTTTGTTTTATTTTCTCCTCCAGGAGTAGCAGACAAAGTCACTCAGCTCTAAGATGTCACTGCCATTAAAAATGACTGATCATTGGGATGACTAATTAAGATTCGGTTAGAATGGTTCTTGACTTTCAGAAGTCAAGAATACCAGTCTTTGGCAAGCATACAGTAGTCAAAATGTTGTCTTTTGAAACACAGGGAACACTAGCAGTTGTTTCTCAAGGAAGGTGCTATAGCTCATGCTCTAAGATTTAGTCCAGATCCCCCCTGCCCTCTACAGACAGAATCATGAAGTTCATTCATAAATGCCTAGTCAATTTTCCTAAGTTTAATTAGAGGTATCACTCTAATCACAGAAAGTAACCGTAAAAATGCAGACGGAAAACAAACCCATGATTACTGTCTTGTAGTTTGTAGGTATCAGGCATGGCTCATTTCTCCAGTAAGCCTTTGTCATTAAAAAAGTCAAAGAACTGAGGAGAAGGAAAGTATAATCTTACCGGAGTCTCAGCTTTCATCTGGGCCCGCAACTTTTCTCTCATCTCTTTTTCATTGAATTTGGCACTTCTTTTTACATAGACTCCTCCGTGCTAACAGAGGAAAAAAAAAAGTATTAAATATTTAAGTAGTTTAATGTGGAATAGTTGACAGAAGAACAAACAAGACAAAAATGACAAGTCACCTTTATGACTCATGCTGCAAATTGCCCATAAGACGTTTTCTCCTAAGAAGAAAGCACCTGAAATTGATTTTACATTTGCATGTACTTAAGTTCACAAAATCTGTTTAAATAAAGATAAGATCTAAAAAAAAGAAAGCATAAGACACTTGAAGTGTCTTGTTTAAAGGTGTTAAATAATTAACTGGAAGATGGCATTGGAACACGCCCCAGGGATCTCTCTATTCCTGACAACATTGACAAGCAGCTCAACTTGTACATCAAGGGAAAATCACACAACTGAAATTATTCACGTACAAATACTTATAGGTCAATGTTTTCAATTTTATGTGCCTGCTCTTAAATAGTGGCTAATGCAAATACTGGAATTACAAGTATCGTACCTCTACATACAAAATTTATAAATAGCACAAAAGTAACTACCATAGGTCTTGAAAACTTCCATGCACCTTATTAGAGAATCAAACTTTTAATAAAGAAGTTATATACTGAGATAATAATTGAATAAGTAACACAAAATCTTTAGAAGACAAAGGATTTTTACTGAAAACCATTATAAAAAGACCATTTTCTGGATAAGATTCATTTTATAACTTGTTCCACACAATTTGTCACAAAATGTCCATGAAAGGACTATGGTAAAGTACAGACAAAGAAAGAAGGTTATAAAGAAACAAAATTTGCCTCATCATTTCCTTCTTCCATCACTTTGTTTTATCTACAGCGTAGCTACAAGGGGTTGTAACCAAATATGCTCCAAAATGAACTACTGATACAATGAATTCTGGGAAGGAAAAAAAAAAGCTTCCAAATAACAGAATTTTATTTTTAAGGTACACTGTTTTTATGGGGTTTCTAACTGATTCTCTAACTTGGTAATACTCTTTTCTGCCCACCTTGACTCTTGGCATTAGAATTTGGCAGATAATTTCTGTCTACTTATGGTTTTACATGCTCTTAACAGAAAGGTGACAGTAAGATTAAAACTACTAAGAGATGAACCTCATTCAAATGTCTTATCTCAGGAAAAGATAGAGTACGTTGTAGAAACAGGGGTGGTGGTGTATGTGCAGGGAGTTATTATTTTATTTGCATGGCATGGACAGGAATAAAGTTTGAGGGGTTAGGACGAGGCAGGCAGAAGAGGCAGTTATGAAAAGTGCTTTCAGCCTTTCCTTTTTGTAGCATGGACAGTTGGCCACGCAGCTGCATAGCTAGTGGTATTTGACATGACTTTTAAGTTGTTCTCCAAAAGCTGCAGTGAAAAGGAACAGAAAGTCAATGGTACATTAACTCCATATTAAATATTCTGTCTTAACATTATTGTCTGTGGTTCCCTTCCAAGGTGAAGTAGCCAGCTGAAACACTCAGCTGTGCTGCTCTGGCTGGCAGGGGACCAAAACCAAGAACAGAATTCCCCAGTCCACTGAGCTTGGCCTTTAGCAGGCTGGAGCATCGTATCAGCACCATCCCACAAGCAGTTTACCAGTCCTGGACAGATAATGGCATGAACAGAAAAATGTTCCACCAGCTGTGCAGCAAACAGAGCAACGTTATCTACACACTCCACATTTAAGACCGTTTTTAAGATCTGACACCATTAAAGGGAAGTAGAAGTCTTATTCTGTACAGTGACACCACAACAACCGCTTTCAGGAAGGGCAAACTCAGTTTGGTGTGAGAAATAACACATACAAGACTTCCATGTAATTGGTAAATCATCATTCTGTGTGGACTCAGCTAGGTCAAGCTTTGATAAATGAGGGAAGGCTGGAATCAAAGTCTTCCCTTATTTGTCAAATTACTAACCAGCTGCAGTAAACTAGGAAAATACTGAACCCCCTTTTCGTTGTTTAACTTGTGAACCTGGAAAAATCAAGTTACTACTGCACGGTTTGCTTAGGGACACCACAACACCAAAGACAGGTTTGGTGTCCTCACCTCAGACTTTTTAATGCTCAGGAACAGATTTGTACTTCTCAAGTAAATACAAGTATACAGCCATGTAACGTAAGAACAGACGAATTACGTATTCTAAGACCATCATTCACTGCATACACCCCAACTACATAAATGTGTCAGCTCCCCTGTGGTGCAGGGTTACAAAGCTAAAGAGAGGCAAGATGCCACACTAGCTAAATATTTGGCTAACATTCAGTAACAACCAAAAGGGTGAACAAGCTGATGCTGAATAACAGAAAAGACAAAGACATACTTCCCATGTTAAAAAGTCAAGCAAACTCTGGGATACCAAAATATTTATCAAAATTACACCCCAACCTCACCAGGTGGTATAAGATGAATAGGAGGTAGCTGCATTTTGGTGGAGAAGATAGGGCAAAAAAAAAAATTCAGATCCACCCCAAAATAATAAAGCCAGTTTTATGAAAAGAAATACCTCTACCTAATAAATCAAACCTGGAACATAACAGGTTAATTTAAGTGGTTCTTTTCTTTTCTTGCTATTAGATAGCTGCCTCTGAAGAAGAATGCTAGTTATGCAATTGTATATAGCTCAAATTCCCCAATTTGTATTGCATTTCCTTTTCAGTAAGAGATCAAATATATGAATGCTTTTCAAAACAGATTTCTGGAAGTACTGTTTTTAAGGTTATAATTTTTTTCCGCTGTACTTTAAAAGCCCTCTCTCAGTCAACAATGGATTATGTTTACAAATATACTTCCTTTGTGCCTGAATTTTGCTCTCCTGGACATCCAGACCACGTTTATTTCCAAACAGGATGTTTACCTGAGGTAGGGAATATGAATTCCGTGAGCATGGCGTAATTACGTGGCTCTGGAAACTTTTAGTGGAGTGTAAGTGACATCACTGACAGAACATCAACAGGAAGGGCAGGAAGTGTTTTATGTTTTTGCACTGTTTGGTGTGATAAAAACAATAAAAATACCTATTAGCTTGCACTGCAGTCCTGCTGCATCCCGTCTCAGTCATTTAAACACACACACACACATCACCACTGTTAGTAAGATGCCTTTCATTTGTGTCACTGAATTAAATATATATATATAAAAAAATATATATAATCGTCCCCCACTAAATATTTTAGAAGTTTTATGCTTTGAGGAATTCAAAGCTGAACAGATTTTATTTAATATATATGTTTTGATTAAAAATGTAGGCTACATTCAGATTAATTTCCACAGGAACCTTCTTTTAACAGTCAATATAGCAGTCAGGAAACTGAGCACCGGATATTCCAGATAGCAATAGTAATTTTCCAAAATCTTGAAAAAAATCATTTCTGGACACCTCGTGATAGCGGATGGAATATATATCCTGTCTGTATTTTAATTAAAGCAGACTTAAATCACCACCAATGTAATGACTACAGGCAAGGACAAAGAGTAAAATATTCCCATGAGACAGACCGGTCACTTTAGTGGAAGAAAAATGTAGAGAACCAGAGTCATTAGTGGGGACAAGCATTAGACAACAGACAAGTCCATTTTCTCCCAATGGATACCATCAGTGAGGTATGACAGGGTGTGACAGTCCGTATTTATTTAGGGGACTAGGACAGCAAACCCACCAATAAAAAGAAACTGAACAGTTTTCTTATTTTCTCAGCAGCATATTCTTTTCTAAAAATAGCGATTTTAGGAGAAAGGATGGCAACCACCCATGCTCCAGCCTAGATTTATAGCCTACTCACTAAGGCACTCATGCAGAAGCCAACAAACATTTTCCACCATCAAGCCAAAAACATCGTACCTGGATTTCCCAATATCTCGGGGGACACTCTAGCCTCTTACACACTGAACAGACAGCAGGAACCTCAACCACTACCTGTGCTCTAAGATAAAATGGTGAGATAGTTCACACACCTGAGCAATGGGCACCTTTTGTGACATGATCCAAGACTCTGAACCTCTGTTCCAATTAGGTGCCTACACCCAAGCTAGAAGGCAACATCTGATTGCTGGGAAAGGCCACTGTTTAAAGGCATTTCCTATTCTTCAGCATATTAATTAGGCGGTTCATAGATCTGTACCTCCCCTCATGCAATGCCCTCTAAACCCAATCCAACTTACATTAGCTTCTTGAAGGCAAAGTTTCAGTGTCAACGGCCACACAAGGGCTATTCTGCCTCCTCCCCTCTTCCCACCCATGGCCATATACTCAAAACTTTCCTCCTTTCGCTGGTTCTAGCAATCAACTGATCTGACTTGACTTATGGATGCAAGAGCGCAAGCGGTGAGAGACAGAGGAATGTGCAGCCAAGGATGAGGGAGAGAGTAAAGCCTCCTATTTGGACTTATGTCTGTAGTTGCCTACTCTTCATATATTCCTTTACAAACTAATATATAGTTCAAATCATACCCAGTTTAGTATTTCTCTTAATAACCCCCACCCTCTGGGACAGGGCTGACAGCCAATTCAATCAAACTGCCTAATTCCATTACAAATATTTTTCTAAGTGTTTTTTGCTTTTCTTTGCCTGGGTGGCAGAGGTGAGGGGCAGAAAGCAGATTAATGTTCAGGGAACAGGTAAAAATCAAAGACAGAAGCCAAAGGAGAAAAATCTTATTGAACAGGCATTTTGGAAGAGTTACCTAAAACTTAATCCATTTCTATTCTAACAACTAAGCACCCATCTACATCCTGAGATAAATACTGTGAAGACATTTCTGATCACCTAGCAAAACATACCAATACTTCCCAGAACAGCTCCCTCTACATTTTATTTCATTTGTATATAGAAACAGTCCTGCTTTCAGAAAAAGCAAAGAACAGACATGACAAATTCAGAGAGATTTTTAGGGCAGTAAAGCCATCGACACTGCTCTCCACCATTTTTGATTAAAGATCACATCCACTCAGTATATTGGCTGTACAGTGACCATGGCCCACTGTTCCTTCAGTAACTGTGTAATTTTGAGTCACATCAGGTTGAGCTCTCAAACTAAAAGGAACAACAGAAGCATTATGAAGGAAGAGGGGAAAGTAAAACGTAGTAATAGGAATCCTGTTAGACTCAGGTTTTTGCTTAACTGAAGTCCAAAGCAAAACCATCAACACTTTCATGGAGGCTGGGATCTGCTTTTCCTCCACACTATACTAAGGTCCAATTTTCCTCTTTTATATTGTGCTAAAAGCAAACAACTGAAAAATAAGTAAGTACACGGCAGCAATGTCAATTTATTCCCAATTTACAGCATGATAAAAACCCCCATATATAGAAAAAAAAGTCTGTTTACACCTACTGCTAAGTGGGTTTTTGGATTGTAAAAAGAACAAAGTTCTAGAATATTCTGAAATACTTCTAACAGACTCTACAGTTTTAATTCTAGTAGTAAACACCATCCATAAGAAGTATTCATTTAGAAAAGTAAACCGATTATTTAATAACTGTTTCTCAACTAAAACACACATCTAACATCCAACCAGCTATTTTCATGTTTAAATAAACAAATGCCAGTTCAGAACCACATGTTCCCAGCACATATAATAAACAGAAGGAAAGTACATCTTACAAATTTGACACACAAACAGCAAGGAAAAAGTGAATGGGCTTACCTGTGAAAAATACCACCCATAGAGTGGAAGCCATTTTAACCCATCTTTCAAGACATACCGGACATGCCCAAGAGCATTCTGCCTAATTGCCAGCATGTCCGCAATAATCCAATCAACTGCAAACACAAAAGCCCAAAATGTTTTGTTAGTTTCTAACCGCCACTCATGAAACAAAAAGCGCATGTTGTACATATAAATATCATTAAAGGTTTCTGTACTAGAAGTTCTGAACTAGAATTTCTTGCTCCTTAGGTCAAGGATGGAAAGAGACACAGTAAACAGACAAGCAAATCTATAAAAGTGCTAAGACAAACAAAAAAAATACAAACCTGTACACTGATGATTTGATAAATATATTACATTTTCTTTATTTTTTGGCAAATCCCCATAGAGTATTACCTAAAAAAAAAAAAAAATAATTAAAAAATAGTGTTACTTCATTATTTATTTTCATTGCATTAGACAGTAATGAGATCCAATGCAGTAAATAGCTATTTACTAGGAAACCTGCCAGCAAGGTAGCACCATTAACAGAAAAACACCTCATCACTGCATCAGTACCCATCATGCATACAACTAACTTATCAACAAAGCAGTGAATATTAATTAATGAGGGCTTAAGAAAGCTATTCTGTTCTTGTGCCTCAGCCCTTGAACTGGATCCATGGAAGGTGACCTACATCAACAAGATCCCTACATTAATATAATTAAAGGTAAAGAGGAGTCATAGACATGTACAAAACCACCACTTAAATTTATACATTTAATGAATAAGACATGCTTCGGCCAGACACTCATTATTCAATCTAAAATGGTAAGTTTTCCTGGATTACATCAAGAACAAAATCTCAACCATTTGCCATGATTTTAACCATAAAGAACGAACGAAAAGCATGAGGTTGAGGGGTCTTCAGCTTCCAGCCAGCAGGTTTTGTTATGGTTTTTTTCTCCATTATATTAAAGACAGCTTTTACCCTTGTAGTTTCCTGCCCCTGAAAGGTTAATTGCATACTAGTGAAATAACCTTCTGAGAGCATGACTACAAAGCAAGATGCTGAAGCAGTAATCCAAGTCACCTTTTAAAATCAATTAATTCAATTACTTCTATTTCAAATACAAAATGAGAAATGAATTAAACCAATTCTGAATGGAAGAATCCATGCAGCCATTTAATTACCTTCAATAAATATTTTCATTATCTAATGAAGCTTAGTTCTTCCAACTAGTACATTCTAGGCAGCATTCCCTCCTTGGTCTGCCAATACCAATGGCTGTACTCCTTGTTTCTGGAAGTTAGCTGTATTAAACATACACTCTTTGAAGTGACGCCATTCACCAAAACCCAAAGCACTACTTGGAATGTTTAGCCATTTATTATGGTCCTAGTCTGGACCATCTGGGAATTTCATCAGGAAGATCTAATGAATATTCAGATCTTGATTAATATCGGAAGGTCTCTACGAGCAATTCTGGAAAAGCTGCCCACCTGTGAGTTAACCCGTGATACTAGATGGGTAACGCCAGGCAAAAACCCCACATAAAGCTGTATGTTTTAAATTCATGCTGTTCCTTCTTTGAAAATGCAGCTGCACTGTTGATCAAATTTTGTTTTCAAGGCAAGAAACCAGATATTGGCAAACTGAGATATTCAAGAAATATGTGAACAAGAGGTCATCCACCATACAGTAAAGAGAACATTACTTATTTGAATTTTTTTTCAAAAAAAAAAAAAAAAGGCATGCACAATAAACTTTAACTGAACTTTATTTGTAAGAAGTCAGTTGACAAGTATATTCTGAACAGTATCCAAGAAATTCAAACAAGATTTTGCTGTAGGAGTAATTTTCTCATTAAAGTTCCAGGAGAATTTATAACCTTACTGCTGACACTCTAGGTACCACACACTATTTAGTGCAAGGTAGCAGTCAGAGGGTCTCACCTTACAGTTCAGGTGCAAAAATTCCACTGAAATAAAAAATTATCTTGATATTCTCACTTATGGAGTTAGAGCTTCATTTTTCAAGTGTACACTTTTCCAGCAGTGTTACACACTAGGTCCATAAATACTGTTTTCTTTAATTTCAAGTTAAGACTCCACTATGCAGTTTCTGACAAAGACTGTTTTAGAGGAAGGGAAAAGGCCCAATACAACACATCGCTAAACCAGAAAGTCCTGAATGTTATCTGTGCTTTTGTAAAATGTAAGAAAATAAGAAGAAGAGGAAAACAAAATCTGCCCTTGACACCGTGAGAGCTGCCCCACACAAGAAACAGGATTTGAAATACACAATTTATAATTTCAACTTGTAAAAATTTCCACTTTAATGTACAAAGTCTAAATCTCAGTGTAATCAGACCCACAATTCAAAGTATTCACTTGTGAATATTGCATGAGTAAAAACAAATATACAGGATCATTCCCTTAAAAACACACATATGATTGTGTCTGCCAAATGTAACAGTTAATCTGTATTATTTTTTATTTCAGTAAGATTGGATCTAGTTCACTTTTTAATCCCAGAGGGACACCCGCTCATTGGTACTGTAAGCAATTTCTATATACAATATTATGTCTTACCATAACAGTTACATATGTTTACATGTAATGGACCAAAATTTTTTACTTATGATAAAACACACAGCTATACTGTTGTACAGAACTAAAAAAAAAAAATTATTTTATATATATATATCTTTTCCTATTTATAGTTAGTTCTCATTAAACACCGAAAAATTGGATATTTTATTTCAAAGCAAAGGAAGGAGTGAGAAAATCTGGAAACTCTATTTTGTTTGCTCAGATGGCTCAGCCTAAGAGGATGCAACAGCTTTAGGTGCAAAATCATTCACTTCAGCACTGACCATTTCAGTAATCTGGAGAAAAGGCTTATACAGTTCATGAAAGGCGAGCGAATAGCTACTCAGGTATCAGACATTCACAGCTAGGAACTGAGAGCTACAAACTTACGATACTGTTACTACAAGCAGGTAAGAATGGCAACTTCCAACCTGCATTCTCTAGAGGCTTCTTCAGATTTCACAGGAGACACCTACTCTGTGGGCAGCCACCCAGCTCTCCTTCTGAGAATGAAGTGGTTTTGCTTTATTGCTGTGTTTCTGGAAATTCTCACAGACCTGACACAACAGAGGGCTAACAGTTAAGAGCGTTGAATCCTGCAGAAACCTTGCCCTTTTCCCTTTGAGATGATGTCTGAAGAATTCAAGGGCCTGTGGATAAGCAGGGGAAGAGTCCCCTCAGGGCAAGCCTTCAGTTTCTGGAATCTGACAGTTTTAGGTGAACCACAGCACCTAATGTATATTATAGCTGCAGAGGGAAATGATAGATGGAGTACTCTTCCTCATGGTCTCCAGAAAACCTCTAACTCCTTGCTGTTTTTTGTAGCTAACTGCAGAATTCCCTGCTGCAGAGACTGGGCAGCCTCTGGCTCCTTCTCAGTCTGCTGGTGCAGAAGAGATCTGGGGACCACAGCAAAGGCAAGCGCTTGAGTGATTTTACCAGGGACAGCAATGCAGGAACAAGTGACCACAGCCCCAGGGTGGGTGCACGCCCCTTCTGAAGCAATCCGAAGAGATGAGAGCAGCCACCAGACTCCTAGCCCTCCTCAGAAGAACGGTGCCGATCCCAGGGTGTGCAGAGCACCAGACGGGGTGGTCTCCCCCTCTGCAGGGCACTCACCAGCCAGCACCAGGGAAGCAGTGCCGGACATGCTTGGGAGGCAATTTCCAGTTTCAGAAGCTAACATACCCAGTGTTTCACCTATTTTATGCACAGCTCTCCAAATGCCACAGTATACATACATTCTACCTACCTATCAGGTTGAGAGACTGAGAAGATGAATGTCCTGTCTGCCACAACGAAGCAAGTGAGGAACCTATTCATTTGAATGGGTGCTGCTTTGTTAAAAAAATAAAAGGCATAACGAAGTCAAGCAAAGAAAACAAGTTAAAAGGAGGAGCAACACAGCAAGCCAAAGTAAGCAGAGATTTGAGGGAAAGTATTTAAAATGCAGATTTACAGTCTAACATTGCACACATTACTTGGGTACAGAACATTAAAACGTGTGCTTTTAGCCATGTTCTGGTTGCTTCACAGCCCAGTTCACGAGAACGGGTAATACAGTTACTGTTAATACGGGTCTTTCACATCTGTTTACATAGCAGTGCTGCAAACTCAATTCGGTGAGGTCTCAAATAGAGGAGACTGGATGCTGTTAGATTCCCTTCTGTGGGAAGACTGGTACCCAGCTTCCCCGGATGCCACACACCAAGCTGCTCACACACTCAGCGGGCACAAGACACATCTCAGAGTGTCATGGCCAGAGAAAGCTCTGATTCACTAGCAGAAGGTTACAGCAAGTTCTCCTGGTGGGAGAACTTGCTAATTCAGTGACAGGCTGATCTAGGCATGCAAATGGAAACTCTTAGGTGATCTGGTGACACCGGTTTCAGCTTCCCTAGCAGCCTCTGCTGCTTCCAGTGCAACATATTCAGCTGTGCTCATGTGGTAGGTCACGTAGCAATGTAAAATAGTCCTGCACCGCAGCCACACCGGACTAACTCATAATTTGCATAGGTTTTCACTGCAACAAGGTGGATGCTCCCAATTGAGAGTTTTATTTCTTGCTTATGAAACCTGTATATACCAAAGAAAATTAAATAGATAATTTAATCACATCCTAGCTACATCAGCTCAGTAAACATGGCCATGACAAAAATAACTCAAGAGGTAAAAGTAATCATGCTATCAGAAGACCTGCTTGCAGGTCAACCAGTGATCACATCGAACTCCTAGCAAAGAGGCTACCTTAATATGATAACTGGATGTGGCTGATAATGGGAGCAGTTCAGGAGCTGACCTGCAAGCAGATGTGGCACTTCTGCTCCAGTGGCACTAAGGCAACACAGCTGGTTATTGGTGGTAAAAACACAGGCCATCTCATCTGATGTCTTATCACATGTCTACCAGCACACTTACTCTGGGTTCCTGAGACTTCTTAAGCCTCCTCCCTTCTCTATTCAAGGAAACTAGGTGTGAATTGCAGCATGATACTCCCTTCTTTGCTGTTACTTCAACAAAACTGATGTGCACTGGGGCACTTTGTCGAGAAGGTGAAGCATTCCGATCAGGAAAAATGTCAGCTTCAAGCTTAGACCATAGCAACTGGAAAGAAGGATAAAAGCAGGAAAACATTCCTTCCCTCTCCTGGAAGAAGGCAGGAGAAACAGAACAACCAAGCAAACTTCATATACTCAGCTGTGCTATCCTCACAACATGCACTTCTCTCCATTTCGCCATTTCTTCCTCACTACTTTTATAACTGGGACTGCATGCTCTTTGGGACAAGAGCATCTTTATTAGCTGGGCACTACTACAACGTTGAGTGCTTGTTAAAATAAAGAGTATCCTAGGATGTATTTCTCATGTGTTTGTTAAAAAGTTTAGATATAATTTTGTGAAAAGGCAGAGCTTGCATCAACAAACCACCAAAAGCAACTACCAGATACGGCTTCTGAAATCAACATGTAACCCTGTGCAAGCTGACTTCTGCAGCACTGCTGCAGGCATCTTATGGGAAGTTGTTCAAATTCTCTCTTAGTCTAAAAACCTGCCTGATGACACAACCAGTCCTTTGAGCTTCTAGAAAAAGTACCTCAGATCACAGAATCCATTTACCCTGCTTGAGAAGAAGCAGGCCTAAGACAGGATACAAATGGGGAGCTTGTACTTGGTGCTGACAAGTTTCTCAGGTTTTCAGATGTCCTACTATAAGAATTTAAAATGTTTATTTTTCTTCACGGAAGATAGAGAAGCACTTTTATTTGTGTTTAACAGAGAGGCGTTTCACTTGCCTACAGCATAAGGAATATGAATAGGACAGGAGAAAGGACTTTCACATTTTAGTTTTTAGTTGCTTTTTCTCTATATCTAAAAAAAAAAAAACCCAAAAAACAAAGACAAGTTTACCTTTAAGTATCCTTTTTTCTAAAAATACCTTTAGGTCACATACAGTTTTTAGGTAATGGTCATATTATTGCTACACCTCATAACCTCTTTAGTTAAAGAGACTATCTGCTCAACGCATAATTGCGCAAGTCTGAAGTCTGCTGCTCAGGCTCAGCATCAAACCATAAAAATCACAATGCAATCCATTTTATTAAAGCCCAGAGTTCACTCAAATATTCTGCAGCTATGTATTTTACTGGGGTTCAGTGAAGAAAACCATTGCCAAGAGACTGAGCTCTGGGGAATACCAAGAAGATTCCTGTATGTAATTCAATTTTATTTTAATTTTTTTAATAAATCATTCATTTGATTTAACGAGAAAGCAGATAACTTCAAAAAATAAAGTTACTGCAATTTTATTTCCTTTTTGTAAGAAGACCGTATTAGCAACCTATATGGATTACGCAGGACTGAATCATATCATCTGATGTTAAATATGAAGTCTGTACATTTTTGCTTTCATGCTAACTTTTAGTCTTATGGTCTAAATTGACAAACTGTTAAAAACATGAGTGGTTATGCTTCATTCAATGGCACTAGCTACATGTATAGAAGTCTAGTTCTGATGCTGACTGTAAAGGCTTTACAGTTTCACAGATGAATTAAAGATAATTGACCCCTGAATTAGGGAAAGCTCCTTCTAGCAGAATCAGAATCAATAAAATCTTAAAGGAAATGCAGTCACCTTGTGAGCTAATGAAAACATATATTAATATTTATAATAAATTTTATAATATCTATGTCAGTAAAAATACAGCTTTAGAGTCTTTTATTCTGTGCATATTTGACTATTTTTTGTATCTGAGCATAAAAAAGACTTGCAAATGTTTAGGCTGTAAGAAATTAGTTGCCTAATTTTCTAGAGTTTTATAATGAATTAAGTAATTTTCACTGCAGGCAGGCCATCTGAAGAAAAATCTTGGTCGCTTCACTGCCATCAGCTTATTGAAGGAAATCAAATAAACAGCAACAGCTACCCCACTGATTTTAGAGCAAAAGCTGAAAGAGTTTCATACAGAGAAAAGTTAACTAAAAAGTATATACTCAGACCATCTAGTTGCAGCAGCAGGCTAAATGATGCCAACATTCCCTCCTGTTATTCTGAACACTCTTAACAGTAATTCTAAAAAAACCCACAACCCCCCCCAATCCTACAAAAGGAATGAGACACTTGTCAACAGATGAGCATTATCATGTGTTTAACCATTTTCAATGCCCACCTGCCTGCAGCTTTCACAGATGCTGCAGAGAGGACTGAAATGTGAAAGACTTAATCCTACATGAGCATTATGCACCTTTCCTTGCAGTCCTCCACAAAGCTTCAGATGGTGATTTAGAGCAGGACATCACAAACCACTTCATTCACACTAGTCTAACATTACCTAGAAAGTTATGTATACAGTTTTGCAACTTCTCAATCAGAGGGTGGGTGATTCAGGTGGTGATTATTTAGAGAGGGGGAACATGGTAGCACAAAGAAGTTCTGGGAAATATCCGCAATAACTGGAATATCCAATCTGAGCAAAAGGCTAATTTCAGAGAAAATCAGTTTCCACAATACCACATAAACTGGAGCAATTTCTGTTAGTTTACGCTTATTTAAACAACAGCCCCAGACTAGATTCAACAAAACCACTCCAGTGGTTACCCATGGCACATCAACCAGAAGCAGAAGCTCTTGGCTTCTAAGTGAGCTCAGTGCTGCAGAAGGGGATTCACAAAATCCGTGACGGTGAGCCTGCCAGCTTTGAACTGCCAGAATCTAGCCTACGGAAAGCAGATGCAGATCCTAAATCCTGTCCCGTCCTAACACACTGCTCACTGCTGTAAGAAGGTAGATCTATGGAGCAGGGATCCTCTCTTCTGAAAACAAACTGCTAAATCACCTTTTTCAAAGAAGTGGTGGAGCTATGTGCATGTAGAGAGAATTGAACTGATGCATCCTGTAAATTGAGTTTGTGCTCTAACTCATTAAGTTAAAGAGAGGTACCATAATTTATTCCTTTTGGGGTTTTGTTTCTTTGTTTAAATGGGGGGGGGGGGGGGGAAGAGCTAAAATTTTTTTTTTGTGATCCCCAGTCCTGCCAGCATTAAGTTAAATATCATTTGACAGTACTATGTAGACTATGTAGATTCAGGAGCTTTGCTTGATCAGGGCTATACATGGGTTGGGAACTTTGCCTTAAGCACACACAATTACTTCATTCCTGCCTGTACTCCTTAGCCATCTGAGGAACCTTAAAAAAAGGCATCTGTATAACTCAACTGTTTCAGTCTTGGTGACAGGAAAAAGCGGGACTTATCATAAACATAATTTTAAGATTTTGCCGCCTAAATTCTGAATAAATCCTATTTTCAGTGCCTAAATAATTTACTGGCTCCTTCTGCAAATAACTTGCTTTTGATTACAGTGCGGTTCTACGGCACAGACCATGGAGCAGCCCACAATTACAATCAGTGACCACTTGGGAAAGTCAAAGTTAGAGCACGTAAATAACTTTTATCATAAATCACCAGTAGTTACTTTTTTTTTTTTAGCAAGTACTGCACATATTTCAAATATATAGAGCACATGTGAAAGGAGATTACTTATAAGCTGAGATTTCAACAGGAGGGTTTTTCTGAACATCTGGCATCTTGGTATCGCGCAAAACCTGACCATGCCTTCCAGCACAAGAGTGGAAAGAAGTATTCCATCTGTTTCATTAGGAGAGGAATAGTCTCCCTTATAAGCCTTTGGCATCTCTGAAGATGTCTTCCTGCAGATTTTTGTAATTTACTTAAAAGAAAGGAAAAAGTGACCCACATTTAATGTAGCTATTGTTTACTTCATTACTCTTCTGTAGTGGAAAATACATAACGTCCATGTCCCATCCCGACCATCCCCCCCCCCCCCCCCCCAAAAATAGCAGCTACAGTGCCTTGGTACATTAAGCACATTCTCAAATGTTATCCTTTGTGCACCTCACACCAGCCAGAAGCAGGAAACCTTGTGGCAAGCTTGCAGTGTTCCTCTAGCCAGAGCTCTTTATAATAGGAACTTTGTTTCTAAATGCCAAGGCCTCGTAGGAGGAATTGATCGTATCTTTATTTGTAATACTCATATAAATGTTTTTATCAAGTACAGACAGAACTGGTGTGAAGTTATCAGTGAGTCGACACGCATGGGAAAGGGTATGATTAAGAAACCTCTACACCCCTACGTCCTCTGCTTGTGATTGTGGAGTAAGATTTTTGAAAGCTCTTCTACACATAATTTTCAATAAGTACTTAGAATTTAAGCACTATGGACTTTCAAGGTGAGGCAAAGGAATCATTACACAGCAGAAGAGAACATGCAGGGGGGTATCTGAGCTAGCTTCAACTAATCTGGCTCTAGACCTGAACACAGTAAACTTGAATCAGCCTCAAAAAATAGCCACTGTTAAAATCACTCTAATATCTGCTCACCACCACAGCGTGTAAATGAGCCAGTTCACCTGCAGCTTGCTCCGGACTGTGCACTATGTTTGCTTATGCAAAAAGAAACAAGCGTGCCCTCAGATTTCCAAGTAGCATTAGAAAATGGAACGGGATAACTCTGCAAGTCAATCCATAAGTTCCAGAGGAAAAATTAGTGCAACTAACACAATATAGTTCAAAGTCACCCAAAATAATTATTTTTCTTCACATCCAGTTATGTGCTCAAATACAGATTCGACCAAATCACAGGTAGCTGATTTTACATTTAAAAATCAAACTAGCACAAACTCTATGATTTCCTAGTCCCACACTGAGGAGCTAGTTAGAAAAGGGAAGATGACAAGTAATATGTGACAGAAGTGAAATGAACAAAAGAAGAAAATAACTCCCCTGGTTTTTTATCCTAAATCTCTTCATAGCATAAATTCAAATTGACAGAACAAAGATTAAAGAATATTCTTCCCCTGAGAAGACATGCTTCCTCATAATTGTAATGTCAAAATCCCTGACATCTGAGCCTACTTTAACTAAAACAACTAAAACTGAGGAAAAAAGGATACCCTGTAAGCCTGAGGTAAACAGTTTGAAATAATTGGAGTCAAATGTTTAACTATGAATAGAATCTCCTCTTAGCAAGAACAATGTCTGATGGTGGAGTACCAGGAGAAAAAACTTCTCAATTAACAATCATCCTTACATAAAGTATCTGGACATATTATGTAAGCAGAAGGAAAGGGCATGGAAGAACACTGTAAAACTCCATGGCTCAGTATCTACCAAAACACAGTTAAATGCAAAAAGAGGAAAGTGTATAAAACTCATGCAGGTTTAAAAAAAAAAAAAAAAAAAAAGTGGAATTTAAAAAAATGATAAATACCATTTCTATTTTCAAATGCAACAAATCATGCAAAATCAGGACAACTTATATTAAGAACTGAATATACTAAAAATCTTAAGGTATTCAAATTAAAATATATTTAAACAGAAAAATTTAAAATCAAACCATGAGATTGTAAAACTTCCTGGGCCAAGTACTTGGAATCAGAATTTGTAAGTGCATTCAAACCTGCCTTTGACTCCTCAGCTTTTCCTACCTGACAAATACTTGACTTTTTGAGATTTTTGTAAATACATGTATCTAACTTTAAAATGTAAACATACATATTAGTTTTAAATTGTAGACTGCAGTAGGTAAGGCTGATACAAAATTCAGATTAATTTGTGACTTGCAAATTAGACAACATATACCAGCCAAATCTCCACAAAAAACATCTAATTTATGAACCCAAACAGCAGTTTTGGTTCAGGTAGCTGATACTTGATTTCTAAAAATGCTAACAGACCTCAGTTTTAATTTATTTCTTTTATTTTTCATATATCGAGCAGGAGGTGGGGAATGGTCAGGACCAGCACCAAATACGGAATCTCCCCATACTAAATTCTTTCCAGATTGCCCCAGAGCCAAATCTGCAGCACACCAGAACTGTAGCTGATATCCAGACGAACCAGTCGTAAAGGACTTAATTTTCACCTTCAGAACAACAGCCGAAGGCAGACAGAACAAAAATTAAGATATATGCAAATAGATATCTTTTGCAGTATCTAAAAAAGAAAGAGCACAAGGCTTACATACCTAATGTATCTATTTTTGCTGCCTCACACCACAGTTGAACCTTAAGAGTCTAAAATTAGGCATCCATCTCAATTTGAAAGCCGCATCCCTCAGGCTTAGCAGGTATCACTTAATTTCTGCTACAATAACACACAAGACTTTGTTGTATACTATAAAAGACATACATGCCTGGAGACAGCTGTGCATTGCAATCTCTAATGACACGAGCCAGGGCAAACCGTCTTCATGGAGCCAATATCACTGCAGAAGAATTTCACTGGGCTTGCTACAAAAGTTTACCACACAGAAGTGATTCACTTCACTACGTTCTCCAGTTTCTTTTCAATCTTTGCACCGCACCAATCCCCAAATTTCTACCGCTCCCCCGAGTCCCTCATTTGATATTTCTAGCATCACAAATAAATGACAAGTTATGATAATCTTAACCTCTCAACACTCCTCCCAACAGCTAACATAGTTTCGCAAAGCAGCAACATAAGCAGGTGCTAACAAAAGTTGGCGGCTGCAAGCCACGTGGAATGAACTAGGAAAGCCCAAGCCCTTGGAGGCTGCTCAGCTCCCACCCAAGCTTGGAAGTTTGCCTTGCCTGCAGCTCTGTACCTTCCCACTCAGTTCCCACACCATCCCAGTACTCTCCCACTACTGAGCTGCCAGACTGGGAGGAGAGCTCAGGGAACTCAAATGCAGGTTCATAAAAACAGGCTCATGCCAAAACGCAATTGTCAGCACCTTCTTCCCAAACCCAACTGGAGAAGGGTGAGAAGTGACGTCTCCTTTTGACCTTCCAGTTATGGCATTTGCACGGGAAATGGGTCCTCACCTCGAGGGGCGTCAGACCCTGTCACTCACATCTACCACCAGAAAGCAGCTCAGACAAACCTTCGCCCTGTCTCGATGAAGCCTGGTTATGATGCCTGCCCCACTGTGGAGAGGCAAGAACCAGGTTCCTAAGAAATGACAACCCACCTCACCAACAGCAACCAGAAGCACCTCCCTGATGTGAGTACGCTGCTTGACCATTAGACTTGCACTGCCTCTTTTACTTCCCACCTCCACCTTGGGCCCTCCCGAATTACCTGTTGGATAGCTGAACAGCTTCAAAAGGGAAAGCAGGGAATAAGTAAAGATAGCTTTGTCTGGGAATGCTGCTGTCCTGGGAACAGAGATGGGCACAGACCTCATAGCCCTCACTTCCAATGCAAGTTGGCGAATAGCTAGAAGACTAAGTGTCTATCCCAAGCTCAGACACCGAGCTCTCCTCACAGATTTCCTAGGAAGCCAAGACATGAAACACAGCATGGGCTCTACTCCACTGGAAAGCATCGTCAAGAGTTCAGCAGCACGATGTCCCCACAAAGTTTTAATTTGCTCTAATTGTAAGTAGTTTTCAACCTTGCTGGGACACATCAAGTCCAAGCTTCAATACCAATGCAGAAAGCACACTGCGTTGTTTAAAAGGGATCTCTTGTACTTTCTAAAATAGTTAGAAATGCTACAGCTCTGCTAAACAACACTGAGGTAGCATCTGATTCTCACAGCCCCTTCCAGAGTCCCGTAATGACAATGAAAACCAGAATTTCATGATGCCTTTAATGAAAGCACCACTTCCAAAAACTCCTATTCAGCAGGAAGCGGTGATAGGGAAGAGAGCTGATGCAAGCACTGAACAAAATCCATGCACATTAATTCAGTCATGGATTTTATTCAATTGTCAAAACCTTTCAGATGGAAAACGATCCTTTAGGAAGCAGATGGAGGTGATGATTTCTTTATTATTTCTTCACTGCCACTCAATACAAAATATCAAACACAATTACAAAAAAAAAAAGTTGAAGAACATTTAGTCCACATGTGATCTGAAACACGTGCACAAACACAACAGGCATTAATTTCATCACCCTGACAGCAACTGGGATAAGATGCTAAGGGTCACAGAGAAATGACAGCATTCATCATATTGAATTACTAGTTCTTTCAGCCCTTCAAACATCCTAATCACAGGCGTATTTGCAGTCATTTTGGTTTTCACATTCTATGGTACGACGCAACCAGTTTTTGTCTGCATGAAATGTAAGAGAGCAGACTTCCCTAACACAGTAAAGACAAAAGCAGTAACACAACAACAGTTCACAGGCTACTTGATTTAGAAACTTGGGGCCAAATCAACTATTAGCACAAGCAGATGCAAGTCCTGCAAAGCACTTGAATTGCACCTGTTTGTGTCAGTGACTGTTTTGGCTCATCACTGATAAAATTAACATCCTTTGCTCTGTAAGACTTTCTACTCACTTTACATAGAGTTCAAGCATCTCCTATATATTCCTTCTAGAAAAGAGTACTGTAGCGCTTCTGCAGCTTACAGCAGGACAGGTGGGAAGCAACACAACTACATTTGCATCAAAAGCGACGTAAGGCCAAAGCAGGGCCATTCTCTCTATGCCACTTTCCAATGGACTGCATTTACAAATTTTCATTACTATGAGTTTATAATCCTGGAGATTGTTGAAGAGCACTGTCACAATGCTGCATAGGAATTAATTTTATATATTTATAGCTCCTTAATAAAATTCATGGATATTTGCTAAACTGCAGTTGCATTGACAAATTTACACAGCATCATAGGATTTTACTTTATAGTCATACTGGCTTTGACCAGTTTACCTCATTTACAGGACTGGGTTCTGGGTTGCGTTTTGTACTCTAAATACTGGTTCTTCGATTTTCTACAGCTGACTCTTGCATGATAGTCACCAAAAGGGCTATTTTTGGCAATTCATTAACAGAATTCTAGTATCATTGGAAAACTTAAACAGGTGTGACCCAAAATTTAAAAAGGGGAAGTATTTACAGTATGAGAAAGTAAGAAACTTTTACAGTGACTTCAGGAGCCACTCTCTAGAACATAAATACTCAGTAAGGGTTCACAGCAATTGTAGTTCTGTAATTATTTTAGATCTCAAGTCCACTACTTAAGAGAAAGGGAATTACTAGTCTTCCAAGATTTTCTGTCATGCTGATCAGGTTATCACCTTATTTAGTTACATTTCACAACTGAAAATAATTTGCTACTAAGATAAAACGCCTTCCTAGTATGAACTAGAGTTTTTGTTTTAATAAACTTGGCTAAAAATATCCAAGTCAAGGAGAACAAAAAAAGAAGAAAAATAATGCTTGTGCATTCAGTCGTGAGGGGGAGACAGATATAGATACTTGATGGACCAACAGCAGATGATACACAGAAACATCACTTCCTGACAAAATAAATTAAAAATGAATATCAAGATACAGTAGTATTTCATTCAGTCAAAAAATAATCGACATTTATGATCCAAACCAACTTTACTCTATTAAGGCCCCACTCACATTACTGGGAATTTCAGCAAAATTAGTATTTTAAGATCAGACATCTCAAATGATGCTCTAAGGCAGTTGTGAGTATCGTATTGAAAAACCACAAACACTCCAAGCATAATAAACCAAAGAATGTACATAACATTAAAGACTTCTTATATAGGGTAAGACAGTGGCAGTGCTAAGAAAGTCACTTAAGGCTTTGATTAAGTCACTTAAGCATCTGTATAATCCCAATTACTTCAGTGAGACTACGCAACAAATTCCAGTATTCTGATGGATGAGGTTGTTGGCCTCTCATTTATCCAGTCACAAAAAAATAACCCAACACACTTCAAACAATTGAATAAATTAACAGATCTGAAAGAGATGCTGAACTTCTCCCACCCATGGCTACTATGATGCTTTAATGCTGGTAAAGCCCTACAGCTGCCTTTATGAAGCCACGCAAGTTACTATTCTTGCACTGTTTTTTGGATTAAGCGATTAAGTTTAATGATGCTACACTTCTGCATCCAATTACAGGCCTTAAAACAGCCAATTCATAGTAGCTCTCACGTTACCATCCCAATCTCAAAACACTCAGGCACGTGCTTAACTTTCCACTGTGACTTTCAAGTTAAACGTGTTCAGTGTTTGCAAGAGCAGGTCTGGAAGGACACACTGTTTCTCCTCCTTAAACAAATGGGGGATATCTTCCAGTTAAACGATACGTGAATTTTAAGGATTCTACCTCTTACCTCTCTACCCATGTATCATATTTTCCAAGTTTTTATTTACCTTTCAGCCTCAGTTATTATTTTACTTATCCTATGACATATGCCACATTGGTTTTGTGGACTGTCGTATTTGTTTCTGTTACCCTTTATTTCAGCTTTGCATGTATCATCTCCTCTTAACATTGTCTGTTGCTTACTGTGACAAAGCACCTCTGTTTTAATAGTCCTAAGTGATCACCTGTACTGTCTCCCACCATTTTTTTGTGTGTGTGGATGAAGTTTATCAATGCAATAAAAGCAGAAGTCAACAGATGATGGCTGCCTTTTTGTTTCTTTTGGTTAGCATTTTCCTTTCTGTACCTTTATGTCACAGGCATTTTTTTTTGATAAAAGTTCTTATGTGGTAAAGTTCTTATATGATAAAAGTTAAAAGTGGTTGCTACTCAGTGCACACTATTTGTAGGAAATTTGAATAAGTTTTCTGTTACAATTTATATATCTTGATTTTTGGCTCTCATTCTTAGAATGGGTTGAATTTAACTACTATACTGCTACTTTCAGCAGCTAATGACCAAAGTGTGTTACCAGACATCAAGATATCTGCATTAAAGATACTACATAAAAAAGAAGGCAGATAAAACAGTAAGTACTTAATCCGCTTCCCTTTTACCTCCTTTTTTTTTTAACAGAGATGTAAATCGCAACACAAGTTCACTAATTTGGACAACACGCAAGAGTGAAGTTACAGGAGTTACAAGCTGAATCAAAAACTAATTACCACTTAAGTAAGATCTCACTTGTTTTGTATCCGTTCTATTTAGCCTGATGTCAACCTGTGCAATTCTTCTATCTTTAGCTAGCTTTGGGGGTTTCCATGAGAGCTGGTATGAAGTGAGGCCTACAACTGCTCAAGAGTGGGAATTAGGGAGACCTAGCCTGATTTTGAAATAAATGCTTCATAAGAGAGTGGACAAATGGTTTAGCTGTAAATATGAAGGGCTTATTTGTATCAGTCCTGTCACCTGCCAATCAACATGTAAGCACTTGTTATTCTTTACTCTCAAGCACCTACAGCTGACACTAACTTCAAATACAATTCTGTATATTCAGATAACTTTGAAAGTCAGGTTTAGGCACAGTGAGCACCTGTCATTTATGTAATTATTTTTTAAGCGTAGAATTAAAAGTCTCCTTATTTACTCTTCAAATTACAGACAAATATTTAACCTTTCAAACACCTAACGCTTCGTGAGATAGGTGAAGTATTATTATTTGAATGCAAATACCCCTCTGGCCACACAAGAGAGGCCTCCGATCCCAACTTATTAACCTGAAACCTTGGACTTCAATTTCTGAGAGACTGAATAACTGCAATCCACGGCTGATACAAAATTTAAGGGCCAGAGACTGACAGGGGGTAGACTGTGTGAAAACTGGGAAGCTGTAATAATTTAGATGTTAAATAATCCATTTATTACAAGCTCGTATGCGTATTCAGTGCAGTTATCGTTGACTACAGCTTTCTTATCTGCTGCCAATTTAATACTACAGACGTGCAACGCAGGCCACAGGGTTCGAGTGGCCAAAGCAGGCTGCCACTCGAGCGCTGGCAGAGCACGACCGCTGTCGCATCCCTTCCGTTTTCCCGACCTGCAAAAACGAACACAACACCAACACTCCGTGAAAACCGTCGCCAGAGGAGCGACGGCGGCTGCCGAACAGGACTCTCCTCTCCTCGACGGCTCCGCAGCCCCCGCCGGGGCTACAGGCCACGGCCCGCACCTGCTGCCAGCGCCGGCCGCTTCTTCCCCGCCGACCTCACTCACATGGCGGCGGACGGGCCCTGCCAGCCGAGCCGCCCTCCCGCCCGCCGCAGCGGCCTGAGGGGAGGCAAAGGGGAGCCGGCGCCGGCCAGGCCGGAGCAACCCCCCCCCCCGTCCCCGTCCAGCTCACCTGCACGCCGGTGTAGTTCTCGAAGAAGAAGAGCACCATGCTCTGGTAGATGGTGTAGAGGCGGTCGTCCACCTCGCGGTAGAAGCGGGCGGGCAGCACGGCGGAGAGCAGGCGCCAGGCGCCCCAGGCCAGCACGTAGGTGGGCGCCGTGCCCATCATGACGGCGGCGGGCAGGACGTAGCGCATGGAGTAGGTGTGCAGCACCAGCGACAGCAGCATCTTCCCGCTACAACCCCCCTCCCCGCTCTCACCGGGACACCCACATGGGCAGCGCGCTCACACACAGCCCGGCCGCCCCGACGACCGCATCGCCCGACCGCGCCGAGCAGACCCGCCGAGCCGGGCGGGGAAGCAGCAGCAGCGGCGGCGGCGGCCGCCGGCAGAGAGGGAGAGAGGCGCCGGGAGCGGGCACCGGCTCCGGCTCACGGCTCCCCCCGCGCCGCCTCCTCCACCGCCACCATCTTGCTCCAGCGGAGGAGGAGCCGCGCCGGCAGGAAGGCGGCCCCGCGGCCACTTCCGGGAGGGGCGGGCGGCGCCCTGGCTCCGCCTCGGCCGGCACCTGTGAGGAGCGGGCCCGCCGCCGAGGCTGGGCCCGCCGCCGAGGCTGCAGCGGCCGCCGGTGGGGGCTCCCCACGGGCAAAGGCCCGGGGCTACGTCCTCGGTCCCCTCTCAGGCCCCCGGGCACGCAGAAGTGGGTACGGCAGCCCAGCGGGGTGCCGGGCTGGTCCCTCACGGTGCGGTGGAGGGCTGCTGGGCGCCGTGCGGAATGAGGTGCCCGCGCTTGTAATGGATATGCTGTAATTAGCGTTGGTTTTAACTTAGTATAGGTTAGAAGAAAATTTACTCGCCCCCCCTCCCCCCCTTCTGCCCTGAGTCCAAAGTGGAGCACTAAGAAAACCGTACTTCTCAATTTTTCCAGCTACAACCACAGCGATGGGCAGGGTTTGTACGCGTTTCGTGCTTACCAGTTTGCGTTTTCGCTCCCCCAGGTACTCGCAAAAGCTGGCAGCTCCCTGCCCCGCGTCCTCCTCTCCGACCCCCGACAAGCCGGTGACAGCAGCAGCCAGGTGCACCAGCTGCTTTTGCAGAAAATGCAAGAAGTCTTGCAGAAAACAACAGTGTAATAACCTTCCCAGAGGGAGTTTCTTACTAAGCTCTAGCCCACAGTGAAGAATTTATTCCTTGTTTTTAAAAACGTTTTATCCTGAAGCTTGTTAAGATCTCACTGTTTTAAAAGAAGTGGATGCTCAATACCTTCTACAATCTGTTTCCTTTGCCAGGCTTTAACTGGGACAAGCTTTGCCCTTTGCTGTTGTTTACCTCATGCTAGCTGTTTTTTAATGTGCGTTGGAAATTGTAACCTGAACAGTTCAGCAAAGTAAGCCTGGGGAATGATACTAGGTTGAAGTACTGTGGCAATGTTCTCTTCGAACCACCTCAGGGGTCCTGAGCTCTGCAGTGAGAACTCCATTTGACATGCAGCATAGCTTCTGTGTCCCTAACAAGACTAAATGGTCTTTTATTTCCTTCCCCCCTCCAGAAAGTGGGGGCAGGAGGGGTCATGGCAGCTGTTCTGTCAGGGCTCCCCATCCTGATCAGTGCGTACATTTATGTCCTCACTGAGTAACCGCATACGTTACCCTCAGCTCAGGACTACCAGAATAGAGGCACTTTCCCCATCATGGTCTCTTTTGGCAGGGAATTTTTCTGCTCTAAACCAAGCAAAGCTAGGTTGGACAGAAAATTGAGGAGGAGGCTTCTGTTTTGTGATGCCTATGACGTGGCCACATGGAAGAGAAAGTAATTCACCACTATACAGGGAGGAGAAAGTAATCCAACACAACAAAGAGAAGGTAAAGCTGATGCCAGCAGAGCAGAGCCAGTTATGCAGGAACGAGCACTCTGGTGTGGCTGGAATGGCAGGACGGGTTGGAGAGTGGATCCAGACCTGCTGCTTCACAAAGGCAACTGCAGAGAGAGGCTAGGCTTCAGAGCAACTAGGTGTGTTTGGCTAATGAGACTGGGATCAGGAGTGGAAAATGTAAATTAGCAGTCTGTAAAATAAACAGTGAACTGAGATTGGGAAATGAAGGAGGTTTGGGGAAAATACGGTGAAATTAAGCTGCCTGGGCTTACAGATAGAGTATGAGCTTGTGAGATGAGGGTAAAGACTCAGTGAACAGCCTGAAGAGATGAGTTGCAGTGAAAAGAATGTGAAGGGAATAAAAATAATCTTCACATCAAGGAATGAACTTGAGGCCTCTGATTTCATGTATATAAAATCATATCTTTCCTTACAGGACTATAAATTCACTCATACTTCTGAAGAACATGCATATTAAATGATTACGCAGAAATGAACAAGTCTGCCTCTGGAGGATGGTTTGGCTATCATGTAATAAATAAGAACTGAAGACACACCTTGAACAAAAGGGGAAATAAAATACCAACCTCATCAAGAAATAATTCACATTCTATGCACCAAATGCAATAGAGGTCTAGTGGAAAAGTAGTACCTAATCTCATAGTTGAACTCAAACAAACAGTCTTAATCTAGCATTTCTTGATATATTTAAGTGCTGGACCTTGCAACCTTAATAATACTCTTTCAGTTTAGGATTTGTGGGGCCTTTTTGTCTGTGTGTTTATATACATGGCTATTCTTCCTGTCTTGAATCTGACTCAGTCATTTGCCCCAGTGATAAAAATGATCACTGAGATCCTTCAATCCATTAGGCTTATACATAAAAAGACATGTCTTTACCAGTGTTAGAATGTTTGCCTCTCGATTCCTTTGAATGTTTTTTTTTTCCTCCTATATTAGCAATGAGTAAGTAAGACCGCCTGTCTTTGCTGTATTTTACATTCTGTGTGTTTTTAACATGCCCCCTTTGTCCTTTTTTGTTACACTGTTTGAATTTTATTTTTTTCTTCCATGCGATGCTTTTTCATATTCTTAATCTGTCACCATCCCACACCACACACATGCACATGTTCACACACTTCGTTTCTGCTTTTGATAATTTGATATTTTCAACAGGCTCTTTTAATACTTTCCCTCTCTTTATCAAGTATATGTTATCAAATGTATAGATACTGTTTTAGTTTTTAGTCACATGAAAGGTGCAGAGCCTCCTGTACTATGGCTTAGGGCTTGCTAAATTTACTAGTATAACTTTATCAGTATGATATGGTAATCTGGCGTTGAAATGTCTGCAACTGGATGAAACTCAAATTTGTCAATTCAAGAAATGCGTATGTCACAGTGCTTAGATCTGGGATGCTGCCACCAAGTCCTTGCTTCTCTTGATTCATAGGCACTTTTTATACTAGATCATTCTGAATTGTGCCGCAGGAATTTGAATATTGGTCTTTCACATTCTAGACTACAGAGGCAAAATAAGATAAATGTTCTGATCTTTGCTACAATTTGTAATTTCTAGTTCTATGAAAGCATAGGCCCTAATTACACCTCCTTTAACTGAAATATCAGCAGAATTACTTCCTAGGCATTTTACTTTCAGCTGAAAGAAGCAAAATCACCCTATTTAGGTTGATTAGGGCTCAATTTAGGAAATTAAGACTTCAAACCTGTTAAGGTATTATTTTCTTCTGTAGAACAACCTTGAAATTTAAAAGAATAAAGCAGCCAGTAATTTTGGAAAAAAGCATCAGTCTGCCATGCCTAAGGAGCTCAGTCTGTTTGGTGTGAGCATAATTACTTGGTGTGAACCTGATGATTCTAGTATTAGGTTCTTCTGCCAGTGGTTGTCACCTCTAAAGTGGTTAAACTCGCCAAACTCTGGAAAAATATCAGATTTTCATCTTATAGTGAAAAATACCAGTGACCGAACTTCGAGAAGGAACCACACACTGTGTCACTAAGCACCAACTCTGAAAAGTGATTTTCTTATACTGCTAGTCACAAAATGGTGTTTCACAATTCTGTCACCCACTCACTGTAATTATCAATTAGACTAAGCAAAACCAGATAACATTAGATACAAATTAAACTGCCTTGAGGTTTAGAATGTAAACCCTTACGGATGGTCTAAGTATGGTCTCGCAGGATCTCATTCTGGATTTCAGAAACACACATCTGTCAACTTGAGATCCACAACCCACAGATCTCTCTCAAAGAGTTTGGTAACACTCAACACTTTTTAAAATGTGGCCAGAGAAGACATCAACATCACCTCCTACTTCAGAGAACTGGATTAGACATGGATTCAGTTTGTTGAGGGTATCAGACGCATACCTCCCATCACCAAGGTGAGTGACCTGCAGGGCAAGAATAATGAGCATCTCTTACGTTGAAGATGCATTCACTTAGCAATTGTTTAATATAACATATAAAAATAATTAGATGAGATTACTGGTAGACTAGTTTAGGTTACAGTTAGACTTATTTAGGCAAGTAGACTAGTTTAGATTACAGGCCCTCTAGCTGTGTGCCTTTCCTCTAACAGTGGCCATAACCTTCTGCATCTCTCTGCTTTTGCTCTAGGACATGAAGGCTTCCTTGAATCATGCAGTCCTCTCCAACCTCAGGTGAGACCTGTAGTAGTTGCTGTCCATCCCTGACTCTGGCCTTGCAGGGCTCCTTCTTGTGCCTCTGTCCCATGGGACTCGTGGCTGCCCCTCACACAGAACATAAGGCTGTACAACATCTAGCTGGTCCACCTCAGAAACATGCTGTCGTGGGTTAAGCCCAACAAATCACCACAAAGCTGCTCGCTCACTCCTCCACCCCGAGCCCTGGTGGGATGAGGAGGAGCAAATACAAAGAAAAGCTCGTGGGTCGAGACAAGGACAGGGAGGGATCACTCACCACTTATGGTGATGGGCAAAAGACAGGCTCAACTTGGGGAAGAAACAAAATCAATTTAATTTGTCACCAATCAAATCAAAACAAGGATAATGAGACATAAAACCAAACCTTGGAACACCTTCCCCCCATGCCTCCCTCCTTCCCAGCTCAACCCCACTCCCGGTTTTCTCTCCCTCCATCCCCCGGCGGCGCAGGGGGACGGGGAATGGGGGTTGGGGTCAGTTCCTCACACCTTGTCTCTGCTGCTCCTTCCTCCTCAGAGGGAGGACTCCTCACTCGGCCCCTGCTGCACCGGGGGGTCCCTCCCACGGGAGACAGTCCTTCACAAACTTCTCCAACGTGGGTCCTTTCCGCGGGCTGCAGTCCTCCAGGCACAGCCTGCTCCAGCGCAGGCTTTCTCCTGGCGTCCCGGCCATCTTGGGGGGCATCCATCCCCCTGCTCCGGCGTGGGCTCCTCTCTCCCCGGGCTGCAGGTGGGCATCTGCTCCCCCGCTCCCCTCCCTGGGCTGGGGGGGGACAGCCTGCCGTCTGGTCTCCCCACGGGCTGCAGGGGCATCCCCTCCTCCCCCGCTCCTCCTCCCCTCCTTCCTCACTCCCCTCGGGATCTGCACAGGGGTTCCTCTCCCATTCCCATCCCCTCACTCCCGGCAGGTTTTTTCCCCTTCTGAACTCTGTTCTCCCAGAGGCGCTACCGCCGTCACTGACGGGCTCGGCCTGGGCCAGCGGCGGGTCCGACTTGGAGCCGGGGAAGCTTCTGGCAGCTTCTCACAGAAGCCGGCCCTGCAGCCCATCCCCTGCTACCAAAACCCCACCACACAAACCCATAACACATGCCTACATGCCTGTGCTCTGCTCATTCCATTCCTCACCCTCGTGTCCTGCCTGGAGATCATGTCTCTTACCACCAGAAAATGGTGAGGAACCACAATGGGCCAGCTTGTGTTCTGAGCTAATTCCATGGCTCATGAAAGGATTTTCCATCTTACGTCCCTGGGTGGCAGTGGGCATGGTTGTGTTCGTGGTGTGATTTACAGTCTTCTGCATCATGCCCTTGCAGTGAGAGGGAAGCTCAAGTTCAGCTGTAGATTAATTGAGGCAAGTTTCAGTTCTCTGCCTCCTATGAAATTTCTTCTTGAGGATTTGGCTATACTTTTCATCTCTACAAGTCAATAAGAATGGCAGGTACAGAAGAAGTAAGGATGGGGCAAACTTGTCCCATGCTCTCCCAGCCTTCTCCAAGCTTACCATTTGTGGTTCAGGGTACAGAGCCAGGTATGACTTCTATACATACAGCAGTAATCACCAACAAATTTATCGTACATGTACCTATCCATCCTTCCCTTTACTGTATTGGCTTTTAGCCTCCACAACATCCTTTGGCAAGCAGTAGAATCATCTCCTTTTGTTTTGAACCTGCCTCGTTGTAGTTTCATTTTATGTACCTTAGAGTTTGTATTGAAAAAGACACAAAATCCCTTTCTACTCTCTTATTTGTGCCATTCATGATTTTACAGATCTCTGTAATATCCCCTCTTGGCTGCTTGTTTTCCAGACTGAATTTTACTCAGTTTCTCCCCATATGAAAGCTATTCTATAACTTCTGTCTTGCAAGCATAGCCAGAATTACCTATGGCATTTATTAACTTTTAAAGTTTCACTTTGCAAGTGATTCTTCTTTTACCAAAAATAAATCCCAAAATTTCACATGAGACATTATGTTAACTCTTATGGGATTTATCCATAAAAATAACTTGCAGATTCTCTGCTACAGGTCTAGTATTATATGTCACCATTTAATAAACCAAACTAGTAAAAGAGGAGAAACACACTTCGCCAATCATTCTAAAACATACTTGATGACCCTAGAGAAATGGTGATTCTCAAGACTCTTTACAGACAGTGGAGGAAAGAGCGTTTTAACGAACACTCTTTTGCATCAAGCTGGATCCTTATCACCTTTCATCTGCCTCCAAGTTTTCTCCTTCCCCTGTTTCCAGCCCTCACCCATCAAACTCTCAGTCTCCCTTCCAAAATGCATCCTTTGTTCTCAGCTCTGCTCTGTCTCCACATGTTTTTTTCCAATCTCCTTCCCAGGCAAACCTAGCTAATTCTACTCCCATGACTCCTGTGCATCCCATTCACTTTTCTCACACAATGTCAGTCTCTTTTTTCCTAGTGAATCCTAGTTTGCTCTTAATTTCCCTTGAGAGCTCCTAATCCTGTTATCCACTCTTCTGTATGTCAAAGTCTCCTTGCTCAAGTGATTCTAATTTTTACTTCCTGCCTACTTGGTCACAGTCCAGTCTTTCCTCAACAATTCTCAGCCACAGCTTCACTCTTGACCAGCAGATCTAGCTTTGCCTTTTTCCCCTCCTTTGGTCAAGCTCTCATTCCCTTTGTATGTAACTTGGGTGGCCTCTTCCTCCATGACACTTGGGTGCAGGCAGGGAGAGCACTGAGAGAATGGCAGAAATAAGGTACTGTGGCCCTCCAGCTGGTCCTTGGACAGCCCGAAGGGGACAAAGCATGCTGTCTCTCAGAAAGGACAGCATCTATACAGCCTGCTCAGTGAGAACAGGTTTTGTGTGTTTTAGGTGGTAAACTCTGGGTTCTCTATTATGCACTTGCAAACAGATTTATCAAAGGTCTGTGACTTCGCCAAATTTGAGCCATTTTTCACAGTAGCAGCAGAAGACATGCCCATAGCTTAAATACTACTCACTACCTTTTCAAATTTCAAATTCCTGTTCAAAGGCCAAAAGTAGTAGAAAAGAAAAAGGTTATGAGGATACTAACGCCAGCAGAATAGCATATTTTCCATAGCTATGTTCCCTAAAAGAATTCAATTTAGGAAATTTCAACCCCCAATTTTAAAATAGGCAAAGACGAGACAACAAAGAAAAGCCCTCTGACATTTGAAATGAAAATCTGTTAATAAAAACTGAACTGACTTTAATACCAGGTGATGCTACAGTTCTTGCCTACAATTAAGACTGTGTTCGAAATGGAAATCCAGCTGAAGAATGAGTTAATATTTACCTAGAAAAGCCTAAGAAACCTGGGATCACAAAAGACTTGGGAAAAGAGCTTATGTAGCGTGCCTAGGTATAGCTGCTCGTGTTTAGCAGAACCAGCAAAGCCAGTCGAACTGTGTATATGAGTGTTTAGGGAAGCATTAGTTACCTCATTTTGTCTGAAGTTTTAGTTCTGTACTACGCACAACCACATATGAGGGCTTTATTCATAGTAAAACAGCATTTTTGTATAGACAGTATGGCTTCAGTGTAACAAGACTATAGGACAGAAGTATTTTGCTGTGGGTATCTCTACCATTGCTGCAATTAGTATGGTTAGGTAAGTAAGTAAAGTCATTCAAGACTGACTTTATCTTGTCTGTGTACCTTGTCCATGAAAGAAGCAGGTAGGCTTGCTACTAAAGTGTAGCAGCTTTAGGAACATCGGGTTCAAGTCCTGGCTCAGATACAGGCTTCCTATCTGCTCTTGTACAAGTTATTTTGGTTTCCCGTTTATAAAATGAAAGTAATACTTATCTCACAAGGTCATTGTAATGGCAAATTAATTAAGTTTAGAGGAAGGATACTCTTGTGATTAAGGGACGGCATGGAATCTAAGTTTGCCTCCTGACTGTGGACTTTCTGTAGCACCTGGCATAAGTTACTTCATATCTCTCTGCCTCAGTCCCTCTGGTGTAAAATAAGGGCAGTATTTCCTCCCCACACCCTTTATTTGTTTAGATTGTGAGTAGAGCTGGTTGGAAAAATTCTGACATGTTTTTAATGGAGCATTTGCTGACTCATCAAAATCTAGTGTTTCAATGAGAACCCTACACGGCTTCCTGACAGCTTGCTGACCTGGTTCCTTGGCAGAGATCTGGGAAGTGCCGGGAGCCTTGGCTCTCAGGGCTTCCAGGCTCATTCTTCCTTGATAGCTGAAGCTCTCAGTGTCCACAGCTGTGGGGCAGCCTGCTGTGAGGGGACTCCCATTGCTCAGGGCTCTGGGGCAGTTCACCTCCAGTTCCCTGGAGCCACGGTTTCACGCCTTTTTTTCCTAAAGAGGGTATTGTTCCC
The DNA here is from genome assembly GCF_964188355.1 of Buteo buteo. Classification (NCBI taxonomy): domain Eukaryota; kingdom Metazoa; phylum Chordata; class Aves; order Accipitriformes; family Accipitridae; genus Buteo; species Buteo buteo. The sequence continues at coordinate 25,983,299 of NC_134187.1, read as the reverse complement.
CACAGAAAGATACCACAATCTGAAATAACAGAGTCTTCCGCAAAGCCAAGTTACCCTTCTCTAGTCAGCTTTTCAGAGCCAGACTGTCTTTTGCTTTAATGCTGGGTGCATAAGACAAGAAGTATAGCCCCCTGTTTAAGAAGCAATAAACATATAGAAAGAAGACTCACACAGCAGTTGCAGTTAGTCCTTTCACTGCCTCCCATGATACTTCCATCACAGTTTCCAGTCTCAGAACGCTAGACACATTGCTCAAGCCATTCACCTACAGAGGGGACCCTGGTATAAGAACAGAGCTGGAAGTAGTTGGCTGATCCTCACTCTACCTATTCCCTCTTCCTGTGAAGAGTGGGTGATACCCTCACCCTGTAAAGGGAAGGTGATGTCCTTACCTGACATTGTAACACCAAAGAAAAAGGGTTGTATATATGTTTTAATAATATATCCAGCATCAGCAAAACTAATTTCTGTTCATCTCCAAAGGAATAATGTGAGACAGACAGCAAAGACTGCGTAGAAGATGCACACGCACAAAGTCACAATTCTATGGATGTTCACCTGTAATTTGCGAATGAATAGATGTAACAGGGTAGAGGGTTGCCCCCTCTTTGGCTATAGGCCACCTTTATCTCTGTATCCTGCAAAGAACTACTCAAGAAAAGGAAAATAAAACAGTTTATATGCAGGTATATGCATGAAAACAACCATCTCAATGCTCAAAGGCACTGACAGTAAATTTGCAGGCCCAAAATGTCTGTCGGTGACATTGGTAATGACTTTCTGTCTTAAGACAAAAGCATATAAATGCAAACCTGACACATCTCAAGAGATTATCAGCTTTAGGCCCGTTGCATTAAGAAAAGCTCAAACATACCTAGTTAGTCTTTTACATCTTTCATGAAGGTTATTACCATACTTCTTCCCTGAATTCTTTTCAGTCTTCTTTATCCTGGAGCAAACAAATCTGATTTCTTCCATCTTTTATTTCTATGCCACATTTTCTAAATCTCTTCTCGTATTACTTGTTTCTTTCTTGACTCTCCCTGTTTTGTAAACTTGTTAAACCCTAAGTTTGAAAACCTCCCCAAAACAGAACAGAACAGAATAATTATTTCATGTTTTACAAATGCTTTTGCTTGGAGAGATAAGAACCAAGCAACCAGAAAGGGTGAATCAAAATGATAAACCCTGTGTGAACACCCAAGACCACTGGAATCAAAGTGATAAGCCTGGTGTGAACACCCGGGACCACGGGCATTCTACCTGAGAAGACATTCTGAAAGGAACAGTATGAAAAAAAAGAAAAGAAAGAGCAGTGTTGTTCTCTCAAAGGTGACTGCAGTATAATAAGGAAGGACAATCTCCCATATATACTGTGGACTGTAAAACTGAGGACATAATATGCCGTAGACTTACTCTTTGTGAGATACACCTAGCTCCTCCTCTCAGACATAATCATTTCAAGTATCTCTTCAAAGCTCTGGAGAAACGAGTTAGAAACAGCTGGGAATCAACATCACAGACTGCAGAAATTATGTTCTTAACTCCACAGGGGCCTGAAGGGAGCTGCCACGCTGGTACAACAGGGATTGCTACTATAATCCAGAGTAAATGCAAATAAGTTATCCAATTCTACTTTGGGCAATACGAAATTTATTCATTTCTCATTAGCTTGCTTGAAATGCTTGATAGAGGAATTTATTGACTTTTTAAATTACTTCTCATCTACCAGCAGTGCTTTCATGGTCTACTGAGGTTAGGCAGAATGTGCTGTGTGCTTGAAGAAAACAGATAACATTGATTCTGCAGCTTGCAAGGTTTCAATTATATCAATACATGGTGCTATATTTAGGAAGGGTATTCTGGATAGTCTTTCAGTCTGACTTCACAGGACTTTAAAATCTATTTTTGATGGAAAAAAATATTAAAGAGAATAAAGTTGCTGTAAAGGAGGATAAAATGCAAATTGCATTGGCAGCAGTAGTTCATGCCAGGCAAACTTGGTTTCTTTCTTTAATAAGGTAACTGAAAAGATGCAGTAGAGTTGTCACCTTTTGTAGAGGACCTGATATAGTGGCAAATGGAAAATTATTAATTAACGTGGAGAACCTGAAGATTAGCATTAGAACTGTAGGCAAGATGAGGAACTGACTAAAGAGAAAAGAGAACTAGCATGAAAGCAGAGTTCCTCAAGGACTGATCTTGAGCCTGATACTGTTAAATGTTTTCTCTAACGACTTTGCCACAAAAAGTAGGTCTGTGCTATTGTTATTTCTTAATGGCACAAAGCTGAGTAGCTTGGCGAGGACAGAAGAGGTAGGAACATCTGCCAGTAACTGCAGTGGCCCATCAGACTAGCTTCTGGGGTGTGCTGGTTCACATGTAGGCACAATGAAATTATTATCAAAGCTATGGGCCTACTTAAAGAGAAATAAAGTTATCATTCCTGTTTTTCTAAGTTGCTTGTCTTGTTCATTTTGACATGGCTGACAGTTAAGCTAGAGGCAGAGTTTCCAGAAACATGGCTGTGGGAAAGCTGTAGAAAATTAGCCTTACTTTTTATCTGTTATCTGTTTTGTCAGTTCTTTTTCTAAGTATTTCATAACCATATTGTTTCTTAATATATTAGGTTATAAGGTTATATTGGTTAATATAGTGGGATTCTTTTTGGCTACACAATTACATTTGTGAAAATCACCTCAACACTTCTTTCATAATCCCATGGCGATGTATTATTGCAATTTTACTTTGCACATCACTTCTAGCAGAAGATGCCGGCACACTTATTTAATGGAACAAGTGTGCGTATTTTCCTTTCTGAACTAACAAGCAAGATCATTGTAACCTTGCTAGGAAAGTAGACCATTTTCTGTTTATCAGCAGAACAATAATGCAATTCTTGTGTATCAGATAAAACTTAAACTTACATCTTTCGTGATGCAGCTCTGTAAAGGCAAAACACTGAAGATTAACAGGGTAGATGAGACCTGGAGAAATGGAAGTGGGATTAAATGTAATTGTGCAAAATGCAAGTCGATGCACTGAAGGATTAATACTAGGTAATTCTGTTAGATGATAGAAGCTTATCTCTTGGAAATGAGAGCTTCCCAACAGGCGTAGAGAGGCAGCAAAGCCTAAGTAGTTTTAAGATGGAGCTTGATAACTTTGGAAATGGATTATATGACATGGTCCTGAGGTAGCAGACAACTGGGATTTGACGACCCAGGTAGTCCTTTCCTAGTCTGTGTTCCTTTCTTGGTGATGGTGCTGCTGGGGGAAGAGCCAGTTGTCCCTGGTAGGAGGGAGAGGTGCATATGAGAAGCTGTGAATTACATTAGTGCATACAGGTTTTACATGTTTTCTTAAAGGACTGGGGACTACCCAAAACCCCAAAGAAACAAAGTTTTCAGACATATGCCAAAGAAAGTTAAGTCTATGTTGTCCTTGTGACCCATGTCAAGGAGTGGGTTTTGGTCCCAAGGACAAACTATCTGGGAAAGAAAATTAGGGATCCGTAGTGATGAGCACCTGGTGCAGTGCTGGCTACAGGAAAGCTGAGTAGGTAGCGGGAGAAGGGTGTTCTGCATCTGTTTGGCGTGGTGTTGTGCACACTAAAAGGTTTTTCTAAATCAATTTTTTGCAAAATCAGACTCTCCTTAGGTATAAGGGATAGTCAGATCAAAGAGTTTATTTCCAGAGATTCACAAGTTGTTGAAAAATGTCTGGCTGATAACCAAGGGATCAAAATGTCTGAGTCACAGGAATGAGATCTGTATGTGGCACATATATAAGCTCTTAAAAACCCAGAAACTTAATCTCCCAATTACTTGGGGCAAAAACAGGAGAAGGAAGTCACGAATCATTTTCAGAACTAGAAAATCTTTAGATTATGCAGGCAGAAGAGTAAGATTAAGATTTGCTTTCTGAAGTGTAACTGCCATTTATCCAAATTTATCCTAGGACATTTGCTAGTGGGCTATAGTAGCCAATTACAGTATCAACAAAAATATACACAGGAGATTTCCTGTTTCATAAAATATTTTTTGTTGTAAAAAATAAGGGACAGTATCACATTAATAGATATTTGAAGACAGGCATTTATTTCCATCTAAATCCACCTTATTTTAGTCAAGCAATCATTTAAAGAACTTGTGTATCCTTTTAAAGTAAGAATAAAAATATTCTGCCCCAAAACTGATGAATACCGTTATTCTCATTACTCTCCCATTTGAAAGTGAATAATATTAAACATCTCTTTTACAGACAGACCTTTTAGGAGAATATGTTGTCTAACATTCACAAATGTAAAACATTTAAATGAAGAAAAGAATGAATGGAATTCCTTTCACGCAATTATAGCACCATAATTAAAGACAGAATATATATTAATCATTTCCTTTAAAACCAAAAGGAACTTTGAAATCCCACAGGTCATTAAGTTGGCAACTCATTAAAAACAAGACATTTCCCATGCAGCAGCGCAAGTATACTCCTTAGTTTCACAGAACCCAGTCCTGTAAAACTGAAGTTAGATTCCTAAGAAAAAAACTGGATATAAAAGTGCTGAATACAGTTAAATTTCCATCCTTCTCTTGTAATAAGCATATAGGTATACAAGCAGATAATTTCCAAAACGTTTCATCAGTCAGTACGAGCATAGCAGATAGGTACCATTCATCCAACTTTGCTTTGAAAATATAAAGAAACAACTATTAGCAGATCATGTAATATCACATTTCTAGCTGAAGGGATCAATTTCCAGTGTTATCTTGTGTTTTCTTACTTTCTGTCACTGCAAGGAATATTGTCATCATATTCCAGCCTGAGCAATTTATCAGAGTCCTGAAACCTTACCCAGAAACCCTTTTCTCATGGGAACTTGTTTAGGGAATCTCCAAAGTCCTAGTTATTTCAGTGTAGAGAGCCTCTGTGGCTACACTACCTATGAGAAAATTACAAAGGCTATTAATGTATTGTTGGCCAAATCCCAGATACAGTCAGGAAGACATTTCTACTTGTTCATATGATTGCAGGAATTTATGTCAGTGATGGTCTTTTCTCGGACGTGTTTGGCGTTGGTCACAGACAACAATGGTGAATTGAACTAGATGTTCACCAAGTTATTCTCGGGTTTTTCCTTACAGGCAGTTCTACAGAGGCAATCATTTTAGGTAGGATTTCATTAGAAGTACTGTGACATGTTTTGACTGTATTCACACTGGGTGAGGAATGTCCCTTTCCCATCCCCGTTGGGTTGAAGCTCTGAGTGCCCGGCTATGGGAAGTGATGGCATTTGCTATAGCTCAATTATTATTAGTCCTCCCCTGCCAGTGACACTGTGGATTGGGTGGCAAGGACATGGCAGGCAGAGTAAACCCATTGAAAAAAATGCAGACAGAGCAACCTTTCCATGGGGTTTGTGGAGTCGGGTAGATGATCATGTCAGCTACCGCGCTGACTGACAGGGCTCACCTCGCCTCCCTTCCCTGTCTACCTAGTCTAACAGGTTTAAAGGGCTTTGGAGCTCCAGGGCAGCACACATCTCTCCTCCACAGTCTTTTGTGGAGACTTTCTCACTGCCAGGGTGAGGTGGGAGGATGAATGCACTCTGAAGCAATACAAACCTCCAAAAAATTGAATTAATTTTCCCCACCCGGTTTTCAATGGCAGGCTTGCCTTTTAGGAGAAGGGATGCTCAGTAATCTCATTAATTGCACCCTGTAGAAACTCTCATCCTGGTCCTTCACAGTCTAGCGCTGAGGCGTCTAATCATACTTTTCTTATGGGGCAATTTCACAGTATACCTAACTTGGATATGGAGTGGGCCCCCTCCCCACAGCTGCGTGCTCACATACTGCTTCCCTGAGGTGGGATTTAGATATTGGGCGACCACAAGTTGAACTCGATTAAGCAGATGACTCCACAGAAAACTAACCCATCGAAACAAGAAACAAAGGGTAATCATGCTCCTAACTCAGCAAACTGATCCATCTCAATGTGCCCGTGCTGGATTGGGTTCCCTGCAGAGGAGGCAGTGGGACCAACCTTTTTGGCTACGGTCAGCAGTCACACCAGCTTAGTGTCATCTTGCTCCTCTGGCTAATGGTTTCCTTTGAAGAGGCAAGAGGTTTAGGTTCCTTTCCACTTGCTGCAGATTTTCCAGGGAGGCTGGTGTCCATGTTCCCGTTTTACTGAAATCATCAGCAAAAGCCCCATTGGTGCCAACGGGAGAGTCTCTGAGTTCTCAGACAGCATTTCTTATAACACAGACAAGTGAGGAAAAAGTGACTGACCTTCCTCCCTCAGAGTAGGAAACAGAGGAGAGTGAGATGTGACAGAAACAATTACAAATTAAATGCAGTTTTAAAAATAGACTATGAAACTGCTGGGGTTTCACCTTGACTATATTATGAGATCTTTGACAGTGGCCATGCTGAAATTCATGGACGTTCTCCTTGTATTGAGGGAAATTTGTATTCTGTCAGTTTGCTATCACGCAGATACATTTTCCTTGCTCCATTTTGCCAATTTGAGTTTCCTTTCTGCATTCAGACAAAGATTTCTTTCTCTCTAAACATTGCTTTTACTGCCTTGGGAACATTGCCGAGCTTGTGCCCTTTTTTATTCTTTGCAGCTAGGCTGGAGCTTTTAATTCATGATATTTAAATAACATTTCAGCTTGATCATTTAACTCGTTCCTAACTCAGCTCACTTCCACATTCAGCTGCATAGTGCTTACCTAGAATAGTGTTAAGGCTTGAACCTTGAACCAAGCCCCCTCAGCTTATTACTTCTGTTTGGAAAACATGCATTTGGCTTTTGGGTTCTGCAAGAACTTGCTCCATGCCAAATGGGAGCAGCATTTTGAGTTGAATCCATTAGAGTGAATGCATTATACCCTTCAGAGATAGGGACATGCAAAAGAAAAACACTGCACAGAAGGGAGATGAATGAAATTGCCAGTTCAGAGTCCATGGCTCATACTATGACTATTTAAATGAATGCTTACTAGGAAAGGAGTTCCACTTGAAAAACAAGATTGGAAGGAAAAGAAACTAGGCCAAGGAGCACGAGTGCTTACAGAGTACTTTGTGACAGTAAGACAGAAGCTATAACAATTCTTTTTTTTTTTTTGACTTAAAAGAAATTTCTGGGATTATCCCACAAAACTGCAAGTGCAACATACTGCTTGGTGCATTCTGAGTGCTCTTTCCAAGGAGGGAGGAGTGCTGTGTATCAAAGTTGCAGTTATTTTTCTAGTTTTGTTTAGGGCTTGTTTTCCTACTGTCATAACAGCAGAATCATTTTATTGGTCTGCTGGTATAGGCATCTCAATTCTGATTCAAAAATACCCTGAATGAGAGTATGTGCTGGCCACTACCTACTCTCCCCGGTCAAGAGATCAGACTTGTCTTTTATCATTAACCATGGAGCAATTCCTTCTCTTTTCTCACAGTTACCTTAATATAGAGGTAATCTGTGGTGAGTAGAGTGTTTTTGAGTGGACTACAAAGCACTCAGTGATTGGATGATTTCTTTTGGTTGATCAGCTGTGATACAAAAGTTTGTTATGTTCCCACATTCTGTCTGCAATGGATTCAAGAAAAAAATATCCAGTCCCCTCCACTACATGCAACTACCAAAGTCTTCAACAATGTTGTAAGAAGTGGCCATGCAGAGAGCTCTCTGTTCCCGGGCACAGTCAGATCTTCTCTGTTATGAGGAATTTTCCATTATCTCAACAACTTTTTTTATCTGGACCAACTAAAATCGAGTCAATGAAAAAAGGAGGTATTTTTGAAGTGAGCCTTACTTTGTTCAGTGCTTGAGCATTTAAGTGGGTGCGGAGTTTGCATGCCATGTAACAAATCAGCAAACAGGCTGCAGTGGTAATACTTGGGGAGCTTTGGCTCTTCTTAAGGAATCAGCATCTTGGTTTTGCTTACATCATAGACAATTTGCATTCCTTTTGTATATGAGATAAATACACATTTAAAACTATTTTGATTTAAAGCATCAAAAGAAAGCAAGTTTGAATTCCTGGAGGCATCACAGCTTGATTTTAATCTGTGTTAAACCATTTCACTGTGCTCTTAGCACTAGCCATCACCCACTTTACACCTTACACTATGGTGGTTCTCGGAGTTGCTGGAGTCCTATGGGGTTAGGACTTTCTCTTCTCATGCTCCCTGTTTACAGAAGTCATTACCATCTAATATTAGGAACTCAGCATCCCTGCCAGTTCCTAGACCCAATTTAAAAATGTTTGTTTTGAATCTGGTCTTTCGTTACTGCTCATCTAGATTTTTGTATACATGTAAGCCATGCATAAAATGGTTTCAACAAACCGCTCTACATTTTGAAAAGATATAATGGGATTTTCTGTTTTCACACAAATGTCTTTCTGGGCCACTCAGAATAAATGGCCTGGGTCTCTAAACTGAGCTGTTCTACTGGTTTGTGCTTCCTAAAATTTTTTGTGTGAAGCCATTCCCTGTAGCTGCCTCTTGCAAATACCTGTTCATTAGGAGATACGTGATCTGCTGTCCCCGAGCAAATAATTTATCATCCTTTATATGATAAATTCCAGTCTTTTCTGATCATCAAATGTCTTCACACCAAGGGTAAAACAGGTATCAGAGGTTTCAGAGCTCTTTAAGCGAAAGGACTGTGGGGCCTTAAGGCAAGATAAAAAAGGCACCATGGAGGAAACAAAGGCCAGAATGGCAGAAGGACATTAATTTGCCATTAGGCCAGGCTTCCCCCCCAACCCCTTTTTTCCTCCTCCTTCGGCACCACGGGCTCCGAGCTGCAAGCTGACCAGCTTTCCCCTTCCCAGCTCGTTTCAAAACTGCCTTACTCTTCGCAGAAAGGGAATTCCTGCTCCTTTTCGCCGTCTCTCAGAGCGCCCGTCTTCCAAGACGCGGGGGGGGAGGCGGCGGCTCCGCCGGGCGGGAGGGCGGGAGGGCAGCTGCCACCGCGCCCGCCGCGCCAGCAGGGGGCGCCGCCGCGCAGCGCGGGCGGGCAGCGCGGAGGCCCCGCTCCGCGGAGCGCGGGCCGGGCCTGGGCCTGGGCCTGGGCCTGCCCGCGCCTACCCGGCCGCGGCCGCCATGGGCGGGCCTCCGCGGAGCCGGGTCTTCTGGTAGGGGCCCTTCCCGGCCCTTCTTCCCGGCCCGCGGGGCTCGGCCGTTCAGCGCCGGCAGGCGGGCAGGCAAAATAAGTCGAAGGGACGCGTCCTGCTTCAGTGTTTAAAATACCAAGCGCTGAACACACACAGACTTCAAGTAAATACAAATAAATCCTGCCATCGCTCGTGAGGCGCGGAGAACAGCGAATTCCTTGCAAAAACAAACCACCCCCCCAAAAATACCCTGATGGGCCGAGTGAATAGAGACATACCACGAATGGCTGGCTCGAGCGTCCTGGGGTGAAGTAGGAATATGAACTTGTTGCAAAGGACGCCTGACCCTGTCCTTACACGAAATTAGCTTGAGAGCTGCTGTTAGCAACTTCGTTAGCTCTGTTTTGCTAAACTCTCCTAATATACATATTTTCTGAGCTGTGATCTAGCATTATTCCCAGGGGTTCTCCAAGAAAGGAAGTGGAGAATGTTCTTTTCAAAAGCATGAAGTGGGAAAATGTTTAGAACTATTTATAGCTGCACTTAGGCTGTGGAAATCCCAGACATTATAAACTATTTATAGTTATTCTTTGGGTTAAAAGGGTGAAGTCAGAAGTCTTATTGAAAAAGTTGCATATGCTTTTTATCCATCGGTTACATTAAATGAAACTTTGGAGTGTGGGATGGGGCTAGCTGAGACCGATGAAAACTAGGAGAAATCAAAGGCGAGGTGAAGACACTAATTTGGCAAAATGCACAAGCCATCTTGTGAAAACAGGAAAGGGCTCTTTCCCGGGGCCCCGTGGCGGCCGAGGGTGCCCCTGAGCACCTGCCGACTGCGCCGGTGCAGGAGGGTGGTCGGGACCTGCACGCTCGGTCTTTAGCCGTGGCTGTTGAAAGCAACTTAGCGTCTTCCACTGCGAGAGGCTTACTCGAACTGGCTGTTAGAGGCAACCCATGCCAGCTGCCTCTGTGTTAGAGCCGCTATCTTTACCTGTTCTGCTGTATCGAATCTCTTTATGCTTTAAATCCTTGGAAGTCTGTGCATGAGCCCTCTCTTCAGTGAGCTCCCCTAGGCATCAGCAGGAGCTGGGTATCACCAGGCGCAGTGTTTTGCACGTTCCCGGCCGTGTTTTGCAGCAGGGTTGCTGCTGAAGCTCCAGCAGCCAGCATTGCCCACGGGTGGACGGCAGCAGGCTGGGCTGCAGGGGTGGTTCCTTGGCCTGGCCAGGGCACCCCATCTTCACAGCACCTTGGTGACTGACTACATTTCAAAAATTAATCATCTCTAAAGCTTTTCATGCTTTTGTCAAAATTGTCTGGAACAAGCCTGAATTTGTCATAGTAATTAAAGATCTCTGTAGGACTATCTCTTTACCAATCTACTGACCACTGAACACAAATCAGCAGATACAAACTGACATCTAAACGTAAATGTCCTGTACAACCTGAGAAAGACATTGAAATGCAGCTCATTAGTACAAAAATACCATATAAAATAACACTGTTAATATAACTAAACATTTAAGGGGAAGCTTTTCCTACTGTAACCTGCATAATGTCAAACATGAAAACAGGGATACATGCTTTCCCACTGCTGTGCTTCATTGATGAAGTTAGTGTGCAAAATCAACTCTGTCTCTTTAAAAATCCCCAAAACCAAGCCTCATAAAGTATTACTATAATTTAAAAAACCTCTCCTATCTTCCAAACACTTTTTACTCTGCCTGACTAGAATATCTTTCAATTAGTATCACTGATAAATGGATTATTTCAAGTATTGAAAGAGGTATCTTTTAGCACCTTCAGAAAAACCCATTTTTTTGTTCTTTGAATAGTGGATTTAAATGTCGCATTTCAATGAGAGTTGTCTATTATTTTTGCTTTAAGCCAAGCTTCTCCTCAGTCCTGCCTGATGCTGAAATTTGTGCAAGTGTCTTTTAACCTTGTATCATTTGCAGTTTGCTATGGTTTTAGTGTCAGCAAAGTGCTGCCACGCAGTGAAGCCGCTAGTCAGGTAGGCGATAATCTCTTACTTAAAATGGATTTTTGCTTGCTAGTGCTTCTGTTGATTCTTCCATCCTTTGAGACAAGCTTGTTTGCATTGAGTGTCTTGATTGTCTTACCCTGTGCCTGCAATCTCCGTGAATAGAAATATGGGGTGGATATGTGCAGGTACAAACTACCTGCCTGTCCGTCCATTATCTTACCCTACTTCCCCCCAACTTGGCTATATTTCTGTAGCGACCCACAGTGGAGTGGCCAAAGAAGTTTCTTGGGGTAAAAAATACCCTTTGAAGTAAGGTATTCTTTTCTTCCCCCCATGTCCCCCTTCAGGTATAACAGGTTTCACAGATGATATTGTAATCACATGCTGATGTATGTGCAGAATAACTGCCCCAGGTCAGACCTCAGCCTTCGCTGTTGAAAGAAGAAAGCCATCAGAGCTTGACTTGTTGCACTCGTGCTTTTACTGCCCTTCATGGTGTGAAGGGCTGATGACCAAAGTTGGGGTAAAGTTGGTCTGACAAAGTCAAAGCCCAATTTAGGAGTGGCTTGAGTTTAGCATCTAATTTATCACAACTGGCATTTTGATAACTTCATACATAATTTTATTAACACTGCCATGATTCTCTTAATGATTCATCAACCTTCCACAGCAAGAAAAAACAGACTTAAAAAGTTGCAGACGAACCTGTGTTTTAATAGGCAGACCTACCAGATGGTGTCTTTTATTGGCAGTAATGCAGCCATTTACAGCCTTATTAGCAGCCATATGTATATTACTCAAGTATTCTCTAAGACAATGTTCGGTGTTTTTAAAGGGTATTTTCAAACTTCTCTCTCTTATTGCAGTGTGCCTCCCTTTTTTCCAGACCTCAAATTTATCAAGAGTTAAGCTCATTTTCCTTCCCTAAAAGATAGAAAAATGTTTTACAGCAACATATTTAAAAAACAGGATGGAAACTAAATATCATCGTTTGTCCATAAACCACACCACCAGACTGTTTTGCAGGAGCAGTGGACCGACAGAGCCTGGGCTGATCCAGTTCAAATGTTGGTCTTTCCCCTTATTAAAGTGACCACAGGCAGTGCCCGAGAATGAAGGACCTCTGACCCTCTCTGCTGCAGCAGAAATAAACTGTAGAGGAAAATAATCTCACTAGTTTCTTTTGGAATTTTCTAACTTCCAAAATTTAGCTGTCGGTTTTCAGGTATTCAGTTACCTGAATCACGGGCAATAATAATGGGATAGAAATCACTTGAGAAGAGGCAGATATTAGTATTTCCCTTGCACAGGTCATACAAAAAAGCATAACTCTGCTAGTTAAAAAGAAACATTGCTTCTGGGTACCCATATTGATATTCTGCAGAAAGAGTTTAAGTCTGTAAATACAGCTGTATTCAGTAGCTCATTGTACAAATTATCTCAATATCAAACCCACAGCAAAGCAGTGTTTTACGTCACTGACTACCAGTAATAGCAACGCAGAAACAGAGGTGTTGAGTTTAAATGTCAGCCATGACCTGAAGCTCTTAGCATTTTCCCACACTTGATTTGCACCACCCAGTTTTCCTGAGAGACCCCTGTATTTGTACTTTCCTTGCATAACTTGGGATTATACATTTGTACACAATTTTTTCCTCTGCATGGGAAGTTGACAGTCTGCATTTGGAAGGTGGCTTAAGAATATATATTCTGTCTTAACTAGGGAGTAAAGTAGTAATCTTAGTGAATTGCTGGTTTTACAGACTCCAGCTTCTAAGAGAGAATTGGAAAAAAGATAAGGCCACTGATGTGAGTAAATTGTATTCGATACGACAGAACAGAGCACTTGTTCCTGATTTGCAAAAAACCAAAGGTTTTCTTACCTCAGTAACTGAAGCTAATTCTGCCAAAAATACAAAAGCAAAAAGTTACCAAGTTGAGATCAAGTGTGGCTTCAGTTCTTTATTGATAAGTTCAAACACTTCTGCTACCTAAAGATACCTGGAACACTATTCTTTGATTAATTGAAAAGAATTCTGGTATTATTTTAGATATAAGGAGTAGTATTAATCAGTAGTTACCATTAGCTACTAAGAAAATGGCTCCAGAGGAAAAAAAAAAAAAGTGTAATTACTTCAAGCACTGAATGATTCCTAGCCATTACTAAGAATGTGTAAATAACTAAGAAGCAACGTAGACAGGAAAACTATTCTTTCCAAAGCTGATTCATTAGGGGTGCGATACCACCATCTATAGCACTGAATCTGAGTACTTGGCAGTAGAGGCTTAGCTATAAGGAATACACTTCCAGTGAACAGCAACAAATTAAAAAAGCACCCAATAGTCATTTCGCAGCCAGATGCTTCTTGGTTGTGTTGCAGGACTGCACTGTGCCCAGCCTGCCGCTGCCCAAGCCCCTGTACTGTGGAATGGCTTACACTATGGGTAAGTTTGGGCAGCTCCTGTGAAAAGATGTTTCTCAAATCAGCCACCACAAGGAACAGCATTGCAGAAGGTGTCATGGCACGTCACTGCCAAGCCAGGCTGCTGTTTGCATCTCAGTGCGGTGGGAGCAATATGCCATTTTCAGCTTTCCCTGGGACAGCTGTAGATGCAGCAGCTGCACGGTTCCCTTTCTAACTACAGACACAGAGAAGGTTGGCAACTGTATTGGGAGTCCTTGTGAGTGTGCAAGCTTTCCTACTCGCTGCATGCCGCAAAAAACAGCTCATGGCATCTGTGCCAGGAGAGTTAGAGCTGGCAATGCTGACTACTTTGCTAGTCATTTCCTATGGTTATACACCCATTTCACAGTCTCTGGTCCATGAAGAGTGACAGGTTTGTGCTGCTGATATGGCAAGGCATGGTCTTTCAGTAGTGTAGGAAGAACTTCAAAAAAGGGAAGGCACCTCTTATTTGATGCAGTAATGACAGGACCACAAATGTGAATTGCCAAGATTATTTGGATGCTGACTTCCACCTCCAGGGTTGGAAAGATGATGGTTAGGTAGCATGGTATTCATAAGATTCAACCCACACTATTTCAGGGCAACAGTCACAAACGAAGCCATAGCAGACTTAGCTGTCATTAGCTTCCTTGAACTGTGTCATAGCCACTGATGCAACACACAATTTATCTGCTGCCCTGACCACATGTAATGGTTCATCATCAGGAAGGATGTTATCTCTCTGCAGCATTGCACACCATTGTAGATCATCATATGCATCAATTCCAATTAGTTTTGCAAGGTGCGTAATGTCTTGTATAATTGCTGCCTGGCAGCAAAAAGACCAGAAAGCACCTGGAATTGGTCCCATCAAGATCGAGGGAGTCACCATGCCATTTAAGCAGAGTTGTCTGGCCTCCAACAATTCCTAGCTCAGGAACTTCCTGAGCCAGATTATTTTGATTTGAATGTGACCAGTTGTTTTTAAATCCATATAAACTTCTAACATCCACTTAGTTCCATAGCTTGATTATATTTTGTGTGAAGAGCAACATTGCCCTCTCAGCCATCTCTTTTCCCGGCAGGAGAATCCCAGTCTATGCAATCATTTCTCATTCGGAGGCCACTTTGTAGGTTTGACTTTGCTGCCCCTCTTTAAGCCTTTTCAACATGTACTATATCTGTAGATACAGGGAGATCAGAACTGCATACCTGCACGCTTGGAAATGCAAAGGAAGATGCTTCTAGTCTGGTGGGAAGTAAAAAACCTTTCTTGAATTCAGTGGGCAGTCACCTTTTGGGTTACTTGTACCTTTAGCTCTCTAACTTAGGCGTGAGAGGAAGCTTTCAGATATAGACACCTCTCTTCATTAATGATATAATCTCCTGGAAAACTTCAGTTGAATATTCAGACAACATTTATTTGGAGTCTTCCTGCTTCTGCTGTCTTCATGCTCACCTAGGCTTTTAACTTAGATGCTCTAAACTGCATGTCAGATAGCAAAGTAGTTGGTATGAGTAACCCTCATAAAGGCATCTAGAGAACTGAAGAGTTGGGTACAAAGCCCTTGTTAGGCTGGGGAAATTCAAGCTCCTATCTCCCATGAGATTTCTACAGCTTCATAGTTTGTGTGTGGCTCACCACTGCTGTTCTACGTATACAAAAAATTTCAAATGGGAAGGCAGAAGAGGAGATCTGATTCTGTAGCTAAGTGGCTATGATACTCTTCAGGAGAGTACTGTTTAAAGACTATGGGTTTCAGTCTCTCATACAACACTTTTTTAATATAATAGACATGAAATACCACTACTAATAACAGAGGGGGGAAAAAAAAAACCAAACCCAAACCAAACACAAGAAGAAAGCACAGAAGGAGAAAAGACTGGATAAAGCCAGGGAAAAGTGAATCTCAAGTTGGATCATTCTACAACTCCAGATTCTTTTATTTGCATCTTCATGCCCTCTAATAGCTTTTATATGGGTCATCAAAATATGTTCAACATCCCTGCACTTATGAAGGACATTCTTCTCTTTGTCAAGTAGGATACTGAATGTAGCTGGGAATAAAATAACAGTGTTGATTCCCAGACTAGAGAACTCTGCTTTTAGCGGCAATTTTTTATTCAAGCCTGTGTTGCCTGGGCAATGTCAGGGAAAATATAAATTCTCTTCTGCAGGAGGAAATGTTCTGCCTCCAAACTTCTAAAATGCTTATCTTTGTGTACAGCTGAAATATGATGAAGCATGTGTCCAAAAAAGTGTATTCCCAAGTCAGCATTTCAAGTGGGTGTGAATTTCAAGTTATTCAGAAATATTCAGTCATCACTGAGGGAGGAGGAAGAGCACCAGATTTCTTTAAGTGCACATTAAAAGTGGGAGAGGGACCAGTCAGGGTCTTCACAGAGGTCAAGTATCTGCAAGCTTGTAGTACTGTTTCCAAGTGTCTTGATTTGCATATGAATTGACACATTAGGCTATAATCAGAGCAGGTCCATATTTGTTCATTTCTTGAACTAAAACCTTTTCCCTCCCCACAGCTGTTAAAATCAACCCCCCTGGATTTGCTCAACATTTAAAGAGTATAATGCAGAATTTTGGATATTGGTTTAGTTTTACCCACGTGTTGCACAGAACATTTAAAGTCATGCCATCTTTCATACTGCATACATACAATTCATCTTAGCTTTAGGCTTATCTCCAGATCCCAGGGACTACTTACTTAGTAAAACTTCCCCTGATTGAACTTCTGGTTTGTGAGTGAATGAGCTGGAATGCTTCACTCCAGAGCAGAAAATCCAGAAAGTGCTTTTCCTTTTCCTCTCCCCAAACTTTTAGCCAAGTCAACAACTGAAAATGATCTAAAGAAAAAACAGCCTTACCAGAGTTGAAAGAAAGCCTGAAAAGTAATTTAAGGCTCAAGCATATCATGTGTGTTGCCTATAGTTTTGAGTCTACACAGTCTTTCTGGGATAACATGTTATATTTACTGTTTGTTGAAAATAGGCACACGGTTGTGCAAAGTACATATCCTGTGCCTTACCTTAATATGATGGGAATCTCTTCTGTTATGACTCTTCCATTTTTATGGCAAGGTAGAATCTGATGGTCCCAGGCACTTGTCCACTCACAAACACATCAATGTGCTGGAGACCTTCCTCTGGGAATGTGCGAAGGAAGCCGATGAACCAGAGGGCTGGAATAGATGGAATAGAGTAACATCATCTAAATACAACAGCAAATATACAGTTCTTGGCCCATCAGAAGCTCAGACTATAGCTTTCTACCTGCCTAGCCCTAACCAGGTAGTTGCTGTGTACTACACGTGGTAAAGAAGTGGAGAGCTTTGAAGTAGGACAGGGAGAGGATGAAGGACTACACAATGGATTTCTACAGTAACTGGTAAGAGGGAAGCCTGAAAAGAAAAGCATGAAAATGGTTATTAACCATCCTATCCCATTCTCTCCTCCCAAGATTTAATGCTTAAGGCTGGTATCCTTTAATGCAACAAAAGTGAGAATCAAAAAGTAGATACGTGTCAGATCTGATAGTGAAGGTGGGACTACAGTGATGAGAGCTCTGAAGAGAAAATAAGTTTTGAATGAAACAAGTAGTGACTAAAATAGGGAAGATGGTAAAGAACTGCACAAATAATCTTAGGAACAGGAATTTGGTGGACAAGAGGAACTGACCTTGCAAGTGTTGACTGAAAAGAACAGCAGTCAAGATGAAAACTATAATTCTGGGCTTGGACAGCAGTTCTGGCAGAGAGGGAAGGATACATCTTGAAGTTTCTGTTAGACAGATAGACTATGTGTTATGAACTTGATTGACACAAGACTAAGGAATCTGGAGGCACTATACAAGAAACAGTTATTTTTGAAGAATACGAAGGAGGAAAAGATGATGCCCAATCACTGTGTAATATAAAAGCTGTGCTGCTTCTTGAGTGAAAGGATTTGCTTGTTTCTGTTCCTCTGCAGACAGTACTTCACTGACTAGTAGCAGGGTCTGCAATATCCTTATCAAGGAAGTTTTTCTATCTCTGACAAGGCTATTTAATCCTTACTTACACCATGCTCCAGGCTGCATTCTTTTGATTTTTGTGTGTAAATATCCTGTGTTGTAATTTAGACAGGAGATCATCTCTGTAACTGTTCTCAATTGTAAAGCTATCTCCTCCTGCAATTTTAAAAGTATATTTCTTTAATTACCCAAAATTTTGAAAAAGCAAGGTCTTGAGAGACCTATGTGCTGCAGAAAGTAACCACTTACAGAAGAATTTCCAAGTTTCAGCTGTTTTGCCCGTTATTAAAAGATCATGTCACAGCAATAATACTGTGAAACCACCTCCCTCTCCACACTCTCTCTTTAAAGTTTTCTCTCTCTTTAAAGTCCTACCAGCATAGTTCCATAAAATCTGTCATGAAGAAGGAAAAAGCAAGCCCCAAGCAAATCCCAAACCTGCCTGGACTGGTAGTACCAAACCTTTCACCACCCCACATGTAGCTGCACCTCTTTTTTTACATATCAAAGAACAACATGAAAGACATTGTGGGCATTGATAAATCCCCTTGGGAAATAAACACCCCAGGGCGGTTCACTATCTAGTGATAGTTCAGGTGCTTTCCAGACAACAAAAGCTACTAGGCAAAAACCACGAGCTGGCATAGAAGAAGTCGTAGGACGGTTCAGCTAGCGTGACCTCAGGATTCCCAGGGCCGAGGAAGGTGCGGACCTCTCAGCAGGCTGGGAGGGCTGTGCCTCCAGCGCTATGCCACAAATCACCCTCTGAAGGATGCCGACTCCAGCATTTCAGAGAAACTTGCAGACTTACATTACACCTGGCTGCTACCTATCACGCCTCAGCCCCGCGCAGGAGTTTGAGCCACTCCTGGGTGCTTAGAGGGCTGTTCCACATCTGTAGCAACAGAATTAAAACTCTGCTTTGCCAGCTCCCAGCAAAAGCTCTTAGCAGACACCTCTGCTGATAACCGCAACACCAGCTGCTATTTATTTACTACTGCCAGTTTTATACCACCTTATTGTCAGCTGCTGCACGATGCTGTAGTAAAGGTGATGCTCTTCCAAGAGCCAACTATTTGGTCATATCATGCAAAGAGCTGATTCTGAAATACAGCAATAAAAGGAGATCAGAAATAAAACTGCTTAATGCAATAGGACTACAGCCATTTGGTTTTCTGTTACTAGAGCTGTCATTAAAGAAGTCAGACTGCTGGCACAGACTCAGACTTTTCACGCTTTTCACTTTTCAGTCTGAGCAAATATTCTTTTTTTTCCAGGGTTGTGTGTTGCTCCTGAGGAAAAAACTAGTTTAATCAGCTTTCTAGACATTGTTCCTGGGATACCTCCATTTTATGCTCTAGAAATGTTAGAAACACAGCTCCACACAGCCACAGTTCCTGCTCAGAAATACTAATTTCAAGCACCTTTACCTTACAGTCCCTAAGCTGATGATAGGTTTCACCAAAAAATGCATGTGTGTGCTAGCAGCTTCCTAGCACTGAATGTGCTGATAACGCTTCAACACATAATGCAGTCATGCCTAAATTACATTCTATACAGATCAATTAAGATAACAGAAATTTATTATAGTAGAACTACTAACAGAAAATCAAGTGATGCAATAGTTTTTAGTAGCTATTTTTATTTAAAAAATAACGATCTCCCAAATGTTGCCTATAGTTGAATCAGGAAAATATCCAGAAACATAAAACCAGCTCAACAAATCTGTAGTTTAAGAAGTCAATACAAGACGGCTCATATGCTAGGATCACTGTGAATATTTAGAGGCTTTTTACTCCCTAGATATATACACCCCAAATGCAGTTGCAATCTAAAACTGATTACAAAAGCAGAGAAAGGGGGGGAAAAAAGAGATGTATAATCCACCCACATTATGAGTTTCTGGCAGTTTTGCTTTCAAACACATCATTAGCCAATCTCACATGATTAGTCACTGTAACTATAAAGAAATTGTTTTAGATCCTAATTTATTTTTAAGGATATACTGTTTGAAGAGGACACCAATTTTGCACCGTAACAGCTTAAGCAACACATTCTTCAAGGTCATGCCTGTGCTTGTCCTCAGTATTTCTGTGTTTGCCAGTGTGAGTCCCCAGTAAATTATGCAAAGTGTGGTAAAACCTTTTCTTATCTCTGGAAGAGGAAGGAGGGGAGGGAAATTTGTGGTCTGTGCATCCAAGTGATATCACCTATACCACCGATGCAAGTAAAATGAGTTAAAATAGGACCTGTGCTGGAAGTTAAACTACTTTTAAAAATTAACTCAGCTAATGTGAATCTCAGGAAGGAATAATACTTATTTTGGCTTTTCAATTTATTTTGGTTTAAACAGATTTCTAAACAAATTAAGCTAACTTAGAAAGATCTTTAATCATGCTAATGTGATTTTGTTAGAGACAGCCTTTAGCAGGGGTGCAGGAGCTCTCAGAGAAGGAGAGACAGCAGCTAAGCTAAGTAATTTTTCACAAATGAATGGCAAAAATATTCACGCAGGATAAAAAAGGTAAGGTTAAGACAACCTGTGTCCACAAAAAAAGATTGAGAGAAAAAAAAAAGGGGGGAAAAAAAAAGAGTAGGTTCCTGGTAAGGTGAGCATGGTACTGTTTTGTAGAGGTGAGAGCGTGCGGCTGTGCTGTACTGGGGCAGGCTGTCCATTAAGCATTGTACGTTGCAAAGATCTTGGCACCGATCAACTTGAAACTACCCTTGAATCACTGATGCTTCATGTTGCTGGGTGTTCTGCCTTTTCTTCTGTGTGTTACTGTCCTTAGGACCTTGGTATCAAGTACAAATGTTTTTTCAGTTGGTGGATTTCTTCTGAATCATTTGACAAGTTTTCATCGTTCTCCCTCCTGTGTTGGTTTCCTGAGGGGATGACCACAGGTGGCGTCTTTTCCTATTGAGGTCTCGGGTAGAAAAGCACATTCCTTCCAACACTGAGGTGGTTGAGAACCTACACTAGGGTATGTAGGACAGAAGCTGTTTGTGTGAAAGACTCCAGGCTGTAAACGTGAAATAGTATTTCTTTTTTACTGCCGTACAACATGCTAGTCTTTGGATTTAATTCTACCCTCTCCTGTATTCACTATGTACTCTCACAAAGCAACAGTCAATATGGATGGACAGCACTCCTATTGCCCATAATGTGAGACTAAAATTAGGCATCTAAGTTCCTGCTGGCTGTTACCTGTGTACTACAAACTTTGCAAGTACAGCCAATAGATAGGGATTTCTATCAAACCATGTAATTTGAGATGAAACTATCTAAATTGACATTGTATTATCTGAAACATTTTAATTTAGAAAAAAGTCTATTAGACTTTTCGTTGTCAAGTCTGTTACATGTGTGACTAATAAAGACCAACAAGTTGATCCAAGAATTTACAATTTAAATAGCTGAGATTAATCTTAAGAAGATTTACGAGAAAGCTGATTTAGAATGTTATATTATATAAATTAATAGTGACAGATTTTTATGGGTAGTACACTTAGGAAATGACTACAAAATAAATGAGGTTGTAATATTCAAAGTTAAGCAATATGATTCAAATGAATTATTCTGTTATTTACTGGGAACCATATGTTCACATGCCACAACCTATTTAAATATTTATATTTTAGTCTATAGTACTTGGCAACTAGTTTCTTAATAAAGGGGCTCATAAGGTCAAGGGTGAAAAGTGATACCATGTTACCAGTGCTCCGCAGTAAATGGTCTTTTTGATTATATACAGTACAATTTGTGGACAGACCTGATTTCCAGTTTTTCTATCAAACATACCAATTTTTGTATCAAACATAGTTTTCCTAGCTAAGTTGCTGTTAAAAATGTGCATGCCAGAAAACTAAGCGAGGAAAAGTCCTCAATAAATTACATTTTCTAGTTTCTATACTAAAACCAGCTATATAGCACTTCTTAGATACTTGCAAACGAGATCTTAATCTTTTGAGATACAGGTGCTCAGTATTTTTGAAAATAAAGTCAGTTTAATTTTCCATAAAATAATGATAACTTGGAGCTTTTCCATTAAGATGTATGTTGAACATTTTACAGAGCAACTATACAAATGCAATTTATGCCTGAAACAGCCTGCCACCCAGACACTGCTGAATTTGAAGAAAAAATTTGTATGCTTCTCAAGTTTACAGAAATTGTACATCCAAATCCCTTTAAAAGCCCAAGAACTTAGAATAATGCACTAGAATGGCAACATTTAGAAACCATTGTACCTTGATTGTTCCATAATATTAACTTGAAATCATTATTTTTACTACAGGGATCCTGTTGTCTTATGCTGACAATACTCTGAGGGGAGCACTGAGTTTGGAAGGTGTGAGTTATGAGCTGCCATTAAGTTACTTGACAATACATTATTCTCTGTGATGATGATACATCATTCTGATGGATCTTGCAAATACATAAAGGAGGTTGTACATTTATAGATAAAAAAGTGTTACACAACATACTTTACATACAAATCTTACTTGTACCTGCTAAAAACAAAACCACAGACTGAAGAGGAATTTAACATTTAAGACATTGGCATACATTTTTCAAGTATACCTAAAGGTTTGTTGTGGTCTAAGCCCAGCCAGTAACAAAGCACCACGAAGCCGCTCGCTTGCTCACTCCTACCCCCGGCCCTGGTGGGATGAGGAGAAAACATAAAGAAAGGCTTGTGGGTCGAGACAAGGACAGGGAGGGATCACTCCCCACTTATGGTCATGGGCAAAAGACAGGCTCAACATGGGGGGGAAAAACAAAATCAATTTAATTTACTACCAATCAAATCAAAACAAGAATAATGAGAAGTAAAACCAAACCTTGGAACACCTTTCCCCCCACCCCTCCCTCCTTCCCAGCTCACCCCCACTCCCAGTTTTCTCCACCTCCTCCCCCTGGTGCAGGGGGACGGGGAATGGGGGTTGGGGTCAGTTCCTCACACCTTGTCTCTGCCGCTCCTTCCTCCTCAGGGGGAGGACTCCTCACTCGTCCTCTGCTCCACCGGGGGGTCCCTCCCACAGGAGACAGTCCTTCATGAACCGCTCCAGCGTGGGTCCTTTCTGCGGGCTGCAGTCCTCCAGGCACAGCCTGCTCCAGTGCGGGCTTCCCCCTGGAGTCCCGGCCATCTTGGGGGGCATCCATCCCCCTGCTCCGGCGTGGGCTCCTCTCTCCCCGGGCTGCAGGTGGGCATCTGCTCCCCCGCTCCCCTCCCTGGGCTGGGGGGGGACAGCCTGCCGTCTGGTCTCCCCACGGGCTGCAGGGGCATCCCCTCCTCCCCCGCTCCTCCTCCCCTCCTTCCTCACTCCCCTCGGGATCTGCACAGGGGTTCCTCTCCCATTCCCATCCCCTCACTCCCGGCAGGTTTTTTCCCCTTCTGAACTCTGTTCTCCCAGAGGCGCTACCGCCGTCACTGACGGGCTCGGCCTGGGCCAGCGGCGGGTCCGACTCGGAGCCGGGGAAGCTTCTGGCAGCTTCTCACAGGAGCTGGCCCTGCAGCCCCTCCCTCCGTCCCAGCTACCAAAACCCCACCACACAAACCCAAAACAGGGGGGGAATTTAATGATATGTTCCATTTTCAACAGATTTTTGCACTTGAATGATGTGCTGTTGTAATTCATTTGACTCGGGATAAGTAATTGTTTATGGTTTCAGTGTAGATGTAAGGTAGACAGTCTGAAATGCAGTTAAATGTATTGAAATAAAGTAATACCTTCTTAACTATGCACCTGAGCATAATTACTGAGTTTCAATTACTTTTGAAAACCCAATTTAGAAGTGCAAGTTTACACCGGCAGGTGTGAGTTGAGCATGATGGGCAACCTTATCCTTCTACCAAAAAAAACGTAATTAGCAATGGTCATGAAGATGCAGCAACGTGGGCCTTCAGCTGTCCACAGAGGCACTCGGACTAGAGGAGCCTACAGGATCCATGCGTCTGCATTGGCAGCACAGCTCCTGCTGACTACACCAGATCTAGCTCAGGCACGCTCACCCACACTGCATGCACATCTTTTAATTGCACTGTAACATGATCAATTTTGCTTAGAGATTAGAAAATATCTTTCCACTTCCTCCCAGTGAATAATGATTCATTCAATGTTTAGGTCCAAAGGTCTTCAATACATAAATAAAAGCAAGATGACTTTTATTAGAGAAGTACTTTATTATAAAAAACTAAAGATTTCACAAGATGAACACTTACACAAGTAATAAAAATGTAGAAAACATTTCCCTGTATTTAAAAATATGTAACTTGTATTTTCTTAGGAAAGTTATTCACAGCTTATTTTTTTGTTGAATCCAAAGTGGGCTTGTTTCCTTACAACCATATGGAAGCTCTTGAGTTAGCTCACAGCTGAAAAATGTAGTTTTCCATGGGACATATTCTATGCTGAGTGATTGAATCTAAAAGAAATTAAAAAGCAGGATTATTTAAGATAAAATGCAAAAGAAACAGATTATAAAGCAGCAATGTTCTTCAGAGCGATTTCTGGCATAGAACAGTTTGGTGGAGCTGAGAACCCAGACAGAGAAAATAAATGCAAAGAGTCAAATGATAATACCCCAAGCACTTACCATTTACTTTAAGTTTTAAAAAAGGTGCTGCATTATCTACCTCTACGCTTTTTATTGTGATCAACCTTGAGTGAATTAATTGGCAGCTGGTATTAACAGCAGAAAGCAGATAGCCACAAACTAACTGGATTGCAATAGTGACGTGTCAAAGATTAGACAAAACTTCAGATCTGATTTGAATTATTTGATTAAGATGGCAATTTATAGGTGACACTGTTCATACTATTATGTAAACAGTTGCTGAGAAAGAGGCTGAGCTTCAAAGGCCTGTATCCTTCCCGTATCTCTGAAAAGAGATCATTACCTCTGTCCAGCTGGAATTTATGACTGGAGTACTACTATGTGAAACTTTTGTGTTTAATTTACTAAATCATATTTTTAGTCTTGCACAAACCTCGCGTTTCCTCATCTGGTCACTTTTTTATTGGCCACACTTGCTCTTCAAGTCTTCTTTGAAGCCAGAGAAAGGCACAATAAACAATGCTGCCTTCTTACGCCTCTCTCTCCAATCTTCACAATTTTATCTTATACTTTAAGAAAGTATCAAATAACATTTGCGTTTAGATGAGTATTTTTCCTTATGGCTCACTTTTCCTTTCTTCTTTAGTGGTATTTTCTTTCAGGTTTTAAGTCATTGTGATCTGATAGCATTAATGGTCAAGAGATGAGGACTTGCATGGCTAGTCTCATGTAACATCAAGTCATGTAGTACATTTATTGCTAGAGTCTGAGTGAGGCACTATCTCGAGGAGCTTGACATAGTGTATGACAAGAATTTTATCTGATTTTTTCTAATGTGTAAAAGGTCCCTTTTTGGGAAACACCCTTATCTTGTCTGAAAAAGAGAGAGCATCAGACGACAAGCTGTGAATCCCACAGAAATTATCAAAAGCGTTTCTTTGAGGGTGAGGACATTGCAATTTTATATCTGATGCCCTGCAAACAGATAACTGTTAGAACTGTGGTGTCCATAATGAAAAAGCGATGGACTAACAACTCTTAGAAACTTAACAGCAGATTTAAAAAAGAAACTTTTTGCAAGTAATATAGAGACTGCAGAAAATTGTCTTTTAGATGTACAATATATAATATGGGACAGATTACCAGAGGGTGCCAATTACCGTATTTCAGTAGTGTTATGCCAATTTATACCAGTTAAAAATGTTTCTTACTACATCTAAAATTGAAATACATGCCATTTAAAAAATCAATTATCCTATGGGGATTTCCCCATAATTTAGTTTGCTCTAAATGAAACAATCATACAAAAGATAAATTTGAAAATCTTTGGATGAAATTTGTTCTTGGCAAAATTACAATGGTGAGTACCAGGACCATCATAAAGCAGTCTTAGATGTAAGAGAAAGTCCTCACCATGGAGACAACCTTCCTGAAAACCTAACTGTAGCAGTCTGTTCCATTTTCTTCCCTCCATAACCTCAGTTTAGTGAACTATTTACAGTCAATTTTTGAATATTTTATATGAGTTGAAATTTAGTGTCTTACCTAATATCCATTTTTCTGATAAACATTTTACTTCCTGGTACTTCTTTCCTGGTTTTTTTCCTATACAGATTTTTGCTTGACGTAAGGCTTTACATATTTTCCCTCCTGACAGCTGTATAAGTTCAGTTAGCTTTTTGCAGGGTGGCTGACTGGTAGGAGATACAAACATGACAGGCTGGTTTGAAAAGAGATTCTGCTGGTATTTTCCTGTTGATAGGTGATGCTGAAGTCTGCAGATCTGTATGTGAGGAAACAAGGACATTCATTAACCAATGTGTTGCATTTCCACTCAAAGTAAAATTAATCCTTCACTTTATTTCAGAAAAAAAAAGAAATATAGTACATTAGTATGAACTTTACTTTTTCAGGTTATCAGAAACTCTTGGGTAAATTATACAAAGAATTTGCTGTACTTGTTCAACACAATTCCCAAACCAGAATTGAGACTATTTCGTTATAGGTCAGATGGTTTACCTATGAAACTTCTTAAAGCACTTGACAGTATTATTTTTCACCATAATCTTACACTCTTACATTTATAACACTGGCCATCACACAGAAATATTAAAGGATATTATAAATAATTACAGTCTTGCAGCACAAATACAACCCATGAAAGCCTTTACAACATATAGCGCTCATCAGTTTGTATCGAGGAGCTTTACAAAAGTATCTATTTCAGAGTTTAAACTACTTTAGGACCTCTTTTCCCCTCCTGTGCTCCACAGGTATGAACTGCAGTTTCTCTCAGATAGATGTATGAAGTGATGCAAATGTATCAGAACTCAGAGCAAACTGTTTCATGTAAACTCTTTTGTCTCCACAAAACCAAAAAAAGAAGTCCTCTGTGAATGCTGTGCAGCCTTTAAGATTTGATCATTGTAATAAAAACCTGCTTGACCTGTATGAGGCAAATTTTCTTCTCTGTATATACCAGGCAGGACAATTAAAGCCATCCCCTTTAGGTATAACGTGCATAAAAGCAGTGCATACAACAACTGTACACATCATGGCACGCAATATAAAATTTTTGTACTAAAATAAAAAAAAAAGCAAGCTTGTATTTCTTAGAGTGAGGTTGCCGTTGACCTGCCAAATTGATGTATGTAATGTGCCTGATTCTGTATCTCTTGTCAAAGTTTGGAAAATTTATATTGAGACTGGAGTTAATAGTAAGATAAGAACAAAAATAAATGTTTCATATTATGTGATGCTTGGAATTTTTCATACAGATGATCGACACAAGCACATTACATAGAGGAAAGGTCGCTCTGTATATATCTGCTGTATATGAGGCGTCTGAATGTGAAACTGTCATCAGTGAGGAGGTATAACTGCAACAGTGGAAGAAATTACTTGTTGAGTGGATGCCTCCCTCCAGTCCTGGCACAAACCTGCTGTGAAACCACAGGCACTTAAGAATTTAATGCAATAATGTATGTGCTTGGCAGGTGTGCAGCCAAAGTAAGAGTCTTCACCTAGTTTACAGGGGTTTATAAAGCCAAACGGTTCCATGGCATGTTCACAGATCCCTAGATAAAAGTCAAAGTGAATTGCCTTAGCACTTCTGATCAACTAGCTAGATGAAGCACCTGCAAAGCGTGAAGCCCATGCTAAGATGAGACTTCATAGCTCAGAGGTTCTGTGCCACTGTCCTCTGCTACTCTTGGACAAGTCGATCCCAATCTGAATTTTGAGATCTCCTCCATCAATAAATAACCCAACTTTCTCTGATTGTTAATTCCTTGGCTGCTCTCCTGAGAATAAAATTAAGTTGATACTTTGCGTTCTGAATTCAGCAAGTTATCAAGACTGCTACGGAGGAAGCAGGCCCAAAAGACTCAAGCACAATCCAAGAAACACCCTTTATTTTATTCTTCTGTGAATTTAGGTTTATGAATGACATGGCACCTAATCCTGTCTCATGGAAGTCAAACAGCTGCTAAATAATTTTGTTGATCACAGGATCAAAGCAGAGTTATATTGCAGATTTTGGAGGACCCAAACTCATTGAATATATCTGATGGCCCTTCCTGTACATAAGCTGGCACCCAATGCTTTACACATGTGCAGAACATCTGGGTTTGGATGCAGTAGAGTACTGCCTACGTCTGTCTGCTAGGCATCTTGATGTCATGAAAAACAAAACTAATCATCGAGTGTACCCCTTGCTGATGGGTCTTGTGAGGCTTAGAGGCCACAATCAATGTCTTAAAATGGGACTAGCTCAAGAACATAAAACACTTCACTATCTCTGATGTACAGAGCAGTGTCATGATTTTCATATTACTAGGACTGCAATAATTGATTTTGATGAATTAAAAAACTGCACAATTGTGAATCTACAAAAGTGCTTGTTGTAAGCAAGGTCAACAAATTAAAGAATGCACTATAGTGAAAAATAACGATCTCTTCACATTAACCTCAGAACAGCCTCATGACAGATGCAATGCCATCTTATTTGATCTGACACAGAGCTCTCAAGAATTGTTTATTGGCCCAAATTGGATGCAACCAATAGAAGAAAGACAATTACCAAGAGACTTTAATGCTACTCTATCTAAAACAAATCGGATTTAACTAAAAAGACAGAAGCTACACTGGTTTTGTCAACCTGGAACTCTAAGATTTTGAAGATGAAAATTATTGGGATTGAGAAGCTTTTATCTTAAAAATGCAATAGGACTTGTGTTAGATAGACAACACCAAATACAAATTGTTGCAATCTGCTATTTCACATTTTTAGGGAGTATGATTTAAAAGGGCTAATTGTATTCCCACTTCCTCAAACATTTCCCCTGAAAGGATTTATTTGCTGCCACTGTAATGAAGAATCACTTATATGATACATCTTCCTATAGAAAGAACTGTTAGATTAAATTAATATTATAAGCAAATGTGTACACAGCTAATCATGTAATCAGGAAATCCAAATTTTAAGGACCCAACAGCACCCACCTCCGCTGATGTCCACAAATAGCATGCTTTATTCTATACATTTAGTACATATTAAGAGAACCCAGGAAAGTGAAATGCTGACACGGTATAGAGAAGATTTTCTTAAACTGCCTTTAAAATTCCAGCTGTGTGCATTATCAGTGCATTTGAGAGGAGGACAGGATAAGAACACAGTACATCTCAGTGGTAGCATCAGAGGAAAGCTTCACCATGGAATGTCATCTTTACGTTCCCGTCATCTGGCTCACCACCACCACAGCTTTCCCAACAGGCTGCGCTTGGGTTTGCTCAAGCACGCTGGGTCCACGCACAGGTCTTAGAGATAGGGCAAAATCACAGCAATTACGTTCAGAGCTCAGAGAGCAGTCCGAAAGGTTAACTTTGCTTTCTGGCCCACTAACCTGAAAGAAACACTGCTAGCCAGTTGCTGAAAAGGCAGCTAGCTGACCACACAGGGTCTGGCGGTGGGATGAGAGGGCACAAGCGAGCTCTTACCCCTGAATTGACTCAGCTGCCTTTGCAACATCAAAGCCTTCACGGCACTCCAGGGGTGCTCCCAGCCCTTTGAAACCATACACATTTCGTGTAAGCTTTTACAAATAAATAAATAATTCCTCAGCAGAGACCAAGCCTGGGAAAATATGAGACCCCAAAAGTGACTGTTTCCACAAATTGTGTATGTATCAGTCAGTAGTTATGATTACAGTTGTGTCAGTCCCTATTATAACAGACTGCACCGATTTTCCTTTCTAATTATTTTTGTTAGCAGATGGACAGAAAACCAAAATGTTATAGAAGCATCTATTTACTCTTTTTGGTAAGAGCCTCAGTTTTAACCTCATTCTTTCACTAGCTGGATGAACAGCAGGAAGATGCCTTTTACATGTATGCGTTTCTCATAAATGTACCATTAATTTAGATGTTTGTTTGAACCTGAGTTTTGAAAGGAAAAAAAAAAATCACTCTTGACAGAAGTAAAACTTAAGGAGAGTGTATGATAAAGAAATAGAGCCTTTCTTCATTATAAAAAAGTCACAAAAACCATTTCACCAATTATTGTCTCCCCTGTGACTGATTTTCAATCCTCACAAGCCAAAAGAGCATGTATTATAAAAACCCCAAAACTTTGCAGCTTTGCCTAGAACTTTATGAAAATAGCTCTTGCTGGGTGGAGTGTGGGAACAAACACAAAACCCCATAAAAGTCCAAGGGTGTGATCTTTTCATGAGGCTCAGGAGATAGACATCAAGTCCCACAAAGGTATAATCTCTGAATGGATACTTGAATTCATGCAATAGAAAATGTAAGAAAATAATTCTTCTGGATGTACTTGGAAATCTTTCAGCGTTGAAACTGCTAAAGTCCTATATACAACACACAGTTTTCAGTGTACTTCCAGAAAATAGCACATGAAAAAATTTCCAGTTTAAAATGCTATTAGCATAATACTACTTCACAAAAACTAAATGGAGAATATGGTTATGATTTATTAAAATTAATAGAAATTGTATTTGTAGGCTGGAATTGAAAATGTGAAGTACTAGCTTTAAAAATATATACAATGTAACCATCTGTAACAATTATACATGTCTGAAAATTTGTGCATGCATTACACAATCAATGTATGCATTATGGTAAATCTTTATTCTTATTTTCAATTATTCACCAGAGAGAAATACATCTACAAAAATATATTTATGATTTAATTTATCATTACTATTTGAGCCTTTAATATAGGATTGGAAACCTTACCAACACCTATTTGAAAAGGCTATTTTTAATGAAGTATTTACTGAAGTTATGGAAAGCTGTAATTGATATCTTGGTTATTGTTACTTGCAAAAATAATAAAAACATTTTATTAAATGCAGACAGTAGAAGGTAAAATTGCAGACATATGTTTGAAGAGAGAAGGTTGTATATTTCATGGTTTATATAAATCCAAAGACCAAGTATTATTTCATTTGAAGTTGATAAGAAATTGCTCATTTTCACTAAAAAGAAAAGAATCTGACTGTTGAAGTCTTACGGATTAGTTCACCAGTCTGCAAATATTAAATGACAGAAAACCACAAAATGGATAAACCCAAAAAACCAGATTTTATGGTTTGATAACATACAAATCTAACAAAAAGAGACACATAAAATAGCATATTCATTTAATATAGTTGGGTGATGTTGCTGGGGAAATATTAAGCTCTAAGATTTTAATATTCATATGTTATCAATATGGATAAATATACTGGCCAAGTAACGTTTACATTTTCAGTTACTGTAGTTCTGTACATAGACCTCGTGAAGAACACACTCAAAACTGCAACACTGTTAGAAAACATTACACTTGCATGGTTATATGCGTTTTCAGACAGTCCGTCATTTAGTAAAAATTCAGAAGAAAAACACATATGTGGAACCCCATGTACATGTAAAGATCAAGGGCTCACACACATCCACACAAGTGGAGCATCAGCCTGCTTCTGATAAAGAGCAGCGCATTGCAGCATGCAGACTTCTGAAAGTACAGTTATCCTGCAGTGAGGAATTTGCAGAATCTGCAGGACCCTACAGGGATCAAGGAAGTTTGTGTTAACAGTGCAGTACTCCTGCAGGACAAAGAAGAAATGCTCTCTTTTTCATCTTTCTAAATATCGGGTTTAATAGGAGAATAGAACAACTAACCAAACAGCAACTCTATTTTTGTAGGAACAATGTGTGACATATATTTTCTACTTAAATTAAAAGCTTATCATTTTAGTTTGTTTTCTTATGTTTTATTTTAGCAGTTTGCTGATTTTTTTTTTACACATTGAGAATACTAAAATTGAAATAGCTTTCACTAAAAGCTTTAAAAATTACATTTAAATGCTGTACTAGATAAATAAATTGGTGCTCTCCAGTATAAAAGAGCATGTTAGGAGCTGGAAACAACTTCCTTCAGCAAGCTGTTTCACAAAGAAATAGATCATCAGCTTTGAAGAATCTTATTTAAGTTAATGGAACGTCACACGGATGCAGGACCCCAACTGGTTCAAACCGTACTACCATACTATTGTCTCAACAGCACCCAGAACCTTATTCCACTCTTTGGCATGAAATGCATTTGTTATTGTTAGCGATGTTTTTCATTCTCAGAACAAAACTCAACTTGCAACATTCATGGAAATTATTTACAAATATTGCATCCTTATTTCTGAATATTGATTGAAACAATGCTTTCGCATTGGTTATCAATATCATTTGGCTAAAATAGAAGGTCCCTTTCTGTCAAATTAGAGAAGCATAAGCCTTCAGACAGACAGAAGTGAAAAACATCCTTTTTGAATGCTTGATAAGGCTACATCAGCACCGCAGCACATGCACACAAACGGAGATTACATACAGGCAAACTCGGTATACATCTGTGTAGTAAAAGACGACTGGTGCACTGAGCCAGGAGCCAGAAGTGGAGGGAGATAGAGTGGAAAAATTTGGTCCAGAAAAAAGAAACCTTCAATGTCCGGTCTTGAAAAATAAAAAGGAAAGTAAAAGAAGGAGAAATGGCATACAGTCAAGACAATATTGTCTGGAAAATTCTTCAAAACACAGTTTCTTCCCCTCCTCTGTATAGTCCTTCATGTAAGTGTTTCCTGGCCAAGATGAGGGCGAAGGGAAGAACGCTTGAATCCAGACAATTTAGCTGATATTGTTTCTTTCCACTGTGTGTTGGCAGACAACCTTGCTTCTCTCAAATCCCATAGACTGATAAGAAAAGTTAATTTCACCAATTTATTCTCTGAAAGACTGAGTCCCAGTGGGAATACTGTATGAAAATGTTTGGCAAATAAATCTACTGTTTGGCGGATATTCAAAATTATACTGGAAGATATTTGAACCATTTTTTCTGGCAGAGCAAATTTTTGCAGGAAAAAAGATAACAAATTCACTTATTTTTAGTTTAATTTCCTTGTTTTCCAGAGGTAGAACTATTTTTAAATGCTATGTAATATCAACATTATCAACTATAGATTAATAAAAAACAAATCAGGGTAAAACAATAAGTCTTTTCCCTTTTGAGGATAAGTATGACTTCTAAATCAAGGAGCTGTATTTCCAATATATATCACTTAAAAACACTCTGCTAAGATTGTAAGATATGGTCACTTTACTATAACTATTTGTTTATATCTTCAAAAAGATTCTGAATTAAATATATTTGCTCTTGGTTGCAACATAAACTAATTCTTTTTGAAATTTACCCCCCCCCCCCTTTCATTACAGATGAGCTAACAAAGGAAGGATTTTTCAGGATTAGAAATTTAAATTTAAACTTTGCTTCAGAAATACCTCAAGAACTTGTCCATCCTTGTTTTTGACATATTTCAAGAGAATTAAACTCAAGTGACTACCAGGCAGTGAGAAGACTGCAAACTGCAATTGCAAATTTGTGTCAGAATTCTGCAAATAATTACCAATCATAATTGGGAGGTGTTTTCCTCACCCGAATATCAATAAAGCAGCACTGTGCCATGCATCACTCCGAAGCAGTATACGAGTGCAGCACATACAACTCTGAGACCTGCATCACTGGCGTACCACGAAGGTTACATATACTCTATGTGACAAGCCCCCAAGAATCCCGGTAAAACTCAAAGACAGAAATTCTCCAGTTCCATACACAATCTAGTCCAATGCTTATCTCCTCTCGCAGTTAGAAAACTTTTCTTAATAATATAACCTAAGCTGCCTCTGCTGCATTTTCAGCCTGTTACTTCTTGTCCTAGTGCCAAGGGACATGGAGAACAATTTCTTCTCTTCCTATTTCCAACAACCTTTTAAATATTTGAGGACAGTTATCATGTCTCCCCTCAGCCTTCTCTTCTCTAGACTAAACAAACACAGTTCTTCCCGTCTTTGCTCATGGGTCATATTCTGTAGACCTCTGATCATTTTGTCACTCTCCCCTGGATTCTCTCCAATGGATCCACGTCTTTCCTGAAGCGCAGTGCCCAAAGCTAGACTCCAGCTCAGGCCCCACCACCGCTCTGCACACTCCAAACAATTCATGGACCTTATGCATAGCATTCCTGTTAACACATCCCAGTATGCCTGCTTCTTGTATCGGAGTATGACACAGGTGACACATATTGGTTCGGATCCTCTAAAATACTCAGTTCCTCTTTTGGCAGAAATACTGCATTGCCAATCTGCAGGTGATTATTTCTCCCTCCTTTGCACTTGCCCTTACTGAACTCCATCATACTTATTTCTGATCATTCCTTATGTCTCTCAAGGTTATTTTAATTCTGATCTGTCGTGGTTTAGCCCCAGTAGGCAGCTAAGCACCACACAGCTGCTTGCTCCCTGCTTCAGCAGGATGGGGGAGAAATTCAGAACGGTAAAAGTGAGAAAACTCATGGGTTGAGATGAAGACAGTTTAGTAATAAAAAAACTGACAGAGTCAATCTACAGTTCTACTACTTTAGGTCACGATTAATCAGATTTTCTGGCCTGGTAGCTTAGCAAAATCCTAGACAACAAATGCAGTATATGGATGGGATGGTTGTACATTTTATGCCAGTGTGTGCTGGTGTGGTGGCCTCGTTACATGTATGACAAAGAGCTGGTTTGAGCACATACAGATCCTCTGTGCAGCAGATCTAAGTCAGTAAGTGAGCCATATTGAATTCACCGTTTTGTATCTGGCATTATTGGTAGGACTCTCCATCTATCTCAGTTTTTAAATGCATGCAAGTTCATATGTCTCAAACCCACAAAGGAAGTAAAATAAAATCAGAAAGCCTTTTCCCTTAACTCAGCTGACAGTTGAACAAATGTAGCTGAGCCAATGTACAAATCAAGAAAATCTCAGCCTCCAAATAATTTGCTTTAGACAACCAGCCATGACTTTAAAAGGTATGTAATATATACATGGACATGTTTTTCCTCACAGCTGACAAAGATCTGTTCTTGCTGGATATATCCTCACAAGACCTTTGGCAAAAAAGGTACTTACATTCTTACTGGTTTAGTTTAACACACTTTTGAAACTAATCTCTTGGTCATTCCTATTGAGTGTACTTTTGGTTCCCACTGTGGAGCTGCCGTCAAGGGCACGGACTGCGCTCCGTTTGGATGAAATGCAGTCTGAAGATGTGCTCAGTTCAGGGGAGCGGACTGGAACGAGCCCAGAGCCCTGAAGTATGTGTTGTGTGCAAGGTGCTCTCCGTACTAGCTCACGCATGCTGCAGATCCCTTTCCGTTCATCTGTATCACTGGCCTACAGATGCAGGCACAAGTGAGCATGGAGTCAATTCTGGCAGATGTAATGGGGTAGTGATACAGGTATGGGATGCTTCTTTCAAACAGATTTATTACCTGCATTAAATAATGACCTCAACTAAATTTAGCCTATATTTTTATAACAGTTGCAACTTGCCCTTATTGTTGTCTCATAGTTCATTCTCATATGGCAACAGGAAAGGAGGAACATTAGTTGCATCTTGGCATTTATCCCCTCATATTGCAACCATTTACCCGTATTTCATATATAGTATCCTCTAGGCTTACTGAACTCTCCCAACCCATATAAGGCCAATTGTTTGTTGTTTTTTTTTAAACAGACTAGTAACTATTGCATGAGACCAGTATGTAATCTATGAATAGCTCATTAATTTCAGCAGAGTAGCTTAAGGAATGAAGTATTAATGAAGTAAATAGCAATGTTTAATGATATGGGAGTAAACACATCTGCATTTACACAGACAAAAATAATACACTTCCAGCTAAGTATATTTCACCAACGAAAGGTTGGACTGAAACAGAAATTCCATGAGCTAATAACGTGCTGCAGTTCATGGAAAACAACTTGATATTCCCCATGGTTAAATACTACACATAATGAAGATACAAGGCATGGAAGCCTAGTATTTACATAAAATACATTAGAAATTATAAGCTCATTTCAGCTGCCTTATACCTGTCAGATATTGAATCATTTTGGACAGTGCAACTTTCCTTTTTAATCAACGCAGGATATTGTGCAGCGAGCTTCAAGAATGACACTTGTTTTGCTGGTTTAAGGACATGGGGAATCCTTCCATTCGTCTTTAACAGTAATGATAAATCCAGTGCTGTCAACAGATTTGCTATACCTGGCAAAGTGCAGATGAATAGTGCTTTGATAAATAAAAGAGTTTTCTATTCCAGTAATAATAAAGTGAGTGATCTTGTTGAAAGGAAAAGCCTGGCAAATGTGAAGGGTTACACAGATGCTCCCCAAAGGCTCGTTCCCCAAACAGTTGTATTAACCCACAATAAAAGTAATCTTAACATTAAAAATAATTCCTAGTTTTATCTTTAAAATATGAATATGTGAGTCCTTTTGCTCTACCTCAACAGACTGAAATGATTTAAGTGAGGGCAGAGTACATTCTTCTCTCTACTCTTTAGTTTTAGCTGAATGCCATTGCAACGCCCAGCAGTAACTCAGTGTGTGCCAAACATGAATATTTTTAAGCGTCATTTGAGTTTTAAAGGCTACAGTAAGTGATGGGAACACAATCGTCTTGGGAATCTACAAATAACTTTAAAAAAGCTCATAAATCTGGCTTTCATGGTTTGGTTTTCAACAGCTTTATGAAATATGTCAAAGCTTGAACACAGTGAGTTCGTTTTCCTTCAGCTTTCTTAGGATTGACTTTTCTCAATCTTTTTTTGATATGCTGCAGTGAGACAAATAAAATGGACTTGGCTTTAAAAAACCAGGCATCAGCAAATTACTTTTTTAAAAAATTGCTTTGTTCTTTTAATTTTTTTTTTTTTTGTATCAACAGAGGAAAAACATACCCTTTAAGTAGGGCAGCCTAAAGTATTCCCTCATCAACAAAACCATAAAATGCTTCTGTTCAGCACCCAATTCATTACAACATAACAGACCACATATTAGTGAAAAAGTGATGTATAATTAAAAGCTGTTTTTTTCTTAAATTGTTTAAAAAAGATGCATGGTAATGACTGAGCACAGCAGAAACCCAGAGAGCTGCATTCAGAAGTTACATGCAAACCTCTGTACTCACAGTGAAACACGTGCACTACAACAATAATTATCAGGGAATGCTTGGTTTTTAAAGTATGAACTAAAGGGTCAGTTGAAATTACATCAATGTTCAACATAGAAAAGTCTTTAAAACTGTCTGAGAACTACTGAAATAAACCCACTCAAAGAGATTACTTGGCATCACACAACTGGACACCACTGCTGTGGAATGCCGCCAACTGCAAAACTAGACCAGGTTCAGGTTGCTTTCAGAAACTCCTGATAGAACTACTATCACAATCACCTCTGGTCTACAATTTCCCTGAGTAGTACTCCTTGGCAGCAATACTTCTTTACGTGTAATAACATCTCTTCTTCATTAATCTATGTCACAAATTGGAGAAAAGATCCCCCAGGAAGTATGGAAAGCAAAGACATTTAATCCTCCAGCACTAAGAGGAGCAAGTGGAGCTGCCAGCACACACAGCAACCCCCCACCCCAGGTGTTTAAATATTTGACCAGGTGCTTTTTATCAATCATGTTTATAAATTACAATTACTCAAGAAAAGTTTCTTTGAGAGCACCGCTTTCTTCATAGGTGCTAAACAAAGGACACGATTAACATTTTCTATTTGAAGATTCTTTTCATGAACTCTTGCACTTTTTGCACGACAATAATATAAGATTACAGAAGAACGAACTTTGACTATATTGTGACAGCAAGCTGGGATGGTCTTCTGTATAGCCGAGGGAGAATAATTTATGTTGTGAATACAGAGTAATTTTAAAGCTCTGAAAGTTGGTAGGGTAAAGGCAAAGTACTTGTCACTAAATGTATTCTCTTTGCTCTTCTTTTCTTTTCTTTTTTTTTTTTTTAAACCAGAGCATTTTTCAAATTAATGATAAGCATTTGAAAAGGGCTTATTTTAATAAAGTGAAAAAATAATTTACAAACCACAACGGTAAGTTGTGCATGGTACCAAATGACACCCTTCTAAAAATAACTGATTCCAATATCTGTTTTGAGGAGTTGATGCTTATCAGTTTGTGAGCTAATACACCAAACACATTTACAGCACACTACCTCACTGCTTTCTTCTCAAGAATCTACAGGAGGCAAAGTAGACACTGTGTCAGTAATCTTATCAAATGCTGAAGGAAAACAAAAGTCTAGCATTTGATCTCAGCTGTTGCTGTGAATAAGAAGCCGCCAGTTTAGAACAGAAGTCTTGTTTAGAATATAATCTTACTCCTGATTAGGATTTCAAATGCATTTGGGATTTCAACATGTGATAACTTTTCCACTTTTTTCTTTTCTATCATTTCTAATTTAATTTTTTTAGTGACAAAGATAATGGAGCAATATTAATTTCACTTATCTGATATTTGCATTTGGTATTGCAGGAACTATCTTAATGAAGATAAAATAAAAGGGTGACTCTACAGGTGAAGCTATTAAAGTGCAAATCTAAAGTGGCAGGAAGATTCACTGAAAAGTAAATCACTGATTCACAGAAAAGTCCACTTCTGTTTACTGCAAATGTAATGGTGATCTTTTTAAAAACTTTTTTAAAAAAGAAATATTGTTATAAATTCCTTATGGAGTTTTGTCTTGTTTTAAATTTGAGGTCACCAGCTATGACATGGTTAAATACAGAGAACTAGGCAGACTTATTATGGTAGTGGACTTTCAGCAACTTCTCATGCTAGCTGGGCAAAGTTTGTAGGGTCAAAGCGCTGACCCTGTCCTCCTTTCTGAGTTCTTTTCCTATATTCCTACTGCTCTTCGTCTAAGAATGCTGCAGGACAGACAGGCTACTACTTTTTAGTCTATCTGGATTTTATCTGAAGTGCTTTAGTGAGAGCAGAAAGCCTTTTCAGGAGGCTGTCACTGCATAAGCAAGCATTTGCAGTTTAAAAACCAAAGGATACTCGGCAAGTACTGTATATACAATATGAGCAACTGGGTATTTGATCTTAGATGCAGGATAACCACTCTGAAGCACAGCAACAGTCATGGTCTTCAAGAAAAATTACTAGTTATTTTCTAGTTAAACAACTGGATAGCTTAGATAAAGTACAAATGCTCAATAACTCCTCTCCTCCACACTAGTTTTCTAGTAAAAGTCTGTAAATAAATATTTACCATCTCTGGCTCTGTCCCAATCCAGAATTCCCACTAAAATCAGTGGGAATAAGGTGAGCATATCAGGAATACAGCTTTAGCCCTATAACAATACAAACTACCATCATGTAACAGAAGGTACCGTTTATGTGCATATGTACTATACTAAAGTATATACACTACTCAGAGGATGGGGAAAAAGAATCTGGTCTAGTCCTGCATAAGGGCAAAGGTTGAAAAATGTCCTGGACACTCACTGGATCATATGTTTATTCTTATTTTAAAATTCTATTAACTTCAAAATTTAGGAGCTGACATGATGGTTCTAATGCTACCCATGGAATTTTTTCTTAAAATGACATTATTGATTAAAGTGCTAATGCACTTATCCTTATGCTATGGACCAGTACTGGGAGAGCTACAAAGCTATCATTGCTCAGACTGTTGATGGAGAAAAGGAAAACTCACTGCACAACACTGCAGTACTCCTGGGGTTAAACAGAGGAACAGTAATGATGGGATTTGGAGGGAATTCAGTAAAATCCTTCTCACCTAAAGAAGGCCAGTGTCATACAGACTTTGAAGGAAGGGAAAAGCTAAGTCTTCTACACAGAAGATATGCACATAAACTCCCAAGTGCCTTTTAAAGATTTCACAGCTAAACAAAACTACATAGTATCATCATGTTCTTCTCTGCTGTATAACAGACCTCTTATCAAAAACAAACATGACAATTAAAAAATAAATAATCCCATACTAAACTTAAAACAGTAGTTTTATCAATTATCACCTTATCACAGATGATTACTTCTACAGTTTACAGTAAAGCTGAAATCAGGTGTGAGATGACTAGAAGAAGGAAAAATCACAGTATTTCAATTAAGCAAGCTCTACATTATTTCATAAATAAATACATCAGGTTTCTTATGCTCATTAAAAGCTGAATATATTCACTCAAGACACACTCAGGTTGTGCCAACATGATATACTCACAAAGCATGCACATCAGGGTGACAGCTAAAAAGCAACAGAGAGCTTTGCACGTAATCTAAAACTAAATCTGTATGTAATTTCCTTCCCTTTGTTAATTGAAGATTAAAACTAAATCAAGGGGAAGCCTTCTATGAGACTACTTCCAACAACAGATGACTCAACTAG
Organism: Buteo buteo; assembly: GCF_964188355.1. Classification (NCBI taxonomy): domain Eukaryota; kingdom Metazoa; phylum Chordata; class Aves; order Accipitriformes; family Accipitridae; genus Buteo; species Buteo buteo. The sequence goes on along the minus strand of NC_134187.1, from coordinate 25,943,354 downwards.
CACCTGAGAATTTGTTGTGCTTGTGTGTACTGAGGTTCTGAACTTCCTGTTTCAATAAAATACCAAACAAGTTGTGTTTCCTTTACAAATAAGCTATTACATCAAGCCCTGTTCCTATAATTTCAGTTTTTGTCCGGATTCCAACATTTTCTTTGGCAAATGTAGAAACATTCTAATTAAAGAGAAGAGAAAAACAAGCATCATTCATCATGGTAAGAATGAATGCTCAAGAGAACATCCTTACTGGTTACTTCGTTCATTCAGTTTAATTTGGCTTTTGAAGTGCACTTCATTATGGCATGAAGTTCTCTGAGCTGAAACACAGGTAACAGGGTTTTCATTAATAGTGTCTCCTGAAAGCTATTAGAGGTAATAATCAATTCCACCAATGCCATACAAACATAATACCATCTGTGTGAAATGATTCAAAAACATTTTTGGAACACAGGAGTACTTGAAATACTCTATTCTGTATAGCAAAATTCACCTATTATTATAACTTGCTAGATTCTTTAACATATCATTTGAAAATCTTTTTTTTTTAAACAGAAATGATCCTGTGTTTTCCTCAGCGTGATCTATGAGATCAGAGTAACAAGAATCCTTTACAATGCCCTCTTTCCATAATTTTCACAGTTTCTGTTAATGTTTAGATTCCAGATGAAAGACCTCTGTCTACCTCATTTGCAAATACTATGACAAAGACAACTTCCCAGGAAAAGTTAAACACCAGACCTGCAAACACAACATAACGTAATCGTCTAGTTAAGTACAATACAGCCTAAATATTACGACATATATGGTTTCTTTCCTAAATTTATTTAACTGCAGAATTGGAAGTGCTGATTCACCATGGCAGAAGTTCAAACTTAAAATGACATTATAACAGGAGTTATAATTAATCAGACAAATGCCATTTTGGACAAGTAAACTAACTATTGCTAAAAGATGTTCATGTGCACATTATATCTTTGTAGAGAGCACTGCTTCTTTTGCTTATAAAACAAAGGTAAGTTCTTAGGCAAATGCAGCTAAAACCCCAGTTGGCTGCTCCGGGTTGTGTTCTAGACAAATCTGGAATGCCATAGAAGAAACATGCACTGTAAATGGTTGAAGCCAGTAGAGGATGCTGAAGACTTCTGATAACAAAAATAGCCACTACCACGTCTGCAACATCCTCCAAAGAGAGCATGAAAATAGAAGTAGTCCAGTTAAAAAAATCCTAAACTTGAGAAAAAAGAGAAAAACCCAAGAAAAAACATTGTCTAATTGCATGTCAGATGAACTAATGTGTCTCATTCAGGCATCTCCTACATAAGTAAGCAGCAACTAGCCCAATCCTTGCAGCACAGGGAATATGATGGGATCACACTATGCTACTGCTTCAAGGAGGCACATCTTTTGTTTTATAAGCATGTGCTGAGCCACACGAAAACTCAATGGGATGGGACAAGCAGGGCTTTCAATTATTTATGCCATTCCTATATTATAGTTTTTCTTCTAAGCCACAATCAACTCAACTATATAATTTCACATGACAAAGTTTTGTGCAAAACTTCTTAACATCATTGTTGTTTACCTCCTTCATGTTAGCCTAAACCCAGAATTTCAATAAGAATACTCAATAAAACCTGTAGAGTTTGACCTTGCTTTGTGTTGAAACTGCAGCTCTTTTAGGCACTTAAAACTTACCTTGTTTCAGGCAGGTATCTCTGAGGCTAAGCAAAACTTTTGGTAGACCACTGAAGTTTTAGGACAAGTTTTTCAGTTTTAACATGGTAGTGAGGATACTTTTAATCTGATTCTTAAATGTTTATTTCCTTTGATTTTAGGAAGTTAGTATTAAACCGAATTTTTACACTTTTCCCCTGGATTGTCCAAAATGTATTAGTTTAAAAGATATTAATTAACAGTTACTGTTAAAACAGCCAACAAAATTCCACATCATTCAGTCTACCCTTCAGGCAAACATACTCCCATTAAACTTCTCTCTCTACAATAGCTTTAAAAATAGTCATGCCATGCAGCAAAGACTATTGAAGGTCAGCAGAATCAGGCTGCCTGGAATCAGCTCCACAGGTGAAAGTCCCTCATGTCAACTATTGCCAGAGTCCTCTGCCTGAAATGAATTTGATAAAGCCTCCAGGGTGCAAATAAATCTGGTAAAATGGAATACGGGTAAAGCGTGACCTTTCAGCCAGATCAGGAAAAGAAGGATGGAAATATTCTTCTGCAGATCAAAAGGTCCCTGGGGCAGACACTATCTTTTGGTTTGGATTTGTACAATGTGTTAAGATGCAAAGGCTGGTTTTATGTTCAGTGGAAAATAATGAAGAAATACTGCCTTTATAATAGTGATATACTGACTAGCAAAGTGAGGCCCTTTTTTGATTGCAGCCTCTGGGACCACCTTTAGGCAAATATTAAATAACAGTGTTTTTAAAAATTGTGAATTTAGATGATCTTTTAAATAGTTCTGATAAGTAACTTCAATACACAAGACATAAATCACTGTAAGAAAAACATGACAATGGAACTTCTTGTCTTTGAAAAAGCCTCCAAGGTCTACAACAGAATCTCATCAACACATAATAAATCACAAAACAGTAAGAACAAGAACATAAGTATGTCTATATATAAATACATATACTTACAAGCACAATAAATCAAAAACAATGCAAAATAAATCAGCTGAAGTTGGAATTTGGTTCTGCAACTATCTTATGAATAAATTTTAAAATTAATTTTTTTTTTCCTGCTGTTGGAACAAAGGTACGGGACTTAGGAATCAAAGGAGCCTATTACAACTTTTATATCAGTGAAACTAAGACTAACAGGGCAGAATTGGCACAGGTTCATGGAGTATTTTCTTCATATTAGCTGTGAATTACTTCAGCCTTGATGCTGGAGGACAGAATGCAGCAGTTAAGACCATACCTTAAACACGCTTATGAACGAGTCTGAGAAGAGGAGCTGTATCAGCTAAAACGTACATTCTAATGCTCTCAGGAGACGAGTAAGACTGTAACTGAGAATTACATTCAGAAAAATACCGTATCAAGTCTGTAGACCATGATCCTACACTGCAGATGCCTTGTGCTGGACTTCAGTGTCATATGCTCTTGCAAGAGTGTAACTAGAGTTGTAATGCAACCTTTTGCTTATGACTCAATGAAGAAACAGAGCAAGGAATTTCTTAAAAATAAGGGAACTTTAATTAAATGACTAAGATTCAGTTTTGCTGGAACCATTGCATGACATTGTGTTTTGAGGGAGTCAGATTTATAACTAATTTATTGCCTGGATATAGTGTACTACAATTATGATAAACAAAAGCCAACAAGAGCATCTCAACAGCTGTCTCCACGAAACCCACTAGACTAGAAATTGTTCTTTTCCAACATAAGATAGCTATAAACACTCCCCACAAAGTTCCACCATCTTGTGCTTTCTTTGGCTATTCCATCTAGAACTACTGTTAAATAAATGTTAGTCCTGGTATTAAAAAAAACCTCATGAAATGTGTCTGTGTTATATTATAATGATAAGTGCACATAATTCAACACATTTTTCCTCTTATAAAACAACTTTACTTGATATGCACATTTTACTGTGCTACATAGAAGTAGTTCTTTATGATTTCACCATTTAAATAAATGGAATGTATTTTGGACTGACAGCATTTTAACCATTACAGATAAACATTGCACATAAGCTTGATTTACTGTTATGCAATAAAATATACATAAACAATTTCCTTCTCCTATAACAAGTGTGGGGATCAACTGAGACAAAGCAGGATTTCTGAAGCTTTAGCTACATAGCTCCTGTGGGACTCCCAACAGCTTAACCAACAAAAAAATCATTCATATGCAGGAGCCAGGAGGTTTTCTAGCACATACTGGTCTCATGAAACACTTATTCTTCCACTTTGTTCATATAAGGAAGACGGAACACTAATTCTTCTGTCACTACCATCCATACGTGCAATTTAACTTTCACTCATGAAAGGTTGAACACGTGCAGAGAAACCTTTTTTACTGAAGGATAAAAGTATTTAGACAGCAGTGACTGAAAACAACCATGATTTTCTAGGCATTAGGATAACATACATTACTTACCCTAGGAAAAAATATAGAAAAGCTAAAAGCTGATTATTGTTAGCATCAAGCACTCTTGCAAAGTATACGTGACCATCTGCCAGCAAGCTTGTAATGAATCATGCAGGCAAACACAATCACAGTGTAATATCACCAGAAGAGAAAAAAAGGACAAAGGCACATAAACTTAACCAGGCTTTTGCTACCGTGGAAAAAAGACCAAAATAAAACTTTGATTGTGTTTTTATATGATAACACAGCTTCCTTAAATGCTGATTTTCTAGAAATGAAACATTACAGTTCAGACAATAATGTAAAAGTAGAACGTGTTACAATTGCAGCAAGCCAGAAATCTACCAAAAGTATATCAACAGAACAATATAAACCTCTATTTCTTCCTAGCAATGAATATTGGCTGCAGAGATGACTGGGCCTGGCTCTGTTCTTCTTAATATCTACACATTAAATTCAGCTTCCTTACTCCAGGTTTTGCTTGCTCTTCTGGTGCCTTGTTATCGTGGTATTTCTCATATAAGTTTATGGAAACACATCCTAGTGTTTCTTCTCATTTAAGGATCATCTCCTCTCAAGAAACTTGGAACAAAACCCAAAAGCAAACAAACAAAAACTGCAGTTTTGGTTTATGAAATGTATTCTATGTTTATATGCCGAGAAAAGTCTGGGCTGGAATTGGCCATCCTGTCAACACTTAGCGCCTTCGTTTAGCAAAAAATTTACATTCACTCATTTTTCATTTCCATGTTAGTCCAAACCAGTTGAATGCAGAGAGGAAACTGGTGGCATACATTAAAATTACAAAGTAATTGATGAAAAGGTTTTGTGACCAAAGTGTAGCGAGGCATGGGGATCCTATTAGTGAGATCTATGAGTCCATCGTGCTGTAAGCAAGGACTACAAAGAGGTAAAAAGGAATTACAGACACAGCCTGGAGAATCAGCTGTGTAGCTAAACCAGAGCTCTTTTTAGCAGCTAATTGGGGTGCTATTTGTAACTCATTACAGGACATGATCTTGTGCTCAAGTGCATAAATCTGGTACATCAGCCAGAGAAGCCACACAGGTAGGTGGGCATCCTTCCCAGAATGGGCTCGTGAGCAATAATCAGATGCATCCATAAAATCCAGCAAGTTTCTGAAACTGTTTCATCTTGGCTGTTTTGTCTGAATACGCTACACATATCTGAATATGCTACGTACGTCTTAAAAAACATCTTTTGGATAAAGTTGGCCTTTTGACTCAGAATGCCTTTGTAAACTAACATTTAAAGGACACAGTCCACAAAAAACTTCGCTATGTCTTCCTCCTTCCAGTTTGAGCCAATTTCCCTGGTATGGAAGCAGGATGTACTTCAAGTTCTCATGTCTTCACTGGTAATAAAGGATAAAATTAGTGCCAGGCTCAACAATCTGTCTTTATTAAATAAAAATAGTCATTTGCATTCTCATCCTGAATATATAGAAGTTCCTTTCTTTCTTGTCTGTAGCAATGTATCGAATGAATATAGGGATTATTCTGAGTTTCACAGCCGTAACACAGACAACCTAACAGCAGTACAATATTAGACAGAGAAGCAGCATACGACCTGCAGAAAGCAATGGCCTGGTAGCACCTTCTTTGACCTAGTATTCAAAGTGAGACGATGCCAGGTAGGTGATTTCTGCCATCTCTAGTAACATGATTAATACTGAAAACATGATAAATGAAGGTAAATATTCTCAGGATTCCTTCTGTTAGACAAGGAGTCAAAGTGCTTAGAAAAAGCTCCATATGCATTAGCCTGCACATTATAAAATTTCTACCTGCAGCCAGAGTAAGTTTTAGTAAGTGAAACCTGTATGCAACTGTGGATTGTATTGTGCTCCTGTAGGCAGGACACCCAATTCCAATTTAATTCAAAGTTTTCAACAGTATCAAAAGTACTGAGAAAACTTGCTTCTCACTAGGTATAATGAACACATACATGCCAATAAAGAGGAGCTGAACAGTATTAGATGTATAAATAGATACAAGAAAGAAAGTCTCAAAAGCAACATCAAATCTGTAGACTATTATCAGTTTTTACATTCATATTTTGGAAATGTGAAGGAAAGATCTTACAATGAGACTTTCAGCGGAATTTACATGCCCAGGACTGCTAACTGAACTACCTAGAAATCAGGATTCTGGCTTCCAAAATCATGCTAAAAACAAAATTATGGTTTTTATTTATGTGCTGCCTTCTATTGCCATTTTGCAGAGTAACATTTTCATGCTTCTGTAACCATGAGGAAAAGAATTATTTCCCCTAAATTTAAACTGTTGTTTTTTTCTTAAATCTGATTAGTTCACAGTCCAGGATGTAACAGACCAAAATGGCTGAGTAACAGAAGGATTGGCAACACTGGTATGCCCTCAAACAAGGTAACATTTGTTTTTTACCTCAAAACTGTTGAGAAAATTTATAACAGCTGCACTTCAGCTTTCAAATATAACCTACTCATGCACATAACATATTAAAAGGCTCTTATGCTTTTCCATGCGTATGGATCAGAGATACAGTGTTACCTAAAGATGCAAAGGGGGACATACTAGGATTTTTGAAAGACTCGAAGCCTATGCTGAGTATTACCTTTGAAAATCTGACTGTCATTCACTTAGGAGCATTAAACATTTTAAAGTGTTAACCATGAAGCATTAAATAGACTAGAAAGTAGAGAATATATGACTATTCCAGCTCAGAGAAGTTGTTAAAAGTGGACCATAAAAGCTGAGACCAGAGCAGAATATAAACATTAAAAACAGAATAAAGATTTAGTAATCTCTCTGGTTTTGTTCTCTTGCCTGTATCTTTTCTTTCTGCTGGGCTTGGCAGATGTCCCACATAACAGGGGATGTCCTGTATTACACAGTCAGGTCTTGTGTCTCATATGAAAAGCATATGGGGCATGGCTTTCCACATATTTTCATAGAAACCAGGCTGTTTTTCAGATACGTAGTAAATTGGAAAAATGACACAGTGCATACATGGATAAAACCTGCATGTACAGCAGATGCAGTAGCAACTACAGTGTATTTGATGTCCACATGCAGAGCTGTTACACAGTCCCAAACTGTCCTGAATTCCAACATTTAGTATTTAGGACTCACAACTCTACTTTTATGAGAGAAGATTAACTAGGGAGGAAAAAAAAAAAAAAAGACAAGGTAAGAAACCTTCTCTCCCTTATTTCTAATTCTGAATACCTTCATTTCTGTTTGTCTTCCATTCATTAAAATTACTTCATTCCCCCAGCTGTAATATGGGGCAATACTTACTAAACCATCTGCCACTTCATTTTTTGGAAACAGATGCCTCATTCTGACATGGAAGAGCCAGCAATAAGATGGAATTTAATGAATGAGCATTTAATGAATTTATGAACATTGAGAAATCAATGAGAGGGAACCAAGTTTCACTTACTGTAAAGCCTGATTCTCATTTGGACCAGCCATGAAAGCCAATATTTTAACTAGTGGTGACACCTCTTGAAAATATTTCCAATTGTTTGTTTAACTAGTCGAGTGAATGTTTGGTGAGAAATCTGTATCTTTAAAAAAAAAATCGTCACTGTGTAAAGTTAATGCAAATGGCAACTGGTTGAGGATTCACACGTTCTGGTTTACTTTTAAAATACACTTGTATTTCAAATAAAGACAGTTCTTGGCCACTATTCATGTCATTAACAGCTTTAAAAGCCTTGGGCCATCCTCTGTGAGCAGACACAGGGTATCTGCAAATTATAATAATGAAGAACAGACCCACATTTTGTTTACTTCAGCAGCTTCTGACCATTGTGCATGCTAGACACATCAGAAAAAAGGTTCTGATTCATACTAGAAAAGCCTTCTAAATGAGACGCCCACAGTTTCCCCTTAAAGCATCATTTTTTTTCTTAGTCCTCCAGGCTATCAGTTTATTGAAATTGCTATCTTAAAAGTATGTGTTATTTTTCTTTATTGGGTGTACTGCAGTCTAAAATTGTGCGCCAGCAGTTAGGTAAGGGGTAGGCGAGTGCAGATTTTCCTCTACCCTATTGTAGAACTGGCAAGGTAAAATATATGAACACAAAGGAGCCCGCTTCACATAGAATAACTGTTCCAAACCAGAGGTTTTAGAAGTCAGAAAATAATCTGTCTCAAGTTACAAAAAAACAAGTGCAGTCTAATTGTGATGTAAACTTTGTGTCTTGTTATGTTGATGATGTCTATGAAGTGCATTTTTTACATTATTCATTGTAAACATGTTTAAATAAGTATTAAAAATCTGGAAACAAAAGTAGCAATTAAGCTATTGATAGTTGAGAATAATTTGTCTGGTTGTAAACATCTCAGCCAAGCAGATTCACATGTGAGCAATAATAGTCTACGAAGCACAGTCTCACTCTGCTGCTTTTAGTAATAGGACTAACTATATTCTTTTGCACACAACTGGTAGAATTAATAATATAAAATGAAGTTGTTCCACTATTGCAATGAAATCTAAAACCATAATAATTACCAATATTAAAACCACTGCTGCATTATATTGAAATAATTGTGTTTAGCAGTTTGCAGGCATTAGTATTAGCTTGTGGCTGACAGTTTTAATTTCATGGCTGTGAGAAAATGCAAGAATTATTTCAAATACATTAATTATATTTTTATCATCTGAAGAGGGATATTTTTTCTATAAGCACTTTTCACATGGAGGTCCAACATAAACATTTTTCTTTCTTTCAGCAAAGTGATGAGGTTTAATGAGAGAAATTAAGAGATGAAAAAGCTCATTAGGTCACTTAATTCTTACTGCAGCCAGTACAGGATTTTCCTTCACATATTTCAGTGTTTTGCCCAGCTATATTAAATTACTCATGCAACAGGGATTCCACCACTTCTCATGAGAGGAGTTTCTACAGCCTCATAGATCTTAGCCTCAAAAAATATTTCTTTATACTTGGTATGAAATTAAAACAAAGTTTAGGCCATGACTCCTAACCGTTTCCCTGCCTGCTGTAGTCCTGCCTGCAATACTTCACAGCTGGCTGAAAACTAAATCCATTGCTAGCCCATCCTTCCTCGCCATGGGCTGCAGTGGGGTTCCAGAACAGGCACTTCTTAAACATTTCGACTGATGTTTACCAAAGGTATAGTGCTCTTACCCTGGAAAAATGTGCCTACAGCATAAAAGAATTCTCTTTCCAGGCTGAATAAGCTATTTAGACCCAATTTCTTGGTGGACTGTTTTTTAATCAATTCATAGTCCAAGTGAATCTGTTATTGAAAGAGATGAGAGTCAAAACAATAGTTTAGATATAATAGTCTGAAAATTGCAATAAAATGAAAAAGTACTGCTAATATACTAACAACAGCACTTTAAGTTGAGAGAAAGAAATGCATCTGAAATCTGGAATAACCATCACTTCCTTCAGTAAGTGAAACAAGAACTTTTAGCAACAGATAAGAAATCAGATGGCTTTATCCTCAGTTCTCACCACCTTCTGCAGAAAAGTGGTTTGGAAAAGGCTCCCCTCCTTCCAGTGCCATTTACATCAGTGAGGAATTTATAGTAAGAATGAAGCCAGCATTTCTGCTGCCTAGTGAACTTCATGACATTCATTTCACCCAACTTGAGGTGCTTTCATCTAAGCTTGTTAGTCAAGAGTCCCCTTCTGATCAACAGAAATGTCTGACGCTACAAGGAAGCCTTGGGTGACCTGATCGTTGTATTTAATCAAAGAAGGCCACCTTGACTCCTGTCGTGGTTTAAGCCCAGCTGGTAACAAAGCACCATGAAGCTGCTCACTTACTCCTCCCCCCTGGCCCTGGTGGGATGGGGAGGAGAAAATACAAAGAAAGGCTCGTGGGTCGAGACAAGGACAGGGAGGGATCACTCACCACTTATGGTCACGGGCAAAAGACAGGCTCAATTTGGGGAAGAAACAAAATCACTTTACTACCAATCAAATCAAAACAAGGATAATAAGACATAAAACCAAACCTTGGAACACCTTCTCCCCACTCCTCCCTCCTTTCCAGCTCAACCCCACTCCTGGTTTTCTCTCCCTCCTCCCCCCGGCGGCGCAGGGGGACGGGGAATGGGGGTTGGGGTCAGTTCCTCACCCCTTGTCTCTGCCGCTCCTTCCTCCTCAGGGGGAGGACTCCTCACTCGGCCCCTGCTCCACCGGGGGGTCCCTCCCACAGGAGACAGTCCTTCATGAACCGCTCCAGCGTGGGTCCTTTCTGCGGGCTGCAGTCCTCCAGGCACAGCCTGCTCCAGTGCGGGCTTCCCCCTGGCGTCCCGGCCATCTTGGGGGGCATCCATCCCCCTGCTCCGGCGTGGGCTCCTCTCTCCCTGGGCTGCAGGTGGGCATCTGCTCCCCCGCTCCCCTCCCTGGGCTGGGGGGGACAGCCTGCCGTCTGGTCTCCCCACGGGCTGCAGGGGCATCCCCTCCTCCCCCGCTCCTCCTCCCCTCCTTCCTCACTCCCCTCGGGATCTGCACAGGGGTTCCTCTCCCATTCCCATCCCCTCACTCCCGGCAGGTTTTTTCCCCTTCTGAACTCTGTTCTCCCAGAGGCGCTACCGCCGTCACTGACGGGCTCGGCCTGGGCCAGCGGCGGGTCCGACTCGGAGCCGGGGAAGCTTCTGGCAGCTTCTCTCAGGAGCTGGCCCTGCGGTCCCTCCCCCGCTACCAAAACCCCACCACACAAACCCAGAACAACACCCTGTGCAAGGATACAATCTTCATTAATATAAGAGGAAAATATTCTAAACTGGCTGAGTTAGGAGATACTCTTCTAATTGTCATGGCATCATCTAGTAAATATTGTAATTTTACTGGATGCATTTTTGTTCTTGAAAATGATACTTGAGTGGGCGAACAGGCAAAGGAAGGCAGAAATTAGTAGAATAATATCAGCTGATCATTAATTTGATGAATTAGATATAGTTATTTATGTTTAAGAAAAATCCTATTCACCGGACATTGCTATTAATAACATCCCACAGGCTACAGCCAAAGCAGTAACAACTGATAATATATCATTTAACACTAAGGGTGAAGCCTTATTAGTTATTTGATCACAGATTTGAATGAAGATACTGACTTAAAAAGCAAGTGAGAACATACAACTACAAGCAAGACCTTCTATAATCAAGATTAAACTGAAACTAGTAAGCTAAGATTGAACTGTTTGATATGGTTTGTAAATCTAAGTCAGCCTGGCTGTGGCTAGCCTGAATGGGGATTCGCGGTCAAACAATATAGACATCAGCAATGACAGTCTGAATTTCCTATACATGTCTTTCTAGTGGGACAAAAGAAAGATTTTCAAATATTTGAATTTCCTCTGTGTAGTGAAACTACTAAAGTAATAATTCAGATTTAGATAAAGTGAAAGACCAGTACGAGGAGTTTCTAATTGGTTTGTGTTGGGACAAAAATATACCATTTTAATGATAGGATACTCAGAAGAGATTTGATCTTCTGTACACATTCCACTGGAGATGGAGGATTATCTTTCTAGCAAATGATTTATTTGGAGAGATAAAGAACTCAGCCAGTTACTGAGCCAGTGAGGTACTTATGTTAATATTTACACAGCGATAGGAGTTTTGCTAGATGGTTGTACGGAGGCAAGGAGTCCAAGCTCAAAGGAGCCCTAATCTTAATACAAGTATGCAGGTAACCTTTCTCCTGTCCCATCATGGGTTCTGATGTCTCACTAACCAGGGAAAAAAATACTGTAGTTCCTTCCTTTGCTCATACAGCAGTAAGACCACCAACAAAAAGAATGCCCAGTTTTTTGTGGTAGAATGAGCAAGAGGGTGGGCACTATTTTTGAGAACTATTACTGAACTATGTTTATTAGTATTGAAAAAAGCAAGGATTTAGCTTTATGGAGTGCAAAAATAGTTTGCAGTTGCTCTCTCCTCTTCAAATTACACATCCATAATACAGTTCAACAAATATGAATATATGAAAATATGCTGCAAATATTTTTCTTGCACTCTCCATAAAAAGGTTAGTGTATGTACTGTATTTTTTTCTTGAGGGAAACAGATGTCAGGAACTAGGTACCTTACTGTTGCCATAAATGTCCTCTCTCTCTCTGAAAGCTTTGTTTATTCCTCTTACACAGTTTCTCACTTCCTTTTCATTCTCTCTTTGACATCAGTTTATCTTTGAATTCAGATTCTTAACTTGAACATGCTCTTCGGAAGTATGACATGCTGTTATTATCAAATAAGTGTGCTATTACCAGATGAGAGAACCTTCCGCTAACCTGAATGACTGCTTACAAGAGGAAGGGTTTAAATCACATGGACTGAGGTTATTTGTAAGGCTAGATTACTGTCAACTGCTTAGACATTTTAAAAATACATTCCTTTAAACAAATGGCATATGCATTTTTCTTTAAGATGTCAGTAAGGCAGATTTCTCATTTTCCAAAAGCCTTCTGGATTCTTTCACAGTCTGCTGCCTTTTCACATCAACATAATAAAACGTTCACATTACACAACGAAAGTCAAAACCTCACATAAAGGTTTTAGGCTTAAATTATCCAAATGCACAAAACTGTAATTAAAAAGACATTTTTCAAAGAGCACATAAACTGTATATGAGCATGTAGAGTAAGACTATCTGTTAATTTTTTCACTGTAATTCAATAACAAAGAGTAAATATACATGTGCTATAGAAACAATTTTTAAAAACTGGTTTTAAAGGCCTCATTAGAGCTAGTTGCTACACATAGCATGCAAGTTATTTCATTCAGTTTCAAACCAACGGTAACCTGTTTAAAAAAGTGCTGTATTATGTTTTGCCCAGTGTAGGAGGTAGACAGGGCACAGCACTTAACGCTGTCAAAGATATTCAGCAGTCCAACTGTAAGATCCTTAACATTAGCTGTAATTTCCATGTTAGTTTTGAACTCATGCTATTTGAGTTTAAGACGTAATTACACTTGTTACCAGCTAAAGTTTGCTGTCACCACGTAACTCCGAAGAGAATGAGCACAGCCTTTAGGCACCATAGCCAAACAATGTAAAAATGTTAAGGAGGAAGGACATACAGCAACTATTCTTCGTAATCCTGGGACTCACTTCCTACTTCTGTATGTGGATGATTTATCTTTCAAAGATTTAGAATAACATTCATTGTTAAAAAACAGTCACAGTGAAAGAAACTACCAGCTGTCCTACAAATAGGAACTTCATTAATGCATTGTGAGAATCTTCTTAGAAATCTGCATACATTATTTGTATAGATCACAGTTCTATAGATATTTGTGTATTCTACTTCAGATATCCCTTGAAAATTTGGATTGATAAAGGAAATCACTAGAAAAGTAGTGAAACAGTAAAAACGGAGAACATTTTGCATTTAAGGTGGTTTTGGAATGTGGAAATGATAATGACAGGAATTTCGAAAAACATTCATTTGTGTTATCGTTGTTGCTCAAGGTGTGATACCACAAAGTCCCAATCTAAATTAACATGACCAATTATATTTTAGGTGTGGTGGCTACAACATACTAAGCCTATACACATATAAGTATGTATATATGTAAGTATATAATTTATTTTAATGTTAATATAATTTCAGTCAAAAAGCCTTGAGCAGATGTTATATAACAAAAGTGGGATATCAAAATAAGTCTATAAGTGGAAGATATGGTCACGTTAAATGTCAGATTAACTGAGAAAAGACATCCCAAGTATAACCAAGACAGTCCAAGAAAGCCAGTCCAGTCAGTGCCTGCAAAGTAAGCAATGAAGCTGATATATTTGGTAGGAGAGGTGCTGAATTTAGAGCTTCCAAAAATGAAAACCAATTAGAAGCAATTAAGTAGATAGTCTGCTTGTGTGAAGCTCTGGCAGTTGTCTAACAATTCTTACGAAAATAAAGTTGAATGTAATTTCCTAAGAGAGGCAGAACTAATACAATAAGCTTTAAAAGCAAGTCACATTTCAAGTGTTACAGAGGAACCAGAGAGAATGTGTCAATAATGAGGATCACTATAGGAATTTGAGAGACATTAATAAATGCACAGCATCAAAAAAGGGAGAAAATAAATGCCAAAGGAATATAAACATAACTTGCAGATTATAGATTTAAATGCATTGAAGGATGGTGGCAGTATCAACTGTGGAAGAGAAAAAGGGGCTAGCATGCAAGCATTGCTGAGGGAAGATACTGGAGTCTGGTTTTGGTCACATTATGCTTCCACTAATGGCGTGACATCCACAAAAAATACCGTGTACTGAAATGATGGATTGGATGCTACAAGGCAAGATGGGAACAAACAGACTGAGTCACCAAGACAGAGTGGTAACTGAAATTTTTAGGGGATCAGATTGTTGACCTCTTGTCCCTTCAGCAAAAGTACAATGTGAGAATTACTGGATAAATGCCGTCCCTTGGAAGGAAGGGCACTCGAAGGAGACGTGAGGGAACGTCAGAGACGGAACATAAAGATGACTCTGAATTCACAAGATGTTACACCAGATGTTCTGAGTGATTAGAAATAAGCAGCAGCTGAGAAAGTGAGGGGAATCCTGAGATTTTGTTAAAGAAGTCATGAGAGACCGGTGGAGAGGTTCAGACTGAATAACAAGGATAATAGGCAGATGGTGGGGAAAGGAGGAATGATTGGTAAGATATTACCATTAATTTTAGAAGTGCTAAGGAACTGAACTATGGGTCTTGATGAAAACAATTTGTTTTGCCTTATCAGAAAACATAATAATCTGACACTCCTGCCTTTCAAAGAGAGTGTAAGATCTCAAAACAGGTTAAGATTTTCAGCAGACTAAAAATCTAGTAGGCTCCAAGATCCTGTTCCCTGTTTTTTAAGTTACGAGTTCATAAGTCTTGTCCTTGTTGACATTTGTTCCTGAGAAACATGCTAAAATACTCCCAGTGAAAGAAAATATTTTGAAGCCAGCAAATGGAACTACCATAAACTAATATTAAAGTACCAGGAACCAAAGGTGGGGACTTAACATTGAGTGTCAAAATGTGAGGAATGTAAATACCAGGAATATATGAAATGCTTCATTAATTTATTCCAAGTTTCAGATAATTTTTCGTCTCAGGTTTGAAGTTCCATATTCTCATTTATATACATAGATCAAATATCCCTATAAGGATGCAGCACCAAACCCTACTTGTTTACATTGTTCTGCTTTTATTTTGCACATATTTCATTACGTATTTTTCCCTTGCTAAAACAAGAAAACTGCTGAAATGAGAACTCGCTTATCTACTAAATCAACATCTTGAAAGTTTTAGGTGGCAAAGTCTGCAGATAGCGGACTAATGCCAAGTCAACATTTTCTTACATTACCTCAAAAACTTTTATGCTTCCTTTTCCATCAGAGATCTCACGAGATCTCTGTATTTGCCTGTCAAACAGAAGCTGTGCAGCTGTAAGTAAAATGATAATTGGAAAGATAATGTTAGTGGTATTCAGGCATCCCTCTCAAAGCAGCTTAGTCATATGCTGTTATGGAATAAAAACTGGATTGGCTGAGTAAGGGAATTTACTGTTTCCCAGGAAAGGAAATTGCCTGCAACACATCTGGCAAAACGTTCTAAATGTTTGGTTTTGACAAAATATACATTTCAGCTCTTCTTATAAGGTGAGTTCTGTAGAGTGAGTATCTTCTTTCTAAAAAGGGAAAGATCTAATTTGTACTTTAAATATACCAAGCCACCATTTGTTATTTTATGTCAAATACTATATACACTCCACTATAAAGCAAGCAGGAAATCACAGGCTAAGCAGCTATATTTCAGTTTGCAGAATAAATGTACCACTCCGTATCGACAGCAGAAATAAAAGATGAAGAGAAAAAAGAACATGAAAAAAACACTGGGAGGAAGCAACTGGTCTGAATTACAACTTTTACTCAATTTCATACTGGCATATATAAGATTCCATGCCAAATTATTTACATTCCTTCCTACTTCAACATGTCTAACAATGAGATGTTCCTTCTCATAATTGACAGGAGACAGATCTTCTCTGTCATTCAGTTTTTCTGGAATAAGCCCTGCCCTGCCCTGCGAGCAGACTTGTTATTATGCCTCTGAGGCTCAGTAAAAAGGCTGTATTCAGGCATCTTCCTTCCTCCTCCTCAGTTTTCAAGGACAAAAATGTATTTAACTTGCCTTACTTTTCACACCAGTTTTCTAAATTTAGCTGTTACTACTTTCTTTCCCCCTGAACTCTGACTGGCTTTGACTCCCTGGGGAAGCAGAGAAGACCACTTCCTCCTCCACAGCTGGGAAAGCTGCTCCCAAAGGGATAGAAAGGGTGAAGGATCACAGTCAAATGCTCCAAAAGATGCACCAAATACGGCACCATCCTGTAGTGAAGGGTTAAAGGGATGTATATTTATTTTGTTGGCAAGGTGAACGCTCACTAACTTTCTTGGGCAGTGGGAAAAAGCACTTCATTAAAGCAGTAGGAGCCTGTTGGACCCAGATGGGGAAACAGCAGAATCCTCCCTCAGTTATATGTGTGTGTGTGTGTTGGGGGTTGTATTTCAGTTATTGCCCCTACAGCCTGGAATTATCAAGGAAAAGCTGGGGAACACACTACCGTGGTGAACCTCAAGGTGTTACTTCAAGAGCTAGATGAGAAGCACAGCCAAGGAGCCAACTGGTGGTGCCTGCTGTGCTGGTAAGGGTTTGCCATTAGTCATTTGTTGTCACTTCTCAGAATACCTCCACTTTCCATACCTTTTCCTGGAACTGCTGACAGCTGCCATAGCAACTGGCCATTCGTTCATTCATTCATTCAAAAAAACCCCAACACTCCAAACTAAAAAAAAAACAACCCAAAAACCCCAACCCCCAAAACCCCCAAACCACAAAAAACCCCAACCCAGCCAAAAAACCCCAGTAAAAGGTGAACTAGTTTCTCTTTCCAGTATTCATACAACCACAGTTCTCCCTAGTGGAGGTCCAAGATACAGCAAGCCTTGTCAGGCAGCCTCAAGTTCAGTTTTGTTCCTGGCCCCATTACGGCTCAATGGCCTCCCAGGGTCACGCGTGGGTCTTTTCTAAAGGAAAAGAGACTCCAGTTCAAACCTTTAGAGACACTCCAGCCTCTCCTCAAAACCCCAGCAAAACCGAGCTGCCAGATTACGTTGGTGATCTGGCTCACTGGTGTGGCATACAGGTGGTAAGCTTCATAGCAATTCAAAAACTATTGATTTAATCAAGCCTCTCATGGAGATCCTCTCTAATGAATTCTCCGCATCCCTTAAATCTTGTCTTTTTATATACCTACAGTCCCTTGAGTAGAGGTCTAATGATTAAAATGAAAACTTCTAAAAGACTACACTGGTCAGGCTCACCTTTACCTTTAATATATAACTAAAGAATTAAAAAAATCCATGCATATATACTCAGAAAAATTAAGATTATCCTCCAGTTCTTCCTCATTAGGAGGCAGATACTTTCAGGGCTGGAGCAATCTTACTTTTGGCACTACTCTATTGAGGGCCCTGTATTTTTGGGGCTAGCTGTGAGAGCAAAAGCAAGCAGGGGACAGACCGATTTAAAGACAAGTACAAGTCATAATAGGAAATTCTCATTTAATTTAGCAAATTAATTAAAAATACTCAAATAAGAGAAAATACTGAATTTGAATGTCTGGTTAGATACCCAGAAAAGCTTCACACAGTCTAGTGTATAAATCTAAACCTACATGCTGTCTTCATTGGATGATAGCAGGTTTCTCAACTACCTTGCAAAAGACTGTTATTCACATGGAATTAAACAGTCTTTCAAAGACTTCAATACATCAAAAAGTAGAAATCAGTATCCAAAAAGCTTTTGAACAATTAACAATGCAGGTAGTCGTCACATTAACTTGCTTTGCTATTGCAATACAAAGTTGAAGGGATGGAGAATGCATAATTTATATGCCAAACCCTCCAAATATGTACGTTTTGTAGCATATAATCTTGACCGTATCCCAAGTTACAAACATATTCCTCCATTTCCTCTGGCTGGAAGGATGAACAATGGCAGATGAATACTCCACAGGGGAAAAAATCTGACAAATTAGTTCCACAGGTCAAAGTCCAAGTATAATTAGAATCTTTCTGGAAGTCTCCAGAATTGAATTCTAGAGATTTTCCTTTCTGGAGGTAACTATGTAGTATGTAAAGAAGTCCCAACAGCTTCCAACAATGTAAGGCATGCATTTTAGCTGCTACAACTATTTTTGACAGCCCCTGAACACAACTTCCACAATGTAAAAAGTAAAAGCCACACTCTATGAAATATAGCAAGTTGTATAAGAAAGTCTGTCCTAAGAGATCCTGAGGCACGCTGGGATTTTCCTTGTATAAGAGAAACTTTGGTCTGTAATTCATGTTAGTTTGCCTAGCATGGTATTCCCTTTGTTTATTTTAATTAAGAAAAATCTATAGCTTCCAGATCCAGACCGAGCAAAACTCTCAGGCAGTTCGTCTTCAGGAGTCAGCATCTTAGCGTGCTGGTTTCAAGAAGACATTTTCTAAAACAGAGAAGTAATCTTTTCCAAAATTTCAGTGGAAGCAACTCTTTCCCAGGCTTTGGTAAGTTAGTTGGTTAGTAATTTTCTGCTTTTTCAAGCTCACCGATCATCGCAGAGAACATGGGAGTGGGAAGTAGGGGGAAGCTCCTTTTTACTCTTACATATACGTTTCAAGTACTTGCTTTATTAGAGTTTCCCTCACCTTTTACAGGTGTTTCCCACTTCCAAGGGCACAGAATTGGGCTAGCAAGAGCTGATGGGGTAACTGCTCTTCAGCCATGCCGTTTCCTGGGGCATGCCTTACTGCCACCGCCTCTGGATAGTTAGTGCCTCTTCCAGTCCCAGCTGACTTGTGATTTGTAACTCTTGTTAAGCTTAGCACTTCCAAAGCTAGCCATTTAATACGGACCAAAAAAGCCTTAAAAAAAAAAAAAAAAGCTTGAAAACACTTAACTCTTGAAAGGCATGCCAAAAAAAAGAGTATTCGTCTCAGAGATTCAGTAAAACACAAAGTCTGTGTTCAGCTGAAAACTTTTAATTAACCCCCGTCTCTTGTTCTCTCTGCAAGGACATGCCCAAGCCTGCTTTTGTACGCTTAGGACAGGGTCTTTTGCTGTAATTACACAATGCGTTGAACACAAATGAAATTACATCTTGGTC
This sequence comes from Buteo buteo, assembly GCF_964188355.1. NCBI lineage: Eukaryota > Metazoa > Chordata > Aves > Accipitriformes > Accipitridae > Buteo > Buteo buteo. Next base: position 25,924,038 of record NC_134187.1, on the reverse strand, counting down.
CAGCACATTTAAAAAAAAAAAAATTTTTTTAAGAACAAACAAGCCCAGGAACTTGGGTTTTTTGGGGGATGGAGAGTGTTGAAAAAGGATTACCACCACGAATAATTTAGCAGCCTAGTCGGAGGCTGTCGGAACTGATTGCTCTGTCTAGGAAATTCTCAATTAGAGCCGTGCTGCTGGAATTCACCGGGCTCCCCCCCCCCGCGCCCCGGGCTGTCCCGTCCCCCCGCACCGCTCCGCGCTGGCGGAGCCGGGGGGGGGGGGGCGGAGCAGCCCCCCTCCCCATGCCTGCCCGCTCTTCTCAACTTCTGCTAGGAGGGGAGGGAAGCGGCTGAGCGGGGAGGGAGCAGCAAAAAAAAAAAAAAAAAAAAAAAGAACCTCACGCCTGGGGGTGGGGGGGGCCGGGCGGGGCCGCGTCCCCCAGCTGGGGGTTTGTCCTTCCCGCATCTGACAGCTCGGGGCACGGCGGCCGGGGGGGGGGGGGAGAAGCCGGTTCGTCTGCAGTTTGGCAGCAGGACAGTCCCGTCCCGTGTCCCCCCCCGTCCCCCCTCCATGGCAGCCGGGCGCTCCCTCCCCGCGACCGTTCACTAAGGGCCGGGCTCGCACGGAGGGGGCACGGCGGAGCTCTCGGGGCTCCCGGCGGAATTAAAATGCAGCTGACCGCCTACTTCTTCTGGGGCTGCGGCGTCTTCTTAGCTTCGGGATACAACTCCTTCAGTAAGAGCATGGAGGCCGTAGGCAAGAAGCAGTACCAGGTCCAGCACGGGGCGTGCAGCTACACCTTCCTCCTGCCCGAGACCGAGAACTGCCGCCCCGCCGCCTCCTTCGTGTCCAACGCGGTGCAGAGGGATGCGCCCCTGGACTACGACGACTCGGTCCAGAGGCTGCAGCTGCTCGAGAACATCATGGAGAACAACACGCAGTGGCTGATGAAGGTAGGATAAGGCCGTTTCTAGCCCCAAAATCTCGTTCGCGACATCCCGTCGTCAATTTTTTTTTTTTTTTTTCCCTTCTAACAGTTCCTAAATTCACAAAACGCGTCCTCCATCTGAGGCAAATTTCCGAATTGCCTTTCAATCAAAAAGTTGTTTTGCAGCCCGAGGACACAATTTTTACTGACGAGAAAGGAACAGAGAACTGCACAGCTCGTGCTTTAAAGTTTGTCATTACATCTGAGCTGCTCGGGCAAATAGTAATTACACACGCAGGCAGGCTGCGAGCATGTCTGAAATTTCTGACGGGAAAGAACCAGCTACTAATTTTATAACTGACAGGGGGCTATTTTATCTCTGTTTAAAGACTGCAGAATGTACCTTTTTCTGAGGCATGTGGGAAAGATGTTATCTGAAAGATGATTTCAAAACCTGCATGCAGAAATTAACATATTAAGCCCCACTGGTAAAGAATTGTAATTCTAAGCAAAGACTGCAAGCCTGACTTGTACTGAAATTAGCCTAGTGAAGTGATAGAATTTCAAGAAAGTTCATTAGCGGATATCCTTTGCATCCTGTAACATTTCCACTCAAACATACAATATTCAAGGGAAAAATATTCTGGAAAAGGTGTTGCAGATGCCATGTAGCTTCCTTTAATGCAATTCCATTGCAGCTAAGGGAAAATGACATGTTTATTGCCAAAGTGGCAACATTTGTAAAGTTAGACCTGAAACAGCAGAAAAAAATTTCATAGCGCATATATTCTTCATATCACTGCGGAATAAACCTGATCACTAGTCCACATTTTTATAGAAACTCATTTGATTCTAAATGCTATACAGTTCAATGGATTTTGATTTAATCAACCTTTATTTCACGGGTACCCAAAAAAGTGTGATAGTATAGTTTAATTGCATAGCAAATTTACGAGTGTTTATGTATCATACCAAGATGCCTATCTTCCAAGCAATAAATATTTTGAGGATGTAACTGAGCTGTTGACACAGTATCTCCAAGTGTTCTAGTGATGTCATAACGTTTTTTTCATAAAGAAAGAAGTATTAGTGGTGAACAGAGAGAATTCACAATTCTCTACAATGAGTAGCCACTTCTTACACGACTATAAAATAATTTTGCATGAGGGCTCACTTCTCTCATCGCCTACAAAGTTACAGAACTAGCATGATACAACCAAAGAAACCTGCTGGGGAATTTGTGTAAGAATGAGAAGTCACACTTCAAAGCAGAAAGCATAGTGTTTTCATCTACCTGAAAATGAACCTTGAAGCTTAAATCCAAAATGCATACACTTCAAGGCTGCAATGTGGGCCTCTAATCTGTCTTTATAGGTTTAGGATGCTTAATTTAGACAACCCAGTGTCAGTTCAGTACCTTTTGTTTTTTTAATCTCACAGGCAAACATCCTTCCCTCCACATACTTACTTACCTTTCTACTTAGTAATTTACAGTCCTCACTATTGTAATGTTAGGACCAACATTAACAGATGTGCAATGCAGGATGAAAAACACACAAAGCAAAACAGTCTAATCTACCCAGCTGCTAAGCAATTTCCTAACATAAATAGTAAAATCACACACAAGACTCCAGTGCTAAATGCCACTTACGTAGGCAAACACAGTATCGTAAGTGGCATCAGGTAAACAGAGACCAGTAAGCAAATTCCAGCACCCTTATTTAGTAAAAACTATGCTTTTTCCTGTTAGTCCCTGGGAAATCAGTTACAAGAGGAATAGGATAAGTATATCTAACCCATTCTTTGGGGGATCAAAAGGCAGATTCTGTTTTACAAGACAGAGAAATGTTTCTCTTATTTGAGCAAAGATTTCCAAATAAGATGCTTTAGATTAGCCTGATTTTTTTTCTGGCTGTTCCACAGCTAAACATCCTGTAAAATAACTGCTGTTTGCCTTTTTCACTATTTTAACACCTGCTTTTTATGTCATCCGTTTTGTTCACAAAGAGACTCCAACAAAAGTAGCTTTTCCTCAGATTGGCTTTGCTAGAGACACCTGGTCTGCAAGTGAAGATGAAAAGCAAACAATAACCTTTAAAGTTGCTTACAGAGTTTACTTGCTGTTTTTTTAAGGCCACTAATACACATTCCAAGGTTCATACTTCAACTTAACCAAAATATAATGCTAGATTAGTCAAGGCAGGGCAAAAGAAAATTGTTCACTTAAGTTTTTATACTGTATCGAAAGTGTAATATAAGATAAATTTTAAAAATAACCTGACATTAACATCTCGGCAATTGGAGAAAAAACTGCTTTGGGTCTTGCTTTTTAAACAGTTATTTTTGCTCATTTAAGAGGCAGCACCTGTTTTGTTTTGAAGTTGTGTAAAAAAAATACATTACAAACTTCTAGTGTGAATTATCCTTTAAACATTGCTCCTGAAGTACTGCACATCCCAAAACATTTTTACACTCCTCCCCCCCCCTCCTGCCTTTAATCCATCAACTAAAGGAAACATTCTGTTTCTGAATGAACGCTGGGCTGTATGAATGGAACAGCATGGGAAGTGTGCGCTTCATCTGGTTAATGGACAAACACAATAGGAAGAAAATGAGTTACGTAGGTCCAGGTTCTTTTCTGATCTGCTCCTGCATAGAAAGCAGAAGACTTTGTTCTACGATTGCTACAAATTGCTGCTTCATGAAAACACAGGTTTTTTGGTCTGAACTGCATTAATGCCTTATGCCACTGCTGTATGTACCATACATAAAACTGGAGAATGTCTCTTCAAACGTAGATTATGTTTAAGCGTTCAGATGACATAACCAGAACGAACCACTATTCCACCTAACCCAGTGTTTAGCAGGAAGCCAGTAAGCGATGCAGTAGAGCAAGGGCCAAACCCTAGATCATCAACTGTGCAGCAATATACCTGAAATGAACTTTCTCCTTGGACTTTCCCTAGCTCGGGGTCAATTTGTACATTGAAGTGTAAGATTTTTTTCTAATGCAGTGTGTGGGCAGGGAGAAAAAACCTCTCAATAATAAGATTTTCAATTAATTTGAGAGGATAGCAGATTGGTATACAGCTGAGATACAAGACTGGAAATTTTAAATGTAGACATGTATGTTGGCTGTTATACTTTGGAATTTTTTTATATAAAAACAACATCAGGTTTTCGGATATTCCTAGAAGACAGGCAATTCCCTTAAGTTCCACAGTTAAAGAAATCTCCATCTGAATTAGTGGCAGCTTTACCATTTGGATCACAGCATTTCTACTCAAGGAACTGCATTTTTTCAGGTATTAAGACATTGAAATAACTGAATGCTGACTTTAATTCACTTCTCGGTACATAAACTAGATCCTATGACTCAGGAGATACGACTGTATCCAAAGCAATAGGGTAAAAGAAGGGGGTCTTATTTTCTTAGTCTTTCCTGTTATAAACAGCTGAAAACAATGTATGATCAAATGCATTATAGCATATGGAATATAGGTACTTTATTTGTAGTTTATCAGCAGATCAAAAGACTAGGAAATAAAAGTCTGTGCCAGGAGTCAACATTTAAACCTAAGACCAGAACTTCATCCTGAACCATCCCAGCAGACTAGGAGGGGGACACTTTGCTATTAGAGAGGCAGTATCTTTGGATACTCTGAACTGAAATTTGTTTTTCCTTATCATGATATCCTGGAAGCTAAAACCCTTTTGTTGCTTTGAAACACGTTTCTTCCCCAAGCACAACAAAATCAGATGTTTTAAGATGAATGGGAATGAATTCTTGTAATGTTTGATGAGTAATTACCAATGAGAGGTTGTAAGTATTGTCATACTTGTACTGAACTTCATATCTCAAATAAGAAAAGATATTCTGACATGCCGTCATCCAAAACCATCTGCATACAATGGACAAGGACAACTACACTGTACAGTGTTGGATTTTGAAGTACGCAAGAGATTATTCTGACTGAATCAAGAGCTGCATTCCTTTCCTAAGTAATGCATCTGTTTTCACTTATTGTGAAAAGTGCTTGTTTTTGTCTATCAACTATGTATTTGCAAAGCAAAAGAGTACTGGCAGGACCCAAAAGAAAATACTTCTTTACTTGCAGATTAGTACATGTTACCAGATAAAGTTTCCACGCTGCTCTAAATGATATGACTATGCAGTTTATTGTTACATCTCCTGTAGGTGAATTTCTGTGAAGGGATTTGAAATGACGCTTTTGCATGTGTTTAAAAACTATGTTGTAAAGACTATTCCTGCATCACTCCAGAAATACCAAATTGGTGAGACAGGTATGAAATTGTACAAAATCAACAAGGAAGAATAGAGATTTTCTAGGACAGATCTACAAGATCTGAAGTTGAGAGCTCACCATCTCCAAGATGTTATCAGTAAAAAATGTGAGAAACAGAGGCTTGTTTTACTGAACCAGTCTCTTACTAGCATTCAAGATATATTTTCATGTGCTTTCTTTGTTATTAATATGATCAGAAACTTACCGTCTTTGGTCCAAACAGCAAATTGGGAGACTTTCTCCATTAATTATTGACATCAAGTGCTTTATTTTCCTTCTTTTTTTTCTTTGTTCAAGTGCACATATAGGAAATGAGCCTGGAGATGCTTGAATTGACAGTTTCCAGTCCTTTTTGTTTGCATACCCACTCTCCATATAAATCTTAACAGCATAACCTTTAGAATATCTTAGAAAATTTGCAGAGTGACTAAGGTTCAGAATGATGTTTCTTTTACAGACAGTTGTCTTCTTACTGCTCCTTTTTTGTTGTTAATTATGAACAAATTTGATAACATGCAACTCCCCATAATTTACCAGGGGAAACAACTGATATAATTTGCTGGATTCCTAGTCACAAGAAACAAGCTATGATGGTATGTATTGCTTAGAATGGAATTTTGCCTAGAAGACGCAGATACCCATTTCCAACCTTCAAATTATGATATCTGGTATCTTCAGTGATTATCATACTGTCCTTTTCATACTATAGTATTTGTGCTTTTGAAAATATACCACATTATACATTATTTGATTTACAATACTTCTTACAGTAAACTAAGGCAGCTTAGTAAACCACTATTTATTTAACAACCTTTTACATACTTTAACGCAAGAACTGCCTGTTGTATCTGTTATTTCATGGGATTTTACATAGCTTTGGCTGAAAGCCAGGATGGGAGCAATGTAAGACTGTCTTCCTCTACCATTACAATTATTATAGGGCTAGATGTGCAAAATGCTGCCAACTGATTTAGAAGACACAGTGTCAGACATTAGATTACGGTCTACAAGCAGAGAGGTGCCTCTCTCAGATCCTTCTCCAGAGCTTAGCAAACCCAGAGTTTCATCAGGTAACTCAGTCTGCCTTAATTAGCTCCCTAGATTAAGTTCAGTCCGTCTCTTCAGCCTGGAAGAGAGAGAAATAGAGGAATGGAAAACTTTAAAGAAATCCTCCTTGAAGAGGCAGATTTATCAGCATTGCTGAAGAAGTTGCAAAAGCTAGCATGCTGCACGGCCTTCATCCTGGCATACCACTTTGGCACTGAAGTTTGTAAGCCCCAGAATCAAGAGACAATAGGTCGAAAGTAGGAATGTGGACTAGGCTGCAAATATGACACAAATATACAGATAAACATTATGCTTCCCACTTGTTAAAACAGCTTAGGTACAAGAGTCAAATCAGGACCGGTAGCCTTTCCATAGAGTTTGGTGTCTCCCCATTCCCATATCCTGACAGAATCACAGAATGGGACCTCCAAAGCTCATCTCGTTCCACCCCCCCTGCCATGGGCAGGGACACCTTCCACTAGACCAGGTTGCTCAAAGTCCCATCCAACTTGACCTTGAACACTTCCAAAGATGGGGCATCTACAACCTCTCTGGGCAACCTCTTCCAGTATCTCACCACCCTTATAGTAAAAAAATTCTTCCTGGAACAGAAGATGCAAGTTGTACTTCAGAGAGAAAAAAAGGTTCTGGCATCTAGTTAGCAACAAGGTACTGATGGGAGCCTTAAAGATACCCGTACAGACTGCAGAAGAAATGGGAGAAGATGGCTCTTGAATAAAAAAATATTTAATGAATGTTCTAGTATATGAAACAGGGATGTCACACACAGAAAATATTTTGGTAGTCCAAATGCACCCTAGGAAATCTCTCACTGGTAATAACAGCTACACCATTGAGAAGACAATTTGTCAGTGGACCATAAGTATCAATACAACCTTCAAGAAAAGGAGAGTTTCTGTGGCACTGAATAAGAAGTTTCAGAAATAAGCACAGACAATTTTATCTGCCATTTTATTCTTTAAATTTCTCAGAATAGCCAAATATAAATTACAGGTGAAAAAAATTAGGAGCATCTGGGAAAAAAAGGTACGGCACAGTAATTTAATACTTAGAAATGCCTTAGAGATATGGCACATTCCACAGTGGAACAAATTAAACCTCACATACATACAAAAAGTTAAATAGTGCTTTACAACTGGAAATACTGTGATCATTTCATTTCCTTTAACAGATAGATCTCTAGGAAATGGGGCAGAGGAAAAAAAAAGAATTGTATTTTTTCTCTAGTGAGAATAATTGAAATACTGTTTGGTGAACCTAAAGTCTATTCTAAGTAAACCAAGCTCAGAGGAAATGTTAAAGAACTCTTCAGGTTACAAAATCCAGATCCATGTTTTGCATAAAAAAAAATCCCACACCTAAATAGTTCTGCAAACACTCACTGTGTCCATTTTCAAGCTGCCGAGGAAAATACATTACTAGTCCTTAAATGCCTTTTTTAAAAAAAAGCTTATGACGTTCCAAGTAATTACTGAAAATCCTATTAGTTTTTATCTGTTTGTGGAACAGGTTAACCCTAAAATTAAGATTTTGTTTACAAAGCTCAGCAAATGTATCCTGCAATTTGTATGATTAGGAGATATCTGTCTGTTCTCATTCCAACTTCCAGCACATTATGGCTTAGTCTGGACAGAGAGAGGGAAGCTACAGGAACTTTTCTCCTGTCTTTATAATGCCCATACGAAGCTTTATCAGTTTTTCTAATAATCTTCCAGGAGCCTACTAAGGTCATAACGAAGTCTTACTGCTAAAAAGAGAAGGCTTATAGAATATGCAACCTTCTCTCTGTTAACTTCTCTCTCTGTTAGTGAAAGTATGGATGGAAATCTAGTATTGTTCACAGGGTTATATTATTCACAGAAGCTCTAAGGAGCGAAACATTTCCCTCTCTAGGTGAGCAAATACTTCAGTGTTCTTAGATGATAGCAACTTTCTTACCGATTCAGCTGTCTCTAGAGATTCCTGTTAAACCCAAGTGGCATATAGTGTCCTAATTTTGCTCAAACTCCCTTTAATACTGTAGGGAAAAAAAAATCTTTTCAGGTTTGTATTTGTATTCAGGTCTCAAGCATCATGATAGAGCTTAAAAAAAAAGAAACTACATAGGGTTGCTTTACCCTCTGGGAAACAACATATCAACTTTCTAACATTGATTTTGGCCAGGGATTAAAATGAGTGGGTTGTGGTAACACAGCTAAGAGCTTAACAGACTATTTTATTGAATAGCTAGCTATGACATATTATTTAAGTTTCCAGAAGGGGGAAAAAAACCTTGCTTGATATATTACAGCTCTCTCAATGTTAGCAACTGAAATTCTTTAAGAGGCATTCAGTTTTTAGACTCTGTAGTACCTTTTAATAATGCAATTATGAAGACATTGAAAATAGCTACGTGCATTTCAAAAGCTGTGCTAAAGCATACATGAGGACCAGAGTAATTGAGTATAAAGTCAAAACTAACATATTAGAGCATTCTGGTGTGGTACAGTACAATCACACAACTGTCATCATTTGAGCTACTTCAGAAGCAATGTTATAATTACACTGCAATGCATATATAGCATTATACTATAATGAATAAAGTGTTTGTGAAAACCACGTGAAAACACATTAGGCAAACGTTTGATCTTTAATTATCACTCCACTTAATAGAACTTTTTTGACAGGGAGAAAAGCTAAAAGTTCTCCTCTTTGGAAAAAGAAAAATTGTATCCTTTTAAAAATGGTAGAATCTTCAAATCCTGAGTACAAAAACGACTGAGCAGCGTATCAAGCCCCATCCAGACAAGAGCTCTGCAGACCTGTCCATTCTCACGCTGCAAGCATTCGGAGTCATTCACCTCCTGTACTCACCATATCAGCTTCATCGCTATGCTTGCTTTTTGGTTCAGGCCCGCACCTGACGTGCGTGATCCTGGAAGGAAAAAGCCTCTTTTGTTCCATTCTGTCAGGGTGTGGGAATGGGGAGACACCCAGCTCAGTGGAAAGGACATTTCCTGGGCAATAGCCATAGCCCTTACCCCACCAGCAGCTAGCTCCCCTACATATGATATGATGTCAGTGTATCGGAGCCCTGCTGTTCATCGTATGACCTGATGTATAGTCTTACACTCAGGCATTTGAGTGAGCCGAGAGGTTTAATTTTGAGAGCTGGCACCTAAAAATCATTTTAGTTTTGTCTTCCTCCACAGAACTTGCAGACATCACACTAAGACGCTTCATATACTTCCTTTAGGTCCTCTCCTTTGAACTACATTATGTTCTGTGCAACAACTTTCCTCCCTATTTTCCATTTGCAAGGTGTAACAACCTGCAAGATACTAGTCCAAGCCCACAGTTTCAAAGTGAAATATAAACCAGCCCCTTAAGGAGAATGTGCCACTTGGTCAGAAGCAGTAGCCTCACTTTTCCACAGTATCAGCTGTCAACTGACAATCTCAGCTGTGCATAAAGTCAACATTCAAACATCAAAAAAGCTGCAGGTCAAGACTGAAATATATGTAGCCATGGAAAACACGCTTGCCATACTTTCCTATTGAATTACTAAATATCCTGTCCATTCAGACAGTTCAATATTCAAGAAAATTCCCTAGTGAAGACTTAATGAAACAATTTCCATGTTTTTGCTTTTCTTTTCAGAAAGCTTTTCTATAAACAAGGTAATTCAGCTATTCAAAGGGAACAGCGACTTCCAGTTTCTTAATACAACTTCAAAAAAATGGATAAAGTAGGTGAAAGACAGCTTAAGTGAATGAGTAAAAAAAAGACAAAATCTTGTATTTTTCTGCTTCTAAGGAATTGACTTAAATAAAACTAAGCTTCCTTGCGTGAGGTCTGAACTTTGACCATATTAACTATCCCTGTGTTTTCACTTACCTTAAACTTCCATCCTGATGCTAGATTTTCTGTCAGATATAATGATTGCCTATAAAGTAATAGTAAATTAAAAAACCCTGCTGTAACTGCTATTGGAGCTTTAGTGGGAATGTTTTCTGAAAACTACTCTGACATGATGAAACAAAGTTCAAATAACTAGAAGGTAAACCCTAAGACTAATAACCTAACCCTTAGAAAGAGTATAAACTGCAACAAATATAAACAATCTGACCCTGTTGAAATCTTACCATGGCCAAGCAAGGATTCTGACAGCTACAGTTTACCAGCTGCGGAAGAAAGTTTAAATATAGTAAATAATACCCTATTTTTTTTTCTCCTGATACGTAAGTTTATTTGACTTGCATCTAGAGAAAACTTATCCATGTCTTGAGTTCAGCTTCTTTGTTATGGTAAACTTTATTATTTTAAAAAGGCTCTGAGGACAGCATACAAAAACCTAGCTCTGCTCTAAGCAAGTAGAAAAATTCCCACTGACTTCTTAGGGAAACTGAGATTTCATCTGATGTATCTAACAGCTCATTTGACTCAAAAGGTGAAACTTTTTTTTTTTAAACTATTTGAAGTTGATAATGGAGTAAATCAGACGTGCTTTCAGGCTTACTTCATGTGGACTACCTCTAACTGGTAAGGATGCTATTGGAATAGAAAAAAGAGTGTTAATATTAATCACAAGGAAATACACATTTTCCTTTTCTTGTCCCTCTCAAGTCCACGTGGGAGTAACATTTCCCAAGAGTCTCATCCAGTCAAGTCCTTCGTGCTCACCATTTTCCTCAGTGAATTTCCTTCCAACTTCGTAATATTTTTAACCTTCAAGCCAACCAGACAATTCCTTCCCTCATCTGGCTTTAAGATCAGTCTTCCAGCCCCCTTTTGCAGCTCATCGCCTTTATGAATTCCTATCCCTGACACATGAATTTTTAACATTCTGCTCACACAGATTCAGTTCCTTTTTTTTTTTTCCCCTCCCTTCTTCTTTCCCTTTGTTAAGACCATTCAGCTTCCTGACTGTCCAGTCTGAACTTCTTTTTCTCTACGTCCCTTGTCATTCAGGATTCTCAGTTCTGGCTTCTTTTTGTCCTTGTTAAATTTCTTTTTAACCCTCACTACATGCGTACTCTCCTGGGTATCAAGACAGATAGCTTCTTTTTCTGGCTAGCTGCACCTAGTATTGATGATGTACTTTCTCTGTTGCTAGATGTGGTTACTCATCTAGGGAGCAGAGTCTTGCATCCAAGGGAGTTTCTGGAAAGTGCATTTAAAAGTCTCCCTCTGCAGTGGCCCATCCCATCAGATCTTGATAGACAGGGACACTTTCCTCCCATACAATACCCATCCTATAGTGCGTAGGTTTGGTTCTCGGCCATTTTTGCTGAGAGTTCCTCCTCTTCTATTACAATCAATGCCAATAGCATTGCTTGTTTTGAGAGGATCTGGCTCCAGTTTCTGGTCTTCATAGAAGGGCACCAACTGGCAGCTGCCTGGCTTCAGGCTTTCAGAAACAGTGACTGGTGCTCAGCTCGAGAGGTACCTTCCATCACCACCTGAGTGCTCAGTGGGGCACCAGAGACAAAGAGGAACTTTGGGAAGCCATGGATGGTAAGACTTTTCTTCTCGGTTCTGTTCCAACAAACTAAATTGCCTGCTTTTAGATGGATAATCCTATCTATTGAGGCCAAAAATGTATTTTTTTATCAGGATTACATAATTTAAAATATTTTTTGATTTTGTTTCTGCAATATGCTGCCTATACATGCTGATCTTATTTCCAAATATTTGTGTTTGTCCACTCTTAACACAGTAGCTTTCTGTTTTATCTTTGAAGCATGGAATTCCTCAGAAGCTTTTGCTTTAAAGCCTCTTAACTGTGCTAATGGAACAGCAAAGGGAAATAAATAAGTAGCATTTGACAAGAATGTATCAAGATGCTCAGTGTTTTAACTAAGCAGAGGTGACCACCTGAGCTTCCCTTACTGAAGGCAGCCCTTAGTGCTCTCTGTAGTCGCAGTCAAAGCCATTTTGGTTTTGGGGCCCTGCTTCCCCTGCCCAGTGTTTTGGAAACTTCATGAAAGTTCTCCAACAGCTCTGGTCTGGCAAGTGAGGAATTTTCAGATTGGTGATGAAAATGTAGCAGATTTTCCAACACACCACCCTCCCTGCCCAGCTAGCATATTAGCAATGGGAACAGTGGTGAGCAAGATGCACCATATCTTAAAAAAAGAACTACAGCACTTAAGAGAGGAAATCACCTTTGGATGTTTTTGTTTTTTTTTTTTTTTCCAAATATACAGGAAAATCAGTGTGTGAGTTCTTAGTAGAGAAATTCAGTCCTTCAAAACTGAAATCAGCAGCTGGCATGTACTGTGTCAAAGTCTTCAGCATTCAAATATTGGCAGGCCTTCAGCTCAAATGACTGGTTCTCTCTTGGTAGCATCATCATTGAGGCTTCTTCTTCAAGAAAAAAAAAAAAATCTTACAAAAGCTCCTAAACTATATTTAGAAGCCAGTATATTGCAAAGTTTAAGAACTACTCAAACTGCTTTCAGTTTCCTTTATCTGTGAAGTTTAAAAAAAATCTAATGATTTTTCATGCTGAAAGATGCTCTGTGAACACAGCTTTGAAACAGGAGACACCCAGTTTTATAGCTTACAAAAGAGACTAATTGTATTCCACTGCTTCCTAACTAGTTTGATCCTTGAACTCCGAATCATTCTTCCTTCTGGTTGGAAGTGGAATGCAAGATGACTGCTTCCCTAGAAAGCAATGCTGAGAATGAACTGTGAATGCCTAGCTCTTTTTCACTGCCCCAATAATGTATTTTGAAAAGAGAAATTTACTTCATAGTTCTTCAAAAAATTGCATTATGATTTGCTCTACCACATCATGAGCTGTTCTCTAAAATAGGCTGTTCTCTTGAAAGAGGAATGCATAGAAAAATTCACCTGATACTATAAGTTGAGGTAAAAAGATAAATGGTTTTATATTAAGAAAAATCTGTGGCACATATAAATTAACCAAAAATTTCATAAAGTTTATAAGGCTACATAGCCAATGTCTGTCACAAAGAATGTCGCAAGTACCCCCACCTGCATACCTGATAGTAAGTTTATTTCAGCAGCCTATTGCTCAATGGAATAGAAAAAATACACAAATGGGAAAGGATTACTTTAGACCTGGAATAGCAAGTGTTCACTCAAATGTGGGCTTTTTAGGGCAGAGTCTTATCTTTACACCAGTCTGGTAAAGTCCTTATTCCCTGACGGTAGCATGCAAGTACAAAATATGACTGAAAACATGTAGGCTTGTCTCCAAGAAGTTTGAATATTTAATTTGTGAAATTATAGCCCGATGCTATAACCTAGCATTTAAAAATTAAATATCAATTGGCAGTATTTCTTATATTGTTCATAAATAAGGAATCCTAATTTTCAGTGTTGGTGGCTTGTTGCACATAATGAGGAATATTTATATTCATTTCAGTGAATGGCAGAAGCATCATTGGCTTCTTGTCTTCCTGGCTTCAGTGCTACTGAACTTCGGCAAAATGCCATTCATGACTCACACTATTTATTTATTTATTCTTTATTTTTAGACTAATGGGAACTTTATGAATTCCTTCCCTGATTTCTAAGAGAAATACCACTTAGCTGTGATCCTGAAAAACGGTGATTCAGAATCTTAGATTACTGCCTTAATGAATATCCTTAACTCTTCATGTGAATGGTTAATCACCAAATAATTGATTTTAGGTCTGAAGATATTGTTGTTCAATTTTTATTTTAAATTATTTCCTTACCCATATAGAAATTCACACTATTAAATGGTTTGTCAAGGTGATTATTTAGTTTCTATTAACAGCATTTTTTTGAAATCTCAGGAATATTTTTCATTTGCAATTTTATTTACATCTCCTAAAAAAATGCACTGTAAAAGTATATTCATCATGTATAGCATAAAGAAGCTAAGTCATCCTCCAAGTGACAACCCACATGAAAATGCATGCACAGTTAGGAGAGCCATAGTGAGGTATCACATGCACGAAACAAGCTCAGTGTCTGGAATGGTGGGAGCTCAACTCTAAGACAGCCTTTGGGATAGTTTCAGCTCTCAAAGTCTCTTCCCTTTTCCTATGCACTCTTTTGCTTTTTCTTCATCATCATTTTGATTGTAACTTTTGTAGGTAGTTCAAAGCATACAGTAGAAAGTATGATCATGCTGTAATACCTTTTAGGATCAGGTACAAAATACTTACAGTCAAGAACACAGAGTGAAAGTCATTCTTCATAAATATTTGTGCAGACAATGAAGGCATTTCATGCATTTAGTTTCATGTTATATTAATGAAATATTTGTTTTTTATTCAAGTAGATTATTGCCAATGAAGGGGGGAATTCTTTCCTTCTGCTAGAAAGTGTAAATTATACAAGCATAACAAACAGCTTCCTTTAAATGAGATGTAATCAGACATGAAAATAAGCTGGTAAGCTTTCATTTAGTGCACAAGTGGGATTAACTGAACCATCTCCTGCATATAATTTACTTTAAAGTCTGTATTTACTATTTTAAGAGTTAGCATTTAAACCTTTAGTATTTTATTACACAATTTTAGCTTGAATATTTTCCAATAAATCACAGCTCACTTTCAACTAGTATTCATTTATGATGTTACTTTCACCTTTTGTTTGCTGACAGGAAAATGAGATAAGAGAAAAATCTTAGCTGGAGGTCTGGACAGGCAGACATGCTCGATGGGGCATGTAAGAAGCTAATAGCGCAGAGACATCTCAAGCATTCCCATATACATTCCCAAGAGATTTTTTTCCCCTCCCTTGAGAAACACCACATAGTCCTTTGGGACTTCCTGCCCCAGGAAAAGAAAAAAAAAAAAAAGAAAGAAAAAAAAGGAAAAAAAAAAGGCAATTTAAAATGTCTCTTTTCCAGACACTATTGCCTTTTTTCTTCTGCAGTGTACTACTTTTTTCCAAAACTTACAAGCTACTAAAATTGATACCTGACTTTCAGAAAACATAGAGAAATATATTATTTTATTAAAAGTTGATTTAAAATAGCTTAAGGTCTGATTGATGGGGATTGATGCAATGCCCTTAAAAATGTGTTCCCTTAGGTCTGTCAAGATAAATGGAACTTGGAAGGGATAGTGATTTTTTCATTTTTATTCTAACTTTAAGCAGTAGCAACATTGATAGACTGTGAAAACAAGTATGAAAAGCTATTTTAAAGAGAACAAAACTGTCTGCAAAATTGAAATTTTTACAGTATTTTGTCTTCATAACACCAATACATTGCAGTGATGTGGAAATACAAATATAAGCACACATGGAGAGCCTGGCAATATAGTGCTCCATTCTTTACATACATGCATATTAAGCAGCACGCATGGCATGTATATGTAGGTAAAATAATTCATATTGCCTATATGAACTGCTGTGATGAGATTGTGAGTTTTTTCTTCTTTTTATAAAGACTACATTACATTTCACTGTTACCCTGTTGAGTAGAATCCAAAAAGATAGGCTTATCCCAAGAAATCCTTCCTAGTGTGCAGACTTCAATTACACTACAAATAAACAATTCACATATTTATTATTTTAATTGCAAGTGAAGTCTGTTAAAATAGTGTTTGACAAAACTGTATTTTCTGTCTTTATATGCAAAAATGTATTTGTGAATCAGAAATTTAAGGTTTCTGTGGCATATATGGCTGACCTTCTACAATGACACAGTTGCACATTGGCACAGAGTTTGAAAAAAAAAAATGTTTCAAATTATGGGCTAAATTCTACTTCAGATGAGTCATCAAGAAACCAGACACAGCCCCAATCCAAAGAACACTGCCAGTCTGAAACAAGGGCAAGGCAACCAAGACCAAGCATGACTGGGTTAAAGATAACTCAAGACTTCTGGAGTATAAGAAGTAGGAAGGTCTCATCTGTACTCTGAAAAAAGTATTCCAAAAAGGAACTGATGAGACTCATCAGGGGTTTTCTTATTTTGCCTTGTCACTTGAACTAAGCAAAATTGATTATGGATGCTTGAGTTAATTTTCCATCTCGCTCACTTTTGTGTATAAACTAAACATCTTAGGAAACAAGTTGTCAGGATGATGATCACAGGTATTGGAAGGGCTGATTAAGTTCCTCTGGTTTAAATTCACAAAGATAAATTTTGAATAAAGCACAGGACATTTTTAGTAGGGATGCAAGAATAGTAACTCAAAAAGCTTTTGACAGCTTAATTTGTCAAACACTGTAGCTTCAATGCATATTTTAAAAATGCCTAGCTGTAAATGTATTTTCTGTTGCTAGGTTTTCTACTGGATCTACTCCACTTTCAGAAATTCAAAACAAAAACTAGAGGAAAAACACTACAGACGTCATTATCCCTGCAATTTTCTCTGTATCTACATTAGATGACTAAGCATGCAATATGTGTTGCAATACAACCTGTTCAATACTTCCACAAGTTCTTTGGAATTATTTTGTAAATTAATTACTAAGCACAATCAAGGTCTGAATAGAAATAGCTTTTTTTCATGGCAATCTTATGCATATTCTTTGGTTTTCCCCCTTGAAAATATGAAGAAAGCTAGTTTTAGTTAGTCCATATTTATCAGACTGCTGCTGCCAAGAATATGAAGGATCTAAAACTTCAAATTAATGGCAGGAGAACAACAGTTGTCCCTGCAATCAGAGGAAGATAATGAACCTCATAGGCACTGATATCCTTAGGAGAATATTAGGCAGTCTGGATTTAAAACTGTAGCATATAATTTTAAATCATGTTACTTCTTAAAATGACTTTTCTACACTATCAACAGCCACGGTTATCTTAGTAACAATTTTGACATCTAAGCGCAATCCACAAATTTGACAGGAACTTGTCCCTTGTTTGTCTTTTAGGTTAGTGCCTCCAGGCTTAAGTCAAAAGTCCGACAGCGTATGTGGGAGCTGGTGCAAGGAAGGGTGCAGGAACACATAGCTGGCGTATGGAGACGTATGACCTCTCCATTTGGCCAGCAATCAGCTGTTACATGGAACGAACAACGCAAATGCAGTGGAGCTTCATACAGTATATCACACATAGCAGTTGCTGAGTTTATGGGACTAACGACATTTTTCATGCAGTGAACCTGCTGATCTAAATACAGGGCTATAGAGATATGTCTGCAGATAAACTTTGACCTCTTTGCTCTTTCTCCTAGCAGGTACAGTCTTAGAATGGATGCTTTATTGTAAGAATAAAGATTATCTTCAAATTTCAGTGGACGAGTTGCAAGAAAGCCTAAACCCAGTGCTTTTGGAATTTTCTCAAACTTACAGATGAACTCCCTGAAAGTGGTAAATTGCTTAGTCTAGTAATCCATATTAGAGTCAAGTCAAAAAAATCTGGATAGATTCTGATGATCTTAGGGGTGGATACAAAGGATCATGCAGCTCCAGCCATTTATCTACTCCTTCTAGGGGACACAGCACTATGGAGGAACTCACGATGAACATTACCTTTCTTTGAAAACAAATGTTACAGTTGACAGAATCAGATTACAAACATTAAGGAAATCACCAAACTTTATTGGAAAGACTGCTCCAATAACTGAAAAATTCTATAAAAATGCAACTAGCAGCCAGTACTATTTGTACCATTTATATGGGGTAGCATTTGGCAAAGAAGGGATGTATGTATTCATACAGCTATAAAAGCTGCCAGGAACATGACCATTTAATTTGTATAGCAAAGAACAAAAGCCAAGACCTCATTTATAACTTTAAACAAAAAAACTGGTAAGTTAAAGTGTCTACACAATGCAGAAGTTACTGATTGTTTGGAAAATTTTTCTGTAATGTGGACACAAACTATATGATAGCAATCGGGAAGGCTCTTCATTTAAATAAGTATTGGCAACCCTTCATAAAGGATTAATACTATCTCTGCCAATGGTTAGAAACCAAATTTCTTTTAACGCATACTCTATATGTTGTCTTTTCTTTCTTGCCAATTTAAAGCTTGCTTAAAAAAAGACAATCTTGGCTATAAAAGCAATGTTTTGGAATGTGCTCCAATATGATTGATCTGTCCATGTTCTTTTGGCAACTTAGCTAAAGTACTTTCGTCAAATTTTATGATTTTATATGATTTGAAATAATAAAGCATGACAGCCCCAAATTGATGACCTTAAAGAATTCTGACTAAAAATTCATCACCATAACTATATTACAAACTTTAATTGTGCAATTATTTTTTCAGTTTTCCTAGCTGTTTTTGCAATTTGAGCATACTTTAAGAGACATGCTTTTTCCCATCTGTGCTTTCATTTATATTTACTTTCTTCAAGAATACATGCCCGCCAAAGTCTTTCACAAAAAATAGAATGTTTCATGAAAAAATCCCATGAAGAATCACTGAAATGCTATCAACTAACTATTCCTTCTTTCAAATCTGAATGTATTAATACCTCTTTCCCTCTGCCCTGCAATTTCCTTAAGATAGGATTCATTGATTGACTTACTCCCTGAAAAGCAGAATTTCTGAAACAAGATGCATCAGTAATAGTCAGCTATTAGGTTTTGACAATTATTTTGTCCAAAATAACCATCATGTAATCAAGGTTAACATATATCAACACAAGCCTTATACACCAGCTATTAATCGAATTAAAGAGATTAAAAATTATCTTCCCATAACTAGCCATGTGGCAAAGGAGAAATCTGGCAAATAATCCCTGCTGCGCCTTCCACATCTGAGCAAAATATTGGAGAAGACAGACAGGCTGTTCAAACCAAACTGCCAAACTTCCCGACTCATGGATGGGGACTGAAGCATTTCATTCCTGCGCCCTTCCCTCTTGTAAAGGACCCGAGCTATTCTCCCCTCTTCAGAAATTCTGAGTATGCTACTGCTTATAAAGGAAGGAGGCTCCTTGGCAGGAGCTGATGAATAATAGTACTCGACAAAGAAGCGTGCCACAAAGAACTGCAGTCTTGCAAAATGCCTGCTAATCCTCAGTGTTGTCAATGAAGCTCAGCCTTGGCTGCCTTAACTGGAGCCTGTATTGAGAAAGTTCTTCCACCTCACTCTCAGGGAAACACAAGAGCCTCCTTTTCTGGGAGCATGCAATGGGAATATGTTCTGCTCTCGCTAAGGTCAGTGGGAGATGATGGGCATTTTGGATGAAAGTAATTCTTTTATTCATCTTCAGAGAAAGATGAAAGTAAACACCTGCCACTAAAAAAAAAAATTACAAAATGTAGTTGTAAAAAGTCCTTTCTACAGTTTTGCATTGTATGATGGAGAGAGAGGGGAATATAAGCAAAGAGAGATGAGTCCATGTCTTGGTTCAGGTCAGGAAAAGAGATTTTATGATGCGTACATGCAGAGAATGCACGGAAGTGGGACAGGATTAGTGAATATGAAGGAAAGAACAGAGGGGCTTATGTAATCATGCTTTGTAGGATTTTTAGGCAAAAAACCCCACAAGAAGCTCCAAAGCCACTTGATAGGTCAATATCATTTTGATGCTTCATGTTGCTCTAGATAAGCATAAATAAACCAGATCATGAAACTGGCTTTAAATCTTAAAAATGTTTGATGTTCACATTTCATGCTTTCAAGTAAGCACAAATACTATGTTCCCTAAGTTACTGATTTAATATTTTAAGTTGAAAAATGGATGTGAAGACAAACTGTTAAACTGGAGTCAAGAGAATACTTCAATGGTTTAGAATACCTCACATGAATGAGATATGAAAGAGGTTAGATACTTGGAGATAGGCTTATACTTACACATATTCAAATAAAATAAATTATGAAAATGCAGATCTGTGTGTCCAAACAGAACTGCTTTCTAAGGTTGCAAGCACAGTAACAAGGGGTATAAAAATCTGGCAACCAGAACCACCAGATGCCTCAAATTGTAATCACAGGTTTTGTGTACTGTAATCAGAGCAACCTTACAGCTGGGTGTTTGAACTGGGCAATTGCCTTAGTCTACCGTAAAATGTTTACCTTACCTTTAAGCCCAGAATTAACTCATTTTCTAGTAGTCTGCTTTGGAATAACTCAGTGATAACATTTTCAAAGAAGTCATGCAGTTCTGTAATCCTACTTGCAGAGATGACTTTGTTCAGATTCTCATTCTGATCCCTCTCTAGTGAACAAGGAACCAACCTTGAAGAATGAGGTTTAACATCCACAATTATTTTATGAAAGAAACAAAGCTCTTGATCAGTCTTTCTTTGTTCATCTATTTACTGCCTTCTTTCTTTTTTTTTGTGGGCCTTTTTCTAAATTAAAGAAGATGCAATATTTTCAATGCTTTCTCATATGGTAGCTCTCTGATACCTGAGATGTCTCACTTCTCTTTTTTTTTTTCTCTGTATGTCATTTTTTTTAACCCAATGTCCCTTCTAACTGCAGATGTGCATTGAGTCTGCCAGGCGAGGCCATATCCTCGATCTTTATAAAAGCATTACAATACTTGACTGTGGTACTGAGGCAAATAAAATGCTTTCTGGAGACCTCCCTTAATTTTCTTTTAATAGAGGTGCATTTGAGCAAAGGTCTTTTCCAAGTTGTCCATAGTGATGTCCAGTTCTCCAGCTTCAGTGGCTAAAGTTAATTTGGACTCATATAGATTGTTTAATCCCCAGATTTCTAGCCTTTTCAGAGGGACATATATTAATTGTTGTTCTTGGTCTTCATGGAGCAGCATCTACCTTTAGTAAAAATTTTTTTTATCTATATAAAAGCCTTCAGAATTTTGCACATCTCCTTGGACTATGGTGCACTAAAAACCATCTTGCACCGCTTTTTAAATTAAATTATCACTATACTCAGACATATCATAGCTTAATCATCAAGGACCAAAGATGTCTTACCATTACTACACAATTAACAGCCACTGATCTTAGTTCAGCAGAAAAGAAGAAGGTGACCTAAAAGATGTCACCAAAGTTTTAAAAAAATTCCAACATGTTTGGTCAAATTAGATATGTCTCTGGGTGGGGAAGTTTTTGAAAATGAGGAATATCCAGAAGCAAAAGGTAACACTTAAGAACTGTGAACAGGGAACAGCCTTAACTGCTTAGTATGATGGCAATTGAAGATAACCCTGTTAAATTATCATGCCAAAACCCAGTTGATTGCATGCTTACTTTTGGTATTCTAAAAGGTTATTACACAAAGAGCATCTAAAGGCTGTTTAAAAGCTAGTCTTAAATCCCTGTGGTACACCTGAGAAGTAAGTACACTTATGCAGCAGTATAGGAGATGTGGGTCAAACCATGTGCCAGATCTGAAATAGCTGTTGTGCATTGCAGTTCACCAGCTGCAAGGGGAGAATGGAGTGAACAACTACTGCTTTGGAAGTTTGGTCACACCGGACAAAAAGAGTAATGCTTACTTCAAACTGAGAATATACTTCCAGTTTTAGAGGTTTTAACTTAATACACCCCGTTTTCTTCATTTGCCACTTTTAAAAAACAACTGTGAAGTCAGAAAAAAAAAATCCAGTCCTTGCTCAAGTAATGTTTAAGGGGGAAACATTCCAAGCTGATTGATCTGCCAGTTGATCCTTAGCTGGTCAGAAGTGGAATGGCTAGATCTCAGCAGTGGTTTGATAGATTATTAAATCATAAGCTGCTTTTTCTTCACTGATATGGAAAGTAGCTATACAATAATGTCCAAAGGTCCTCCTCACAACAAGCCATTACTCATATCAAGATAGCATTATCAAAATAATATTTTTTAAAGAATCAAGCTATCAGCCATTTTCCTTAGATTAGGAATTGGTGATGTTTTATAATTTGTGCTAAATGACTCTAGGAATTTGTTATTAGCTAGCATCTTTTTTGGAGGTACGGCATGAAGCCCCAAAATGATTATGGTTCTCTTGCTAGAACAATATTGGAGTGAAGTAGGAGTTTGATTCTAGAAATTTCTTGAAATTTCCCCAGTCAAAAAAAAAAAATAAAAATCACATGGCCTGGATTTTTAAGAGTTCAAACATAAGCAATGACTCATGAAAGAAATATGAAATAATTGCAAAGTTATTGAGAAAATGATACTAAAGAAGCATGGAGAAAAATCAGCCTGCTTTTGGTAATCTAGATACGTGGAAAGAAAGACTTCATGAAAGGTTACTTGAATTTTCTCCTTCCTACTTATATTCTCCTTGCTTTCCTTGAAAGCAGTGTACTGTTATAAAAAGACTACCAAAAAAGCCTTATTCATTTAGACACAGAAATGACTTCAGAATGAAGTATTTAAAACAGTTCTTGCATTCCTAAATATTAAGCATTTAAAGTATTTATAAGTTTTCCTACTGTTTCATGTCTTTATTTGAAATTCTCTCTGATAAAAATGCACACATAACAGTGTTAAAACACCTCTTCCCTGACTTCTAGTCACATGATGAAAAATGCTTTTGAAAATATTTAAGTCTAGATACAGGAAGATGACTAAACTCCTAAGCTTTTGTCTTCTAAAAAATTCCCATTGTTGCCAAAGCTGGTGAAGCTCCTCTGACGGTGACGATGGTGGGAGCACTAAGGCAGAAAAGCTTCCAAGTGCCCGCAAGCATTCTCACCGCCGCGCCTTTGACCTACCTCCTGCAAATCTCCGTTCCTGCCTTTAGAAAATGGGTGGCCACACATTCCTTGCCATGTTCACCCTTCCTTTCAGAGAGCTTAATTGGGAAACTTCACATAAATGCATAGCAGACAAGGACAAGGAAGAAATTTGCTTAGCAAGGCACCCAGCAGGCTTACTGTACTTCCCCCCCCCTCCAACATTTAAAGAATGCAACTATCTTCTCTCTTTCCTTTCCCATGTAGCTTGAGAATTACATCCAAGACAGTATGAAGAAAGAAATGGTAGAGATCCAGCAAACTGCAGTGCAGAACCAGACTGCAGTAATGATTGAAATAGGCACAAACTTACTAAATCAAACAGCTGAACAGACCCGCAAATTAACAGATGTTGAAGCACAAGTAAGTAATGAATTTCAACCTAAAAATGCTTCTGCTTCCCAAACACCTACAACTATACATTTAACACAGTTTAGTGTTACACTATTCAATTCAACGATTAGAAGTCAATCATTACAATCAACAGCTCTACTCAGCGTAGGAAACCATTAGTATTTGGTAATACAGAGTTCCACTGTTGTCTCTTGAAGATTTCCATTACAGCAGGAGTTGAAGTATGTCTAGCAAGACAATTGTTACATTAATCTTTATAGATAATGTACTTAAACCTACTATACTATATCCAAACATCACTTGGGTACTAGTATGCTTTTCTACAACCCTCATTGTATATCTCTGTTTATTATTCACCTCTCGCCACCAGATCTTAGCTAAAAGAGAGTTCCTTCAAACTGCCTTTGTTCCATTTACCAAGCTAATTCCTTTTTTATATTTAAATTTGCCTTTTTTTTTTTAAACTTCTTGTCAAGAAAAATGGGTCTTCTTACTGAATGTTTTCACAAATACTATAAATTCATTTCCAGCACAATTACTGTTAACAGAGGGATAAATAAATGAATCAGATATGAATCAAGAAAAAAGGGATTAGGAGGAGGCTACTAGAAAAGTAGATTCACACAGAAGTAAACTTGCCTACTGTACATATTATTTTCTAAATAATCTTAAACAAATTAATGTGTTTATCTTTAATTATTGCTTTAATTGAAAAGCATTAACTACAATAAGACATTATGTGAAATAGAATGCAGATTTTAATATGGTATAAGGACAAGTCCAATCGATGTACAATGGTACGTATTTGTAGTTTTGCGAACACGGTAGGAAAATTCAGATATATAATTCCCCAAACAAAGAATGAATAAAGCATGCAGCACATAACATTTTATATAATGTAAATAGCATGCAAAACCTAAAATCCTTGTTAGACATTTTACTATCTGTAGAATTCATCCGATGAATTAAATTACTTTTTTTAACCTAAAACAAGCCTTTGTGAACTCTTTGATAAACTGATAGTTCATAGCTCACAGGCGTACTGAATTCAACTTTCTAACTGCATGATTCAGGAGCCCAGTATTTTGCCTATGTTGAGGGAATGTATTTACTCATTCACAGTAACGTCTTTATGGAAATTATTCAATTATTTTCTGCTTAGAGGAAGAAAATCATCACTGTAACTTTCCTTCTCCGCTTGAAATTACTGGTGACTGGGTTAAGGGCTTAATTAACAAAATAAGGAAATTAACCAAACAATTGCTCTCTCAAGGACACTTACTTTTGGCAATAGTTTTCAATTACACTTAAGTGTGAAATCACGTCCTGAATGACTGTTTAACATGAAGGACATGAGTAATCAATTCTTCCTGCCAAGGAAAGCCAAATTCTGCTGAATTAAAAAAATCTGTTCTAAAACAATGAGAAAATATTTCTAGAAAACATGCCTCAAAGTAATGCAACCCAATACAAACCAAAAAGTATCTTCCATGTTTCCTAATATCTGCATTTCTTCATTTAAAGATGCAAATAAATTTAGACAGTAAACAATGCATATAGAAAAGGTAACATGAAAATGCAAGGAATGAATCAATAGAAGTGTGGTTCACCTGATGAACACTTTAAAATATAATTTGGGATTAAGGAAAATAGCTAAGAGGGAACTATCTAATGATTTCAGGACTGGGCCAAGATTTCAACCAGTGAGATACGCAAAGTACTTACTTTCTACACCAGATTGAGAAAGCAACTCAACTTAAATTATTCTCTGAACAACGATAATAGTTCCAGTAATGAAATAAGAATATCATAACAGCGGGGAAGGTATGACAGCAAAACTAAAGTACACAGCAACTCTCATCCATTGATCAGAAATGTAGCAAACTACTGAAATATTCCCACTGATATATGGTAGTGTAACAACAAAATTAGTGCAACTCTGTCATTGTCTTCATTCTAATTCTATAAGCATTTGTGCCCAAATTAAGTGTTCAAAAATATTTTTTTTAATTATAGGCTTAAGTAGACATTTGCATGATTTCACAACATAAAGAAATTACAATTTATTTTAAAAGTATCTTGATTTCCAAATATTTTTATAAATTTTATTTAGGTATTAAACCAGACAACCAGACTTGAACTTCAGCTTTTGGAACACTCTCTTTCAACAAACAAACTAGAAAGACAGATTTCAGATCAGACCAATGAGATAACTAAATTACAAGAAAAAAACAGGTAAGTTTGCTTATCAACCCAATAAAATGCTATCCCCTGAAGTGTCCTTCTGATGGTTTTAGAAACAAATGTACTCAAGTAGGAAAATAAGGCCTCGTACAGAAGCTCCCCACACCCAGCTATGCTCATTACAAAGGTTGTATATTATTAAAGGCCTAGAGAATCATGCAGGTTTAGTCTTCTTGTGTTCTGTTTATATATAATTCTTCACTCTCTAAAGTTCTCATTTATATGAAGAACTTAAGGTTAGAACTGAAATACTTCTCAGCACTTCTGTTGTAGCCAATTTGTATTCTTCTTTAGACTTACCCAGATGAAGTTGTAGATTTTGTAACCTGACTCAAAGTAACCCGGTGCAACCACATCTCTGAACTTTTATTTCCATATAGTACACACCTATCCTAATACACGATCAGGTCATTGCCACAATTTTTTTCTAACCTGGTGAGAAAAGGCAACTACTGCTCAAATTCAACGTTCCTTACTAGTCAATCTTTTGAAATTCAGACCGATATCCAACTATTACTCCTATCAGTTTCTGTACTCAGCTGTTGTCCAAAGGCTCATACCTTTTTTCCAGCTAATTTCATTTTCATATCACCAGGGGCTTATTTTACTTTTGGCAATAAATAGTTTACAGAGAAATCTAAAAGCAGCAATAACAGTAAGTTTTCTCCTTCAAAGCTGTGTTTTTCAATGAGAACCATATGTGCAAAGTGCTTTTTATTTTGAAAGAATTAGCTTAAAAACCCAGGAGACGTGTTTTGACATTTTTGTTCACTACTCTACTACATTTATATATGCTCCCTAAAGGTTTTATCTACCAGCTTAATAAAAACAAGCATCCTTATCAAGTGGAAAGCAAACTAAATACTGAATTTTAAAATGACACTTTTTTTTTTTTTGTGTTGAACTCAGCAGACTTTAGACTACCCTTGTAAAACCCACGTAAACACAAAAGCATTGTTTCTCACCTAACAAAAGACAATCTGACATTGAGCTAATCTGCTTGAAACATAAGTATAAGTTTCAGAATTTTTTTTCAATAATGGCAATGGATTTTAGGTGAACTTCTCCCTTCTGGCCACGCATCTTTTAACATCAGCTTTCTCAGAGTCTGCATCAGAACAATTACCAATGAAATAATGTTCCAGCCAGTACTCACACCAGCTCCAGAACTGGAGATGGGTAACACATCTTCAAGTAACTATTTGCACGGTTCCCTGTCTTAATGCTGTAACATGTATTTATGTTAAGTATATATTTTATTATAGTTTGAATATTATTTGAAGAGTTCATAGGTTCATCTTTGAATAAGTTTCATCTTTTAATAGGGTAAACCCATAAAATCTTTCACTGTATCTTTCCTCTCACAATGTTGAATTATCAAACACCAAATTGTTACCCTTTAAAAGCCTGCAGTACAGACTATAGTAGATAATGTTGTTTATTGATGTACTACTATAATAAATTAAAGCATATATATCAAACTAAACTCAGCTTTCATTTAGCTTTTTACTGAATGCATGGCATCAGAGAACGAAGTTGAGTACTTATGAAGAAAGAAACTTCTGCAACAGGCTTGAGTCTCTTTACATCAGCTCAAAATTGTTTCTGGGGAGCCTAATTGTAATCTTTTATTTAGCTTTCTAGAAAAAAGAGTTCTTGAGATGGAAGACAAGCACACACTTCAGCTGAAGTCAATAAAAGATGAAAAAGATCAGCTTCAAGTCCTAGTAGCCAGACAGAATTCTATTATAGAAGAACTAGAAAAACAGTTAGTTACAGCTACAGTAAACAACTCAGTTCTGCAAAAACAGCAACATGACCTGATGGAGACTGTTCATAACTTGCTTACTATGATATCTACACCAAACTGTAAGTAAAAGCAGACATGCTTATATCATTTGAGTGACATTCCCTAATTTGTGTATATTTATTACCTATAAAGTCTTAAAACCTCAGTTTCGCCACACTTCTGCTTCTTAAAAAGTATAATTTTTTTTTGCCTTAAATTCTGCATCTGAATAAATAAACAATTTTTTTTTGGGGGGGGGGACGACACGACGACAACCACAAGATTTATGTGGTTTCTTTTCAACATCTTGTTCATCTTCTGTGGTTTATATTGGTTTGCCTGCCCACTTCTCCAGCTGTTCAACAAAATACAGAGATGCCAAATATCATTCATCTCACATGGCATTCATTCATCTGGCAGCATATGCTCCCTTGACCATATATCTAGGTTAGACTGCATGATGTAGGCCTGTAGTTTTTCTTCCTGGCTCACAAAGTTTGCTTCTGCCACCTCTCATTGCTCTGTGCACACAGAGTTGATCAAAGAAAGGACAAATTATAGTGGCTATTAAAGGCAAAGGAATCAGCTCTGGCCCAATTTTTAGCACCTATGTATGCCCCAAACAACAGAAAGCACCAGCCCAGGGCAGCAGGTACTCCCAAAAGTCCTCCAGTCTTTCACTGAAGCTTTCCTGTTCATCCTAAAAATCCCTCAGCCTGGCAAATTTTATAGGCAATAATCTCACCCCTAAATGCCTGACAGCCCTGCAACAAATCGTAGCCACCAAGCATAGCTTCCAAATTTATGCAGATTCACAGGCTCCATAAAAAACCCACACAAACCATAAACTGAAAGTTATGGCTAAATGGGATTGAAACAAATGAACGAATTCTTTACCTTGAATTTTATGTTTGATATGGAACTTTGACAAATTAAGAAGGTATAGCTGTTGTATATAAAAAAGTAAAGAATCTGGAATGTTTGCCTGTAAAGTTCCCAGGGTGGGAAATACACAAGAATGTAGAATCTCTGAAAAAAGATTTAAAATTAAATAGTAGGAAGATTTTAAAATAGCTGTCATTGCAACTTAAAAGACAGTATAGACAGACTATGCTACGTTACTATAAGTTGGAGCACAAAAAAGGAAAAGGATGTTCGGAAGTCCTCGCTTTCAGTAGTGCCCTAAATGATAGGAAGTTTTAGGTTTTTCTAAATAAAGTAAATCCCAAGTTTTTTGTCTTAATAACTGACACTATCCCCTTAAATACCATTACCAAGGCTGTACATGTTCCTACTGATGTTATCTGCTATGCTAGTGCACAAATAAGTAAACAAGTCAAAGTCATGTTGGCTACAACGCTGTTAAACCCAGAGTGGAAAAAATAATGAATGTTTGCCAAAAAGACAAAATTAGCAGGGAAAGCTTCTAAGACAGTATACAAACAATAGAGTGTGGAAAAGCAATTAAAACACTGAACGTGTTATTTTTATATTTAAGGCAAAGCATGTAAACAGGTAAATAATGAATAAGCAAGCTAAAAAGAACAAAATAAACAACTGTAATATAAGCATGTATTTATATGGCACCTAAAACTTTGTACTAACTGGCTGTGCTTGTTAGATTAAATTAAAAGGGAAAATACACAGAACCAACTCCAAAAGGGTCAAATATGAAATATCAGTCCACAGGCGAAATGCCAGGAAATTCCAACCTCCATAGTTAATAAAGAACTGAACGAAAAGATGAGCCTTAGATTGTTCTGTAAAATAAGAAGGCTTAGCCATATTAAAATGTATTTTTTACACAAATGAATTCCAGAAGGGATGTCTCCTCAGTGGGTTGGGCCGAGCTACCAAGCTTCAGCTTGGTACATACAAAGTTGTTTCTGCTCAGCATAGGGGCAAAAAAACCTAGCTAAAACTTTGTAAGAGTAGTTATTCCAGTCAGCTGTATTATAAAAGATTTCATAACACTTAACATTAGATATCACAACTCCTACGTTAGATTTCACAATATTAGAGTGCTGGCCAAAGGTCATTATTAATGTAATAGCTTGACTAGTTAGATATGTTTGTAATAGTAGTTAATGCATGCAGAGATTGTAATGGATGTAGGAGTCAAGCAAAGGCAATGAATGGAAGCAGAAACTGTTCAACTGCATGAGATGCTACGTCCTAAGTTGTCTTATTCCACATAGTAGCGTCAGCACTTTTCAACCTATCAAGCAACCATGCCCATAGCAGAATAACATCTCTAAATAACATAAAGTGACAACACATATAATTAATACCTTGATCTGTCGTTTCTTTCAGGACCAGGCATATTTTTCGGAACTGCAAAGCTTTAAGCTGATTACATCATTAATTGCTTCTTATTAACTTTTATTCATCTCCTCTTAATGCCTTCAATTTCTATTGTATTTTTAACAGCGAAGAACAACTTCATAGCTAAAGAAGAGCAAATCAGCTTCAAAGACTGTGCTGAAGCTTTCAAATCGGGACTGACAACAAGTGGAATCTACACTTTAACAGTTCCAAACACTGTACAAGAAAAGAAGGTAGTGTGGCTATAAGTGCTACCTAGGCATACTGTGTGTTAAAAAGTTATTTGATCTGGTAAATATGCTATTTTAAAGGCTAGTTAAGAGTGAAGTTTATTACTTACCATGGTTTTTTATGAGCGTTTCATCACTTACAGATCTGAGTGTCTCACAGGAAGAAGAAAGTCCTTCAGGTGAAATCTTGGCTCAGTTGAAATGAATAAGTGTTTTGTTGTTCACTTCAGCATGCCCGAATCTCATTCTTTGTTTCCACATAATTAATGCAATTAAAGCAATATAGTACTGGAATTTCTTTATAAAATCTCTAACTCCAACACAATTGCTCTGCATGATCAGCAATCTCCTGCCTCCTCTAAGTTCTTAGTTGCTTCATATACCCAAGTCCCTTCAGGTGGCAAAAGGAGGTAAAATCAGGGGCATGGAAGAGTACTCATGGGTGCATAATCATGTAAGCAATCTACTACTACTGGACTCATGTATGGGTTCCAGTTCTTTGTTATGCAGAGTTTTAAGGGCATTTGTTTAACAATTAGATTAGCAATTAGATCAGCACAACTGACACTGGGTAACAGAGAGGACTTTCCAGGAAAATACTACTCTGATTTAAATAAAAGGTGAGAGTTTGCAGTGGTTTCACTAGATCAGTTTAAATTCCTCTATGGACCTTCTTTTCCCCCTGTATGTTTAACTGAAATGAACTTCAGTGTCAACTTAAGTTAAAGCAATACATCATACCTCTATAGAAGAGACCTTCAGCTAAAAATGGCCCTCAGTGGATGAAACACTGGATGCCTGACAGATGCTCCGTCTACTGCAGTAAATAAAATGATAAAGCTTCAGATAGTATAATTCAGTTGAAACAATCAATAAAATCTGAAAGGGAGAAGAGTCCCAGGCAGATTGTGAGGATAAAGAACCAAAACTGCACTGAGCATTCCGAGGAGTGGGGCTCAAATGATGAACGTTTGTTTCCAACTTTTCAGACACAGCAGGCTGAGGAGGCTAAGGGACATTTATACATAGCAAAAATGCTTAATATATTTCTTAGACAAACATTAAACAATTTTCTAATGTTGTTATTTAATTATTTCATATTGTAGATGCTTCCTTAGAAAAAATGAAGTATTTTATGGAATTCCTAAGGCTGTAGTTTATTATATCAGAAATACTTGGGGGAAAAAACCTAACAGAAAATGTACAAAAGCAGAGAAAAATGAGGCCCCGTCTGGAAAAGCAATTGGTAAAACTCTGACAGAGAAAGCAAGTCTTGATAGTGAAGGTTTAGAAATTAAGTTCACCAGTGACTAGTCTTTGAAGTGCCAGAATTTCATCTAGCCCAAGCTAGACTTTGTGATCTTTACTGTTACAAAGCTCTCAACTAAAGGTAATAAGCAATTTGTTTGGTAAGTTCTATAAAATACAATACATAAACCCTGCAATTTTTTCAGATGATATCTAGAGAAATGATGATATTTGCAGTCTGTTTCTCTTGAGAAAAACAAAAAGAGGCTGGTTTTCCTTTGGAATACTCTAGTCTATAGTCAATACATCTGTTTCACAAGAAAATTAGTTACATAAGATGCAATAAAGTGCTTTATTACACATGAAGCAGAATGGTATTTAAATAGCATAGATATCTACAATCACAATTTTAAATGCTAAAGGAGATGCAAGCTACTGCAGCTCTAAAGTAACAGATTGCAGCAGTCTTTGTTAGACGTCTCAGGAACGGTTACATTCCTTGAATGTCTTAATATTACTTGTTGCAAGCTTTTACCTTTGGTTTTAGTTTTACTATCAAATATAATACAGAGAGCATACATATTTTCTAAAAGCAGACACAAGTGCGTGCTGTATTACAGAATGAAAATTTCTGTCATAAACTTTAGCACTGTATTTTCAAAGCCATAAATGTTTAGGCAATTTATATGATCTGAGAAGCCAGACTAACACACATTTCTATGAAACTAAAGCCTACCAAAGTATTCTATCACTGAAACAAAAGTACAGTCACAAATTTCCTAGACTACAAAATATGAAATGCTTTACATTTGAACACGGAGGCTTAAAACACTTAACAAAAATACCCATTTTGGTAATTGACTAGGTTAAAAAAAAGTAGTTAAAATGTAATAATTTAATTAAATTAGTAATTCTTTTAATAATATTAAAGAATTTCAATCTTATTCTGCCCACTTCAGATAGAATGACAAAGGCACTTAAAAAGACAGTGAAGGTTTTACTTACTATATGACATGAAAAATAAGAGACTAAAAAGTTTTAATCGGATGCAGATTTTTTATACAAATACAAATGCATAGGAGGAGTTGTCAGGGGAAGTGAAGGTTTAGGGATAATCAACACCTTACAACGTTTTCAACTGTTTATGATGTGGATGGCCACACGGACCAGGAAACAGAATGACCTTTTTTATTTGCCAAAAGTGCTGCGCTGCTGTTTATGTTTTTGTCTTTTCCTGTTGTAACACCTTCTGACCTCCCAACAGGCTTATAAACAACTTCTGTGTAATCTGTAACTGATCCCACTTTACTAATTTGTCTCCCATCATAATCCAAAGCTAAAGAATTACATACGAGAGCTGAGAGGAAAACAATTATTTCATTCCTTTAATATTTTCAAGCTTTCAAGCTTTCCTGTTCTGCACCAGGACAAAAGCTAAGTCCTTTTAAAAACACTGAGGAAAAACAGCAAAAGACTGCTGACACAAGGAAAAATGGCAGAGGCAAACCCATGACAAGTCGATAGCTTCATGTTTACAGCAGTCACCTGAACCAATTAACCTCTCCTGGTCTTAGCCAGGCAGAATAGTTGAGTCTGGATGACCCTAATATATTAGCTCAGCCGTTAATCACAACTATTGCCAATGAATCACCCCAAATCTTAAAACAGTGGCTGAAGCAGTGGCTAAGCTCTTCCCCATTTTCACCTCTGTTGAGCTGAATTTTTGTCCCAGAACCAACACACATTCCAAGCCAAGGCCTTTTAAACCAAAACTTTCTTGCAGAAAGCGATTTGGGCAAATTTGAATTAACCAACAAAATGGTTTTGCATAACTTTCCTAAAAAG
Source organism: Buteo buteo (assembly GCF_964188355.1). NCBI lineage: Eukaryota > Metazoa > Chordata > Aves > Accipitriformes > Accipitridae > Buteo > Buteo buteo. The sequence goes on along the minus strand of NC_134187.1, from coordinate 25,891,179 downwards.
TGATCATCCAGACAACTAGCTAGTCATTTCAAAAGCAGCCCATGCCATGGACCTTACATTTAAAATACACCTACACAAATTGTTTCCAACCCCAAACATTAAAAAGGAGCATATCCATAGCTTCTCTGATACAGTACGAGGTCAGATTTTTTTTTTTTTTGTGAATTTTACATTGTCTGTCTTTTTCAGACAATGTCTTTTCTTTTGGTATTAGGTTAAATTACATTATAAACCACACGTGTAGTTATTTTTTCCAGAAAAAGGAAATTAAGACCGCAATTCTTATCTAGTCACATATCTCAGAGCCAGAGGTAGCAGAAAACAAAATAATTGAGCATCATGACTCAAAAGCGTTCAGATGACACCCAAAAGTGATGCAAAGGGACACTGCACTGATGTGGCAACCGCACTTGCTTTTGTATAAGAACTGTAGTGGATCTTCATTCAGAAAGTAGGTCTGAAAACACTTATGCCCCAAATATTCTAATATACAAGAAAAAAGAAGAAAAATTACTTGCTCCGAAAGTCAACTTCCTAGACAGTGAAGACGTCAAATTGACTGCTCACAGCTTATGTGCCTATCATCTTTGGAAAGGGGGCTACTTCTGGTTACACGTACATTACAGCATTTTCAAAACTACAGCACTGATCTTTAGCTGAAGGTGAAAAACATAAACAGCTGACCTTGGCGCTCTCAGCGCTACAGCTGCTAGAACTGTAAGTACTGAAGCAGTTCACAAGATGAATCAAATATTCCCCCTGCCAATTTGTGGTAATTTAAGAGGCTAATCTCTTTATTCTTTTTGGCATCTGTTTGAAGACTCCTGCTGCCTGCCTAATCTTGGTATCTATTTTTATTAGTTTTATGAAATGTTACATTTCTTCCTTTTGAATATAAAACCTAGGCTAGGCTAAAAGGTCAGAAGAGTTCTGTTCTAGTAATGAGTGTTAGCGAAGGCCTTACATGCATATCATTTTACTGGAGAATGATGATTTTTTTTTTTTTTTAAAAAAGAAGTTATAGTCCAAATAAATGCTTCCTCTCCCCTCATCTTTCACATACATCATAAAGAAATTGTTCCCCTCTGCAGACTGACACAGCAATTTATTGTGTTTATTTCAAACTAAGCAAATCTTTTCCTTAATCTTCATTTTACTGAATAGCCCATCTCCCTCCTTAAAATTACTTAAAAATATACATCATTCACTTAAGTATTTTTAGTAAAGAGTAATAAAAATAGATCAACTTATTTAATTAATTTTCTTTCTGTAATCTTTACTGCCATTTTTCTTCATTGACTTTATTTTTTCCCAAATGAAAAATTAAGTGTGTATGTAAATTTGAAGTTCCTAGTTTTACAGTAAGTAGTCAGAGAACTGATTTCTAGGGAAATGATCTGGAAAGCAAAGGAATGATTTCATAAGCAAAGCTGCATGTGTGAGGGCTTGAAAGATGGGTTCTGAATTGCCAGTCAAGCCTGAAAGCAAAACATTTTGCTGTATGATGCTTACCTAATAGGTGATAAAAAGAATTTTCACTTCTTCGCTAGTTCAGGGGAGCAAGTGTGCAACCACAAAGTACAGCATTTAGAAACCATACACTGAAATCTCAAACAGGAATAATCTCATCTTTTAAAACAGTTACTATGACACTAGAAGGAGATGATGTAACCAGTACATTCCCGTTGCCTGTGCCGCAATTTCCACCCAAGAAAGAAAAGGATTTCCCTTCCTAAGGCCATAAAAGTGGCATCTTTTAGAAGTACTTACAGATGGCTGACATGAAATTTTTTGGTGTGGAAAAATTATACTCCCAAATTCACATAAACTTTATAAAATCATTACTGGTAAGAAAAATCTACGCGAGATTTTTATAGATGACTTCAATTTCTTATTATGTGTTTCGGTTCCTACTAAATTGCTTCTCCCTTTGGGAACAAATTTGCAGTACCCCAGCATTTATCCTAAAGAGTCCATAGTGTCTATAAAAGCTAGTTGTCTTACCATTCACATACAAAATGGATACTGGCTGTAACAGGAATATTTTATGTAAGACATTCACAGTCATTCACTGTTTGAGAATATTTTAATCTCATTAGAACTAATTAAAGTGCTATTTTAAAGCATTTATATCTTCAAAGTAATAATTCCAGCTGAATTGATATTTAGATGATAGGCATCAAGGAAATTGCATGTAACATTCAAAACCATCAACTAACGTCTACAATAGCAATATCAGACTGGACCAGTGGCCCATGTAAATTAATACCTGCCCTCCCTCTGTAAGTGGTTAAAAACTATGTGTTTCAGAGAAGGGTGAAACAGTTCTATTCTCAGTCTGGCTGCTTATACTGTCCTTTCAGGGGGTGAAGCTTCAGATTCAACAACTTTCTCTACAGCCAATGATATTTGACCACTGTTAAATCAGCATTTTAACTTGTAGTGATGCTTAATAAAAAGTATCTGCATCTGCTTTAGCCCATCCCTAGTACCCCTCTTCATAGCCTCCTGTGGAAATTAATTTTCTCATAGGCATTACACATCACATGAATTAGCTTTCTAAAACAGATTGATCATCTTTTACAATACCTTATCTTCAACTTTTCCTTTTCAAGGCAATTTTTATTTTTACTAAATTTAATTTATATGCTATTACCAAATCTTTATCAGTCATTAAATACAGAGGTTAGTAAAATCAAACAAAAAACAGGCTATGAAGTGCAAGGAATTACATACAACAGTACAAATTAAAGTTGCTTTCAATTAAATTCCATTCACATGACATACTTTAACAAGTAATCCCTAATCCAACTCTTTTCTTTATTTTTTTAGCTTTCCTAAAAATCTCCAGTTGAATGTCTCAGGATTCTCTGATGTTGAACAGAGAGTCTAGATACAACCTCAAAATACAGTATCTGCTTCAGATTTCCAATGTGTTACAGCCTACTGAAACACTAATATGTTTATTATTTGCAGCTCTAAGGGCTTTCTTTCCTTTCAAAAGTCTTTAAACAGTATATATGCCACTGCTTGCACTGTAAATACCCTGTTTGATGCATGTAAATGTATGTGTGTTTATAACGTATGTACCATACGCATACACAGAAATACATGCAAACCCTAAAAGAGCCAGCTATATTGAAAACTTAGTAAGGAGCACAAAACACTGCCACAGGACAGAAGGAAACTCTGGCTTCTCTGAAGTCCCACTTTTTACTGAATTTCCAGGATGTCTAACAGTTCAAAGAACTCAAAACTGCTGTCTGCTAACACTGCTGAGACAGTCTCCTGTAGAAGAGGATGACAAAGATATACAGGTTCAGTGTCATTCAGCCATGATTTGGGGCATTTATAGGCATATTGTGACAAGCAGCAGTAGTAAGTTAGGTAAGAAGGAATATCACTGAGAGATTTTTTTAAACAAAGAAGGAAACATCAAAATTCATAACGAAACACTCCAGTCTAGGTGGTTTTTTTTAATTAATCTGCACAGATGAAATATCCTATCAAAGTGTAAGAAGACAAATCTTGGCCTCACTACTGTATGGGAAGATGCAACTTCACTTAATTGATGGAAGATCTAGAATACAGGTTAGAAGTTAACATAGTTTAATCCTCAAACTATAATTTAAAAACTTTTCAAAGACGTGAAATAATTCTGAAGAGGATATAGAACTTCAGTATCTTGGCAGAAAGTGGTAAAAAAAATAAATATTAAACTTCCAAATGAGAGACCCTAAAGCATTAACTGTGAACTCTCCAGACAGGAATACTTGTACAAGAAATTTAAGATTTTTCTTAAAATTAGTATCAGTACTAACATGCAATTTAAACAGATACTGATTTCAGTTTGACTTTCATTATACTATTTCACACCAGCTTAACTCCACTGACTTCACACATCTACTTTTAAATTCTGCTAGTTACAGAAAAGCAGAATTAGATGCAACAATTTAAAATCCTTTCTCAAGAAAAAATGGTCCTAAATATTCACATATTCACAAAATTTTCTTGTTAATTTATCACCTATTTCTCCCAAACATCACTCCAAAATTCCTTCTAAATTTTCAAAAGGGTTTTTTTCCATCAGTATCTCCCCAGTGTATCGGCACCTTCAGTAATACCTTTTATCTCTGCCACTACAGTGAACATACACCAGAATTCTGTTTAAGTCAGTCACTTTCTATTTTAATGTAGAAGGAGATTGACTGAACAAGTGACCTATAAACTTGAATTTTACTGTGCCAGGGGTGCCTTTATTGGGTATTCTAAAACTCTGTTCAGTGAACTGCCTATTACATGTCAATCCTTTTGAATGTTTAGCAATAACTTGGTAAAATCAAAGACGATTTATGAATATTTGGAAACATCTGATAGTTGTTACTTTTTTATTCTAGAATATAAGATATTCATCGCAGTTTGTATAATAACATGTCTTCAAGATTTAACTTTCAGATAATAATTAATTGTTCTACACTTAGATTTAACTTTGGGGTCAGAACATCTGCAAAGGCATTGAACAATGACAGTGGAAATAAAAACATATTTCAGTTTGCTCACTGCCTGAATTTAACAGTATGTATACTCTGACAAGCCATGGGAAATTTGAATGGGTTTCTCACAAAAAAAGATGGAGAAGTGAAAACAACTTTTAAGAGAAATATTTCATCAGGAAACTCACAAAAATATCAGTGCTAGAGGGAAGTATGGAATCAGAATCTACATTCATTTTTTTTTCTCCCTTTAACACCAGCTATCAGCTATTTTCAAGGTGTCATTTGTGTTCTGTTAAGCCTGATATCCACTGAGGAATCACATTTGTGGACAACCACAACGGATTTGGATGAAAGCTATGAAAACCAGCATTTTTAGGTTAATGCACATTTTGCATTTGGACACTTTAAAACTTGCCACTATATAGAATTATGCGAAGTACATGCTTTGTGTTTTTGTTTTCCCATGACTGCATGGACTTACGCTGTTACACGCTTCCTCTGGTAGGCCTACTGTGACATGGAAACTGGTGGAGGAGGTTGGACAGTTATTCAGAGACGTGAAGATGGCAGCGTGGACTTCCACCGGACATGGAGAGAGTACAAGATGGTAAACGATGTTTTCTGAAACCTTAATATTAGTTATTATTATCTGAAATCTCATATACTAAAGTTACACTGATAGCATCCTTAGAATGTAAGCAGGTTTAAAAAGTTGTCTTTGTCCTTAGATGTTCATTTAGAAAATGTCACAGCAGTACAAGTTGTTTGCCTAAGCAGACTTGCAAGTGTGATGTTTGTTTTTAAAGAGAAACCTCACTTTCCTTTAATCAACTGTTCCGTGATATGTACACATTTTTTGAGTTATTTATATTTGTGTTTCTAGTGGCAACAGTAGAAACTGCTCCAAATCTACTAAGTAATATTGATTCACGATTTCAAATTCCTCAGTTTGTCTTTGCTGAAATTAACTTTTTGAAGTATTACAGATCTATAACCCTCACAGACACAGTAAGATTCTTAGTTGACAGAATGAAAACTATTAAATGTAAAAAGTGATAAAGCGATCATTTCAAACTCAGAAAAAAACCAAAACAAAGCTATTTAAATATACAACTTGAATTACAGGGATTTGGTGATCCTGCTGGGGAGTACTGGCTGGGAAATGAGTTTGTTTCTCAACTGACTAATCAGAAGCGTTACATTCTTAAGATACAACTGAAAGACTGGGAAGGAAATGAAGCATATTCATTGTATGACCACTTCTCTCTAGCAAGTGAAGAACTAAAATACAGGTAAGTGGAAAAATCAGATCTGAATAAAAAAGATCTGATAATAATCAGTCTAGTCTGTGTAGATTCATGACCTTATTTCATAAAAATTATGACTATTTTTCAGTTCACTCAGAAAATAATATTTCCTCCATTTTTCACCTCTTGCCTAAAACAATTTTTTTTCCAAAGGAGAGAATGTGTATTTTATTAGTGCACAATGGGTGAGTGTAACACACAAGATGCATAAAGATGAAGAGATGGTATGGTATAAGATAGGATATATGTGCCAATATAGCAGACGTCAGCACACAGTCTTCAGGGCAATAGGAGCCTCTCTGCAGTTGCTATCAAATCCCGATTTCCCACAATAAATACATTTTGGAAAGTGGATGACTAAGATGAATAACACTGCAAGGAGATTTTCCACTTAAGCCAGTGGCTAGTAGGAGCTGGGTCTGTTGTCATGAAGAGTACACTGAGGCAATGCTACCCTCTCCTACCTGTGAAAATGAAGCTAATAGCAAATGTCCAGTCTCACCCCCCAACAAACATGTCAATTTGAACACCAGAATTTAATGGACCTATTACTTAAGCTGCCATAATTCCATAAAATGTAAATCTTCACAATTTCTTCTTACATATTTGGTTAAAATAGGAAATAATATACATTTTAAATAAATATTTTGTATATAAATAAATATTATAATAGTATTATACATTTGAAATAGTATCATAGTATTATACATTTTGAAATAGTATCAGCCACAGCTGAAATATATGGGGAGTTCATACTTCATTCTCCAGGCTCTCTGTAAATTCAGTAGATATTGTTCAATTGGTTATAGAAGAAACTAGAGTCTCTACAGTATAACAGATGCTTTCCTACTACATGGTCCATGAAATGTTTCTTCGTAAGAATCTTAGAGATTCCGGGATCTTTAGGTGACTGGACGGAAGAATTGTCTAAATTAAAATGAATTCCTCTAAGATTTCTGGCAACTATTTGTTGTAAACAAAGTCAGTCTGACACCTGAGAGAACTGATGCTGTTATTTCATCTCAAATCTTATATGCAAAGCAATCCAAAACTATCAGCATCTCCCCTCCTCACCCCCGGCCCCAAACGTTAGATCTTAATGCCTTTGTAGTATACAGTTGTCTCAATTCCAAAGCAAATATTTTTTCATCTGGAAACAGTCAGAATCTACAGCAGAGATTTTTTTTAAAGTAATGCTTTAAAATACTTATAAAGGCAACCTTTGCAAAATGGGTCATTACCCTTGTCCATTTACAATATTAAAAAATAATTACTGAAAACTAAGATGGTTGTCTGTAAATAGATACTTTATTTTAATATGCAACCAAACATGGAATGCATCATAAAAAGCAGTGGTTTAAAGAATATATTTAACATTATGAAGAGAATAAACCTAAGAAAGTATTCAATTAAGAGCATCTTCCATTACATTAAAAACATTAATACATTCTGAATGCTGGAAAGATTATGAGTTGAGCCATAAAACTGAAATTTCACAGATTCATAGAAAAATTGAGATCAGAATGCACTTAGTTTGAGTCAAACTTCCTGATCTCAAAGCTGTAAGGTCAGACCAGGCTGCTGAGGGCTTCATCTACTTGGGTCTTGATAACCTCCAAAGGTGGAGATTGTGCAACCTATTCCACTGCTTGTCTGTCCTCATGGTGAAAAATGTTTTCCTGATATCCAGTCAGAGCCTCTCATTTCAATTTACATCCACTGCCTCTCATCTTCTGTTATACTAAGCTGTACTTTTAAAAATGGAATAATAATAATAAATGAATAATACTCTGCTTACATTAGACTTCAGATGGTATTTGAAAATCAAGCCTAGGCTCATACATTATACTTGGAACCTTTAATACCATTTATGTTAGAAACTGGCGAATAGAATTTTGAACTCAGCTTAAGAAAAAACAGAATATTTAACTTTGAGATTTTTGAGAAAATCTGTAATGAGCTGATCTTTTGAAACCTAAATGAAAAAAAAATTCATTCATTCTTAATATTTTCAAATAGGGAATATAAAATGGCTTAAAATAAACTGTTAAACTACCAAAGACAACTTCTATCATAAGCAGAGAATTACATGCAAGATGAAGACTGATCCAGGGACAAGTTAGTTCTTCTCACAGAGTCAGATCTCCTCCCTAAGAAAATAGAATACCTCTGAGAAGGACGAGCTATTTGATACAGAAATGCACTCACCAAAGAGATACTGTGGGAGCAGAGGGTTCATGTCCTTCCAATTCAAGGTAACACAGTAATAGCTGTGTAATCACCTCCCTAGTTCGGTGCTCTGTGTCTCTCCCCACTGAGACTGCATCTGCACCTGAGTAAGCAGATCCAAACAGCAGCAGCCTCACTGAAAGCTTTCCTTACCAGGGAACTGAAGCAAACTTAAATACCTGATATGATGTAACACTAATAAATCTATGAAGGATGTGAAAAGGAAAAGTAATTAGGAAAGTAGAAGGGAAAATATTGAGAAACTCCTAAAATATCAGTTACTAGTTGGGAATTAGTAATCCAGGTAATGCTATTATCTCTCATAGATGCAAAGTTGTAATGCTACATTGCCATGTTTTGCTAACAGAAAAATAGGGATCAAAAAAGTTTTGGTTTAAACTTTTGAACTTGATTGAAAAAATAATTGCACACACCGTACTTACAGTATTAAGAAACGCATGGTCTATATGAAAAAATCCAGGAGTTCTTATCTACCTGCTCTCATTTTCTTCTTATATGACATGAACTAAACAGTCATCTCTACAAATGTGGAGGCTGTTTATTAGATTATTGTGCTGACCATTTCTGGTTATATGAAAACATGCTGCAAAACAGCTTACAGCAGTACAGTACATTGGCCAGAAGAGAACTCAACTCTTTGAACAGGATATTTATTGCAAACTATTCCATCATTAATTTGCAGATCAGCTACCATTAACTTCCCCATAATAATTGTTTTTCCATTCCTCACTCCTACAGGATCTACCTTAAAGGACTTACTGGGACAGCGGGCAAAATAAGTAGTATAAGCCAACCAGGAAATGATTTTAGCACAAAGGATGCAGACAATGACAAATGTATTTGCAAATGTTCACAAATGCTAACAGGAGGTAGGAATGTTTTTTTGTTTCTCGGTCTTCCTATTTTTATTGGCACTGAAATTGTCTATGAGATAAATAGTGATAATTTTGACTTAGTAAATTTTGACTATTGAAGAAGTCCAAAACTCACAGATAGAAACACTAGTAGGCTAACTCCAAATGAAATATTTTACCATTTGACAAGGGTTAGTTAAAGTAAAATGAGAAGTTAAAACTGGAGGGAAAAAAGTCTCTAGAGTAGGTGTACAAGAAAGTTTGTAATTGTGGAACTATCAGAGAGACAGCAGATTCTTCTTCCAAGGAACGAGATAACATTCAGATATCAAAACATTTAACTGTCCCCCAACAACCTGTTTTAGAGAGTCAGTTTGTCAGTGAAATGGCTCCTGATTCTTCAGGCACAAACTCTTTCCCTAACTATGCAGAGGAGAAGAGAAGCCCCAAAGGCTGCTGTATACTGTACATGCCAAGGAAGGGTACAAGTATTTAATTCTGTATTTCAACCTAATTATGAAATGGCAAAGATACACAACATACATGAGATATCTACATTTTTCTAATGTTTGTTCACTAGTTATTGGAGGCTTAGGTGATATTTTTATCTGGAACCACACAAGCCATTCCATAATTTGTCAATCCAGAATTCCACATTCTGAAATGTAAACAACTGCTTTGTGAATTTGACTTCTCTTCCTGTTATCTCTTAAGCAATGGTTCATTTCCCTATAGCACAAGTTGCAAGACAAAAGACGGCTTCAGTTTATCCAAAAGGATAATTGGATTACTGCCCTGCAAAACAGAACACACACATTATCGCCATCATAACAGAAGTATAAAAATATTATCTTATTAATAAAAATAAATTTTCCTTATGACCCACTAACAGGTCAGGGCCATAAGGATACAAAATAAGTTTGGGCGGGTTTTTTCTCCTTCTTACCAAGTGTCAGCAGAGAGGTTTTGAACAGAGAACTGAAACAGATAACTGAATTAATCCTCTAAAAAGAATTAAGGAGTTCAAATCTGTGAAGAACAGAAATTTACCAAAGAGCAGATAAAAACCAAAGACAACTCAGTATCATTGTAGTACAAGTTGAACTATGCCCTCAGACTGCCAACAATGATGTTTGATAGCGATTATAAATTAAGCTTAATTGAACACCTTGCCTTCTCAATTTTAAACTACAATGTATTACATAAGCTTCAAGAATATGTAGTTAATACATAAATACCTTTCTTTTCTGAATTTGAGGCAAGTATTTTATACTGACACTTCCAAATAGTAAGAAAGAAAACCTGGGGTTAGATTTCTTTGCCATTTCAGGACAACAAAGTGTCCTTATATACTATTTTGAAAATTACCTCTGCTGATGTTTTTCTTTGTTTTCTGTCTTGCAGGATGGTGGTTTGATGCATGTGGTCCTTCTAACCTCAACGGAATGTATTATCCATTACGACAGAACAACAACAAGTTCAATGGTATCAAGTGGTACTACTGGAAAGGCTCGGGATACTCTCTCAAAGCCACAACCATGATGATTCGACCAGCAGATTTCTAAGTGCTTTTGCATTATGTGAATTATGTATTGTATAGTCTTCAAAGACTTCATTTGCTGAGCATATAAACACACATCTGCAACTTGTCTCACTTTCAAGCCCAGAAAACATGCGCTAGTGTTCTGAAGGGATCAGTTCCGTACAGGTCCTGAATTGCAATAGCCTTGATCACCTAAAGCTCATATTATTCAACCAGACACAAAGTCTAAAGTATCAACCTGATAGAACAGTGGTTTGGCCAAATGACTGAATAAAAAGAACGTAGAAGAAACTGTCAGACAACTCAAGGACTCTGTTTTACTGATCATTTATGTTATGTACGTGTTAGTAAATAACTGGAACTGTGAAAAATACCTAAAATAGTTTTAGAAATATGCATTTTGCCTCATCACTGAACTTTCAACATTACTCTAATATAAAACACTTAACTAGATCTAGAACTATTTATCTGTGTCATGTTTGCCTTTTATGTACATAAAAAAATACTGTTCTGTAATTAGCTCAATACTGTAGTTAAAGAATACATTCTTTCCCCCCCATAGTCTCCTAAACAACTTCTTACTCTTATTCAGGGATTTTTTCCAATAGTCTGTATTACTTTATTTAACAGAGGACAAATAGCATTTAATTACTTTGCATTTATTCTTGGGAAATACCGTGTACAAAAATCACCATTTCTTTCAGTTTGTACTTATTACAGTCTCTATCTTTAATTTACAAAAATCCCTGCAAATTACAATATAGTATGTATTTCTTTATATTTTTATGAAGAATGCACTTTTTTTCTTTCCTTGTCATTTACCTGTAAAATAACTGATAAGTATTTTATAAACCGAGACAACGGCATTAACACCAGATGTCCGGTTGTCTATGACAATCAGTTATCACCTGGTGCTGTAGTACATCTATACATTTTGTAAAAATAACCTAAAGGAAAAAATGTATGCATATTCTTTGATACAATTAAATTTATGCTCACGACTTAAGATACAAATTACTATGTTTTAAAAACAGCAGAAAAAAAACCCTGAAAGTTATCTAAAGTCATACTGTTGTTTTGTTTTTTTTTTTCCGTAAGGTTAGGACTTCTCCCTAGGAATTCTCCATAGGTAGGCCCTCAATGTATGCCACAATGTGAATAAATTACTCTACTGGGTGATTTTTGCTTTTTTTTTTTACTATATGCTTTAATATTGTGTACTGTACACTGCTGTTCAGATTGAAAAGATATTTCTTCATAAATCACAGAAAATAATTTTGTGGAGTTTTTCCCCCAAATTAACTTTCGTTTTAATTCTCATGCTTAGTCTTTGCCTTAAAGTAATATTTTTGTAAAATTCTAATTTCAGCAGGTGACTGAATTAGTTACAAGGCAAGAACATATCTCGTACCGAAACTAAACAAAAACCCCAGACAACATTTCTGGAGGCTTACTTAACAAAAGGTATTGTGTCTTAAAAAACAGTAAATGTTTTTGAGAAAGATGGAAGAAAACTCTTCATTTTATACTGACAGTTATTAAAGCTGCTGTCAGAGTACCCCACCACTTCACCACCATTCTTCTTCACTGAAAATGTGTGTCAGCATTACTGAAGGGTAGCAGAGACAAAAAATACTTCCAATATTACTTCATGATCTGATTTTAAATAAACCTAACAAGTGTATATTAACAGTCATCATCTGAAGAGTCACATAAAATAATCTCAATTCATTTAAGATTACTGTTTAGTATTTTATTGTTTCTCCTAGCAAACTTCTAAGGATATACATATCCCAAACTAAAAAAAAAAACAAACAAAAAACAAAAAACCTTCACAAAATTGCTTTCATGAATTTCTAAGAAATGTCTTAAAAAGCAAGGCTAGCAGACAGTCACCAAGCTAGTAAAGGAACTTGACATACCAAGAAGAACACAACATACCAAGAGAGGCGGAGAGAGCTGGCCTTTTTCAGCGTGGAGAAGAGAAGGGGAAGAGGAGACCTTACTGCTGTCTACAACTGCCTGATGGAGGACACAGAGAAGACTGAGCCAGACCCTTCTGGGAGGTGCACCACAATGGGACAGGAGACAGGGACAAGAAACAGCAAACACAAGTTGGAAATGGGGAAATTAGATTTTAATTTATTCATTTATTACCATGAAGGTGGACTGGACAAGTCCCTTGGAGCAGAGCGTTGAACTGGACAACCTGCAGGGGTCCCTTCTGATCTAAAATATTTTATGATTCTATGAAATTTAATAGAAATGCTGAGTCTAGATTACTGTATTTCCTGCTTCACTGCATTTAATCAGACAACTAAAGAAAATACTCCCAATATTTGAGATAGTAAGCATATCCAGCCCAATAATCTAAAAAAAAAGAAAAAAAAGAAAAAAAGAAAAAGAAAGAAAAAAAAAAAAAGAAAAGCTTCTTAAAACCCATGATGGAATCTGTGGAATCTGGCACAGTATGAATGCTCAACCTGGCAAAGGAGAATATTGCTAACTTCTGGTTGATATCAACCTTCATGATTTTAGTAAGAAAACACTATATGACAAGAATAATTAAATATTGCATGGCTAGTTTTGATTTCCTGGAAAAAAGTCTTTATAAAGCTTAGGGCTTTTTGATGACTATTTTGGGAAAGTGATTGAAGATACTGATGTAGACATTGAACGGATCAATTGTTTAATAAGACTTTCATTTTTAGGGAAAATGGAGTAATTTATCAACACAAATGTAAAAGTTTAGAGTGAAGATGTTTTTAAATGACATTTTATCAAAATGAGATTGCATGGCTTAAACTGCAAACACCAAAGTGAAGTGAGAGGAGGACATTTTCGAAGGAATGGAATAATAGGAAAAAGAAGGCTGCAACAACTGCTTTGGACTTGGTACAAATAATTACAACATAACAGGAAGATAACCCCTTCTTTTAATTCCTTCCTGTAATCAAATAAACAGTATATAAGACTAGAATGCACTTCCATTTTCTCTAAATACTTCTTAGGAAGCAGAAAAGAAATAACAAGAAAAGAAAGGGAATATAGACACCATTCTTGCTCAAATAATAATCATATCTTTAAAAATAAGATATCTGTTAAAGTAAGAAACCAGAATGACCAAGAAGGGAACGATTGGAAAAGTGATGGAAATGTCACCTTGGACACTGACTTTGTTCCTCTGCAAGAGGAGCACACTGCAAACAGAGGCCATTCACATTCTCAGCACAACCATAACTTCCCTCAATTTTATCTTCTCACCATCCCTCAAGCCCTCCTTACTTCTGCTTTAGGAATAAAAACTGTAAACAGAATTTAAAAAACAACCCCAGCAGGAATCACTTCCAAAGAATGCCATGTATGTCATTACTGATAGCATACTTGGTTATTAAAAAGGTAGTCTGAGAAGAAACAGAAAACTCAAACCAGCTTAATCTGAAGTACTATGTTCTTTTTTCATACAAATACAGAAAAGGGGGGGAAAAAGAACACATTTATTTTTCACATTAAGTTTTACCATTCTTAATGTATTTGCTCTATTAAAAAAGATCTATATTCGCCTTTTAGAAAAAATACTACACTATAATGGATGATTAATTTCTTTGGGCTTATTTCAGAATAACTGTTACAGTTTCCCTACACTTTGAGAACATACAACATATAATCATGAAAAAGTCTTCATCTCAAAGATGTAAATTTACATAAATCATAGATTTAGAAAATTAAAAGTTCTTAATAAAATTATAGTAAAAATAAAGTTCAAACCCCATTAAATGTTCTTTCTTCAAAGGCCATATGAAACTTTGAGAAACAAGTAGCAGATGGTAATATATTTAACTAGCTGCTACAATATAGGAGAAATTGTGAAAACTTTTTTGGCAAACCTATTAGAGTGATTGACTAGTAACCTGCTAGAATTCTACCTGGTTTAAAACCAAAATAAAATTACTGTTTAATCAATTACAACACATGGAGTGCAGATACACTTGGATCTACACAGATGCACCATACTCCCACATACACACTTTTGCACTAGTTTACAATTCAGTACTTAAGAATGATCATTAAAGGCAGGAAAAATGCTTCATTTTACCTACTTGGTAGTTTTAGAAGCCCACAGTAATTTTGCATTGCCAAAGTCATTTTTGGACTGAAAATATTGAGACCATGACCTGAATAATCTTTCCATTAGGTGATAACATGCCTCTCCAGTTTATATAAACGCACAGATAGAAATAAAATATGCCACAAAGAAATTATAGGACATTTGTACTTAAATAAGAAGTTTGTTTATTAAGACATTAATTGGTGAATCAATTTTTTGCATTTTCCATGCATACCTAAGTTCTTGCACACCCTTCAAAAAGGAGTGGATGAAGGAGAAAATAACTCCTTACAGTATTTGCTTTAAAAAAGATTTCTAGTAGGCCTTCTTGTTCACAAAACCTATTTAGAGGATCAGTCATTTTCCAGATAAACAAAAGAAACTTCACAAGCTTAAAGGGCCATTAAACTTACAGGAGCTGCAGGGAAGGTGGATGAAAGCTCATATGGTTCCTCTGAGATCCAATGGCCCAATTCCAAAGACCACAGAACCTAAAATAAATTAAGTGGTAAGTAGAACTCTCATAATTTCTAAAATAGCAAACTCTTTGAATGTCTAATTAGAAGTAACAGTGCAGCTGCAACAGTTGGTTTGATATTTCATTTACCCAAACCAAATGATTTGCTGAAAAACCAAGCAATCAGAAAGATACAAATTTTGCAACAGAAACAAACCATTAGAATGCCAAAGTCATATTTCTTTGCATAGCTACATTCAATTTTAAAACCTCGTGAGGATATTAGAAAAGTCAATTTTTTGCATCACGATACATAAAATTAAAGATTTGAAAAGGGAAGTCCTACTCTATCAGTTCTGTTCTCTTGGTTCAGTTAATCATTGAACTTCTTAAGGTTCCTGTTGGCCCATTTCTCCAGCCCGTCAAGGTCCCTCTGGGAACACCCATCTGGTCTATCAAACACTCCTCACAGTTTTGTAACATCCACAAACTTGCTAAGGGTGCACTCTTCCCCATCATCCAGATCATAAATGAAGATGATAAACAATATGGGACCAGTATCAACCCCCTAAACCAGTATCAATCCAGCTGGATGCCTTGGAGACTAGCAATCCTAGCGCTTTGGACTACTTGCAGACTTCGGTTCCCGTCGAGGCCATCACAAAATGGTTAACAGAAAAAAACTTACTTGAAATGGTTATATTTTCAGTTTCTGCAATACATTATATTTAGGGTTGGGGTTTTTTTTTTTTTGGTAAAACTTTTCCAAAACTTCTCCATTTAGCATTTTTCCTGGGTTGATTTTCTAAACCATTCTTCAAAACAATTTATGATTATAAGTCACAGCTGGTAGACTATATAATACTAAAAGTCTCAAAAAGAGCGTTCAGAGACTATCCCTCAAGTGGTAAGAGCCTTTTTTTTGTGGGAAAATGGAAAAAGGCTGATGTTCCTACCATGGCTCTGCCCTTGCGTCATATAAAGGGCATTTTCCTACTAATTTTTAGACAATCTAAATTCTGAAGCACGCTCTGATGGAAGAGGAGTTTATTTTCTTCATTGGCTTCATCAACGTGAGCTGAGCCATAAAGCTTCTCATATAGGTAAAAGACTGGTAAATTCTTTGCCAGGTTTGTCTACAACACGATTCATATATGCGACCTTAAAAACCACAGCAACCCCCCCAATACCCTGCTGCTCCTACAGCAACAGGTAGTATGAAGTGAACAAGACGCGTACGTATACCCCCAAAATGGGATATATGGAATTTATTAGAAAGTAAATCCTTGTGTTTAGGATAATTCTACCTCTGGCAGTCACATTTTCCCTAAACAGTTCTCTAGCCATTTCAAATAGATGACATCTGTTTCTTACTGTTAGCACAGCCATACACCACTGAACTGTTGTTATTAGTCACCTTAGAACAAGCAGAATTTCATCAGTGTGTGAAATTATCCCCATGCTTGATTCACAATTAACTGAAATATTCTGTATTTTTTTTATTCTTTTGGAAGATGCCACACAAATCCATATATTATTAGTTTTAATTTAAATTCTAAAACTTTACCTCATGAAATTTGGGAAGTGGTGTTATGAGATGTTCCCCTTAGACAAAAACTGGCATAACAGATTATCAAGCATGATAAAGTTATCCTTCACAATGTTACAACTCAGTAACTAAACAGGATTCTAAGCTGACCTGACTGATTATAAACTAGTAATGTAAATTTTATGAAATGGCCTAATTGTATGTAGAAGAATAACTTTCTGTAAAGGGCTCTTTTGCCCCAAATCTGTTGCTACAAGAAGCACATTGCAAACTGAATTTAGAAAGTAATTTTGTTATCAAAACCAAGTTCTGTAGTCTTTAGTCCAAGGTAGCTTATGCTTGACAGCTTTCAAGGGAACCAGCAACCTCTACTATGAACTGCTACAAAAGCTGGAGTTTTGTGTGATATGGCAAGTGGTGTTTTACTTGTGAGGGGAGGTGTCCAATTTTGCAGGCTATTGGAAGAGAACAGTGATTTTTTGTTGATAACGAAAGGCAGCATATCTTCAAACTTATTGTTGAACTTTAGAACAAAAATTCAAAGAATATTATGTTTACTTTTAGAAAACGCACAACCAAATATTTGAAAATGCAACAACTGTACAAAAAGCAAAAATAATTTCTATAGTCATTATATCATAACCAAACCTAAAAATAAGAGTTAAGCACATCAATAAATCAAGGACCTTTAAAAATATTCAAAACCTAGTAATGTGTTGCTGTGTTTAGCCAAGAAAAGTATACTAACTTCTTAAAAACATACGGTTAAGACTGCAACTTAGGATTTTAAGTTATAAATTTTAAAGTGGTACCTGTGTATGTTTTTTACAATTACTTTTTACAATTTACAATAAGAATTTTGAAAGCTGTTAGCTTTATACTTATAGCTGTATATATTTATTGCAAATAAAAGAAACTTGTTAATCCAAGCCATTTCTCTTTTAATCACAGTATAAATCATCTTTAACTGAACCAAGAAAATTGTAAATTCTAATACAATTCTTAGAGACATGCTATGTGAAAATAATTTCTTTGTAAATAACGTTGAGCAGGAACAGATGTACCATGCTGTATAATGTGTACAACATGTCCTTATAGCGCCAAAATGATGTTTGTACCAAGAGTAACTGGCAAACACCACAAATAGATGAAAACATAAACCCAAAAGATTAGTTATGATTAAGTAATCCCATTTCATTTTCCAGGCCAATTCTACATTAACAACCTCTATCAATCCTTGTAGTATTTACAGAATTTTGTTTGGAAATTAATTTTGTTTATCTTAACAAAAGATGGATTAATGCTTGTCTATTGTGGTTCTGGAATTGAATACAAAGGCATCATATCTACTTTCATAGATAAAAAGAAAATTAGATACAGAGTTCATGAACAGGTCCTGCAGTAAATAATCAGGTCACCACTCACTAAAACATTCAGTTTTCATGAACACAAAGGCAAGAGCTCTCCATTCTAAGTCACTGAAAGTTTGCTTCTGACTTTGCCAGAGAAATTTTCAAGCAGTGTATTTGCATAGCAACACTAAAAAAAATGCTTCAAATTCACATAGGACAAAACCAAGTTATGATTTGCAATATTATTCTTGAGTAAAGTACTTTTTCTTCATAAGTCAGTAATATCTTCATATTCAACAGTTCCTTAGAATGTGGAAAAAGACTAAGAAAAGCTGAAATACTTCAGAATATAGAAGTGTTTATATTGAGAAGTAAGAGCTATCTAGAAGTTTTCAAATCTGCAGTTACAAAAGATTCAGCTTAAAATGTAATGATAAAGCAGTACAGTATGGATCAAGCATTAATGCTGGATATAGGAGTATCATAAGTTAGGAAAAATACACCTGATAACATTGAGATATTAAGAATGTATCGGATTCTGGTAGAATGCAGTCTTGCTGGTCACGGAGGACACAAGAAAGGAGGAAATAGGGAGAGAAGAGAAGAGTGGGAAAAACATAGTTTTTCTGTGGACTTCTTACAACCTTAAAGAATGTTTTCCTTGGCTTTGGACTCTAGAATCAAGTTAGTGAATCTTCTATTACTTTGTCCTCAAGTATGGACTATTTTATCCAATTCAGTAGCAGGCAACCTGTATGGCATGAAGCTCCAACAAGTGTCCTGTGTGTTATACAGCTGTAAGGTTAGCCTTGGTGCAAAGTTCTCCTTTGCATATCCACACCAGCTATGTTCTTTTAGTCACACTATATAGGAAAATTTATGTCAAACATCAAGTTCTCAAGGGTCTGAAAACACACTCTTTGACTAGTCATTATTTAAGGCCTCTTACCCATCCAGCTAGCACACTGAATGATCATACTGTATTTGTACTTGAATAACTCATCTTGAAATATGTAAATAGAGTGCTATGAAGATTAAATGTCTAATGGTAAATACGATATTATTCCAAAATCCATCTTTAAAAAGACCATTTTAGGTTTTTCTCAGAAGAAGAAAAAAATATTGCAGCCTATATTATGTCTCCATGTTACAAGTCAAAAGGCAGAAGTAGATAATATTTCAGCTTCTTAAAATGTTGAGAAACATCTTCAAAAAGACAATCATTACTGCTCAGAATTAATACCTGGTTTAAAAGGTACTACAGATCTCTCCAGACTGATTGATTATTTTATTTGAACATTGAACTGAATTCAATATCCAGTTTGAAGTATTTTACCAATGAAAGTACTTATGGTAGGATTGACTACAGTATAGAAAGGCATTTAAAGGATTCAGTATTTTAGCATTAATAAAAGGAAGAGATTATTTTGCTTGAATGAAATTCTCCTGACTAATTTTCTACAGAATCCCTCATGATGGTTAAGTAAGGCTTCAGCTTTCTCTTCTCTAGTTAAGTATTCAGTTAACAAATTTGGGTAAAAAAGTGGCAAAATTATGCCAGTGACACAACTAGAAATAAGACAATAATACTCTTACATGATAAGATGCATAGATTTAACCAGATTAAGAAATATTTTTTTTAAAAAAGTTCAAAGCAATATTTTCTTTCAGTGAAATAAATGACTTAATTACTTGAGGGATTAGACATTTATGGACAAAGTTGTACCCAGCCTCAGTGGAAGATTTAAGCACAGTTCTAAAAAAATTTGAAATAGCAATATTCACAGATAAGCAGATACTGTAAGAGTGAACAAACTTGTGGAGAACTGAATTCTTAAGTTTTTCTCTAGTTCCTTCTCATGTGACTCTCCTAGTAACTTCAGAACTCTGTCTAAATAGCAGCCCAATAAAATTAGTGAAGACAGCTTCAACATTTGATCCAATAATATTTTCAGGAACAAACTAATCCTTGGAACAATTCCATTGAACTTATTGGTATTATATGAGGGATATATATGATCCTGTGATGAGTCTGAAAGGTAGACTGTAGGACAGCTGGAGAAAATCTGGCATTGCTACTAGTCAGTACTGGTGTTGACGTTTTCACCATGGATTGGTTCAGAGAAGCGCAATGCATAAAATGGGCAATGAAATTCCAGGACAGCAATTGCCTGAATACTGATTATCCAAATACTGCCTTATGTGTAAAGGTAGGATACTATTTTACTGGATTTTTATAGTAGTTATCTACATCTTTAGCTATCTTAGTAGTTATCTGAAGCTTTTTCTCAAGGAAATATACAGCTTTCATGTTTGACAACCCTGTTACAAGAAAGTAACTTGTAGCAAATATGTTGTTACTTGTTTAAAACTCCATACAAAGCTAAGTGTGGGACAGATATTTAAATGTATTTCATTCACGGACACATGGAGTCATATAATAGTTGAGGCTGAAATGGACCTGTGGAAATGGTTTCGTCCAAATCCCCTGCTCAAATAATGTTCCTCTTAATGTAGCCAAGCATGCTGTTGGTCTTTTCTGCCACAAAGGCATACTACTGCATCGTTAAGGTGACCAAAGATGCAAACCCCTTTATTCCAAGGGTAATTAAACACCAAGAACTTCTGAAAACCCCAAAGTAGACCGTAACAGTCTTCAGATAACTACATGTATAACATGATATTTCAGCTATACAAAATAAGTTTAATTTATTCTGTAGTAAAATTAAAAAATATTTCTTACCCATTCATAAGAAACAATCCAACACCCACGAGCAATTCCCAGCATGACATTCAAGGTACGACGAGGACTCCCTGTAACTACATGACTTGTTGTTTCACATACATCATCTGAGAACAAAAAGTCTCCAAGTTTATTCACCACCTGAATTACTGTGTTTTGCTTCCTAAAAAGAAGGAAGAAAACCATACAATGTTGAATGGATATGCAGAATTATAAAAGCATATACACACAACACAAATTAACTCAAACTCACCTCATTTCTTTCTTCACTAATAATTTATCCTTTTCTTACTGAGCCTCTACCCACTTGCTAGCCCTAAATTCATTAGCCTTCCCACAGAGTCCAAACAGACCCCTTTCTGTTATCACACAATGATATCTACTTGCACATCGATGCTTTTTTGTGCCCCACATCAATCTTGTGTGTTTAAAGAGAAGGTTTTGAGGCAGAAATTATCTAACATATTGTTTGTGTACAATGCCTAGTACAACAGAGCCTCATTCTTCGTTGCTTTTGCAGTGCTATCAAAAAAAGAATTACCAGGAAATGTAAACATTTAGACACTACACTCTTGAGAGGTTTTCATTAGGAAGCATCAGATTTTCAGCATCAGAATAAAATACTATGTCTAAAGTTAGAGAGAATTCCTAAAGTTCTGACTTGCTACCTATATATCTGAGCCAATATTTCAATTAAGAAGTTACTCATCCTTAAATACAATTATAATTAAAAGTATAAAATTAAATATAAAATCCAGAATGGCCACTTATAACTGGAATTCTAATTTGAGTTCTCTACATAGCTACGCTGAAGCACATAAATACATCATCGTGAAAACATTGAGATCTTGGTATCACTAGAGAAAAGCTGTTGCATGAGAACAATGTATTGTTCTTATTAATTATTACTTTTATAAATCATTATTATAAATGATCATTAAAGATCTGTAAATGAAAGCCCAGTTTCAGTGCCCTGTCTGCTCCCCCCAGCTGACTTGGAAATGTCCATAGCATGCTACACAAGATAAAACAATTAAGCACAACCTTGAACACAGTCACATCTATCACAATGGTGATCCTCTCGGGCAAAACATTTAAGTTAATCACTGACATAATGTGAGCGCACTCAGAACATCTCCAGAAGCCTCTGGGGTTACTTCATTCTCACTACATTTCACTCCAAAGAAAGTAACTCAGTTAAAAATCCCCAAATACCCCAGCTAAACCAAACACTACTTAGAGGAACTCTAACAAAACTGCAATAAACTCTTCACAGAGAATGCAGCAATCTATTTTTAAAGAAGTTTCAAAGAAATAAATGAATAGTAAAAGCAGTGTAACAAATTAGCTTCACACTTAAGTCAAAAGGTGATATTGTATGTGCAGACACTTTAAAAAAAAAATCAAACCACTGACCCTCAGTCCAGTGTGAATTCTGGCCTTGGCTATATGGCTTTGAATGTTACTAGAATATTTACTATTCCCTTTTGATTTTATGAGTTTTAACTTGACATAGCCTACAAGTGAATGTTTTTGCAATGTTGCAGCCCATAGGGGATGCCCCTGCCTAGACTGCATGCTCAGGGGACGCGTTTCCATGCTCTGTCTGAACATTTTCTTAGTTCTCGCTTATGTCTACACAAAATTCCTTACAATGAGAGGAAGAAGTCCTGTTGTACAAAAAATGAACCTAAGATATCTTATAAATTACAGTGAAAACTCACTAGTTTATACTTTAGTCAGCTGGAAAAACGGATGGATGCAAATTTATAGCAAAATCTCCCTGAATTTGTGATTCAGAACAGCAGGTAGCTGCTGGCTGTGAATCAGTGAGTAGCATTTAATATAATCTCAAAACTCAATGCCATGAAGCCACTGAACTCATGATCTCTAAACCGAATTTCTAATGAACCACTTTTGAGGCTGTAGCTATGGGGTAGTTGAACTGGCTTTTGGCCATTGAGTTGTACTTTGGAGGACTGTTTTCTGTTCTTTAGTTCTTTCAGAAGGAGTCCCTTTCCCTTCACCCATTTACAGGTTGACAAATGCCTACAACCGTAGACAGCCAAAAGCACAATCTTGATGAAGTTCTGAAGAAAAGCAATTGTTATCACCATTGTTATTTAATGAAAAATTAATTGGCTGGGAAAAATCAACATACAAGCAACATAAAAGTAATAATATATTAATAACGTCTTTCAACAAAAGAACTTTTTCCCCAGCTCTGCCAAGATTTGTTCTCTTCTTTTCAGCAGATCACAGCCTCTATTTGCCACGACTTCTATCTGCACTGTAGCTATTATCTTTACCTCCCCCTCAGTGATCCTGTATTGCATGACTTGCAAATTACATGTTAGAGTCTTGGTGTTACTATGTCCTGGTTTTGACTGAGATAGAGTTAATTTTCTTTCTAATAGCTGGTATAGTGTTACATTTTGGATTTATTATGAGAAGAATGTTGATAACACACTGATGCGTTAGTTGTTGCTAAGCAGTGTTTATACCAAGTCAAGGATTTTTCAGCTTCTCATGCCCAGCCAGTGAGAAGGCTGGAGGGACACAAGAAGTTGGGAGGGGGCACAGCCAGGGCAGCTGACCCAAACTGGCCAACAGGGTATTCCATACCATGCGATGTCATGTCCAGTGGGGGGAGTGGGCCTGGGGGGGGGATTGCTGCTTGGGAACTAACTGGGTATCAGTCAGTGAGTGGTGAGCAACTGCATTGTGCATCACTTGTTTTGTATATTCCAATTCTTTTATTATTATTATTGTCATTTTATTACTGTTATTATCATTATTATTTTCTTCCTTTCTGTCCTATTAAAGTGTCTTTATCTCAACCCACAAGTTTTACTTTTTTTTTTTTTTTTTTTTTCCAATTCTCTCCCCCATCCCACTGGGTGGAGGGGAGTGAGCAAGCAGCTGCGTGGTGCTCAGTTGCTGGCTGGAGTTAAAGTACAGCACACCAGCATCCAGTCACATTAAAGACAAGAAAAGTATTAATTCCATTTTATGTTTCTGACATATATTAGTATACTTGTTAACAGCTATTGACAACCATTTACAAAGAATTTCTAAAAGGATAGCCACTAAGTGTTGTTTCTGAGTACTTATATCTATCTAACTGTCAAGATTTAATTACTTCAAACCTGAAACAGATTTGTGGGTAGTAGAAATATCTTGAGTTTTGAAAAAGAATTCAAAAAACTGTGACCAAGTGTAGTATAAAATATGGAATTGTATTTTTGTTGGATGTTCTTTATGTTGTAAGACTTTTAAGAGAACGATAAGAGCATGCCAGAAAATTATTAACTCTCCCCCAAAATATGCAGTGGCAGCTGCTTCTAATGTTTTGAAGCTAAGTGGCCAGAAGGCCTACAACTGATATTTCTTCAGCAACTATTTATATGAAAGAAAACATTTGAACTGATGTTTCAGATTATGACTTTTTAAATAGAAATAATTAAAATGTATGAGGAAAAAGCTAAGTCTTGGGCTCAAAGTCTGAACCATTTACTACATAAAATTCCTTTTTACGCTTCCTTCAGAAAAATACAAAACTTGCTTAAGATTTTAGTTTCATCGCTCTGAAGCCCGGTTGAGCTCACCTAAGGAAGTTACTTCAGTCTGCACCATAGCAACACAAACATACACACACACTATAGGTAGCAATGACATATACATGTATGTATGTGCTTCTAGCTAGAATACAGAATGAAATAAAGAATTTTAATATATGGCCCAAAGATAAATTTCATTTTGTATAGGCATAAAAAGATTATCAACATTCAAGTTTAAACAGTGTGCTGACTAAAGAGTCAAAAAGTTTAATACTTACTCAGAAGACATACTCGTCATAACTAGTGTCCTTGTTGGCTAGAGATGTGAAAGAAACAAGAATAACATCAAAAATATGAAAAATTTTCCTCTTTGAAAAAAACCTTAAATTAGAAACTATTCCATTAAAAGGACTAAACTACTTCATAATTACAGTATCACTTGGGGAAGAGGTTGTACTAATTAACACATATACTAGAAACACTAAACTTTGAGGACAAGGAAGGAAGGAAAGCCCTTCACATCCGGTATCAAAGCATCCAATATAGCAGAAGACAGGAATGCAAGTCTTCATTAGTATAAACAAAAAGCAAAGGATTTCTAGTCTGTGACACCACAGAAAAAAGGATAGTATTTGTCTTCTGCCTTTTCCTTCTGATCAGATGGAAAGTAAAAGGCAGCTTACCTTCAACAAAGAAAACCTGTAATTTAAAATTATTCCAGTTTCTTCCAAAAGAAAGGCAGAAACTGGCTGAGAGGCTGCAGAAACAAGAGTATATTTATTGTAAAGTATAATATTAATAATTTTATTTTTATTTTGATAGTGTAGCTTTTTAAAAAAAAATTTTTCTTGGCACAACTTCAGTATTCTAAGTCTAGTTTTTAAGTAAACATTCTTTCACTTTTAAATCTTGTCTGGTGAATAAAAGTTCTCCAAGTAGTATAACACACAAGGTATACTCAAAAAGTACAGCAATCCTCAAACCAGCGCCTGAGACACCTTAAAAAGCACCCCCTCCCCTTCCTCTACAACACCCCCCATAGCTTATGTGCAAAGTAGGAGTTCGCCCCATACAGACTTTAAATAAGCTTTTTAAGAATTAGCATTAAAGAAGTCAGAAGAGGAAGAAGTAGCCTTTGTTCATCAGCAATGACCATGAAAGCCTCCAGCATGCACAAAGGTAAGACTGAACACGAATTTTAGCAGTATGAGAGAAATATATAACTGAACATAACATGGTTATCAAAAAATATATGTAAGAAGAGGTTTTGAAAATTTTAGCTAAGAATTACTTGTAGCTACATAAACATGCACAGGTACATATACATCAACATTTTAATTTTGTAGAAAAAGTAGACTGACTGACTTTTATACAATGATTTCAAACAACTCCTAATTTTCAAAATCAATATATGAATTTCAACTTATTTCTCTAGATAACTACTGTTCCATAAGAAATAATCACTCTCATTTCTGCCCCTCCCAATATATTACCACAACGACAAGGGGTAAGCTGCCAAAGTCTCTGCTAAAATTCAGTTTCCTTTGAGTAATGTACTGAGCTGAGACCAGAAAAATATTTTGAATCAGATTACAGCTGGTAGCAGAGGCCAAAAAAGACTTGAGGGCAACTCATTTTACCCAGTAATGAATCACAGAACAGAAGAGAGAACATACTCTGATGCAACTCCATCCGTCCTCTCTTACCAGTACAGAACTGTTCTCCATTAAGTGTTTAAGCAATTTGTCACATTTAAGAATGGAGTTCCTTGGAATTATCTCTGTAGACTAACCGACTGTAGACTAATAGCGTGCACCATGACTGTTCATTATATGAACAATCTTTGCATAAATAAAACAATTTAGATACCATTGACAAGCTAGATATTAAAGATAACATAAGACGTAGTCTTTTCAACATACACATGGTAATTTCATTCTGGGGTTGAGTAAATCTGAAAACCATAAAACCCAGATACTGTTTTCAAAAGTCTTCAGAAGCAACAAAATATAGCATATTGAATAATTTTTTACATTCATGATAAACATGCTCTCAGACCACATTATGTAAGCTATACAATACTTCAGAACTGAATATATATACAATGTGAAAACGTAAAAACAATCAATAATAGAATGGAATAAAACTCCAAATGAAGAAAGGATGAAACTTTTATACTGAAATATTTCTTTGAGAGAAATTCTATGCAGTATTTCTGAAAATGTAAGTTTCCAAATTCTAACATGTTGCCAGCAATACTTACTGATGATGCCTTAGCCTACTGCTAGCCTAACAGCTGAAGAAAAGATAATATGCACTTATCTGTAATCAAATTTTGTTGTGTTCTTAGCCAAAAGACCTTCTACTACATTGCTTTCAACTACAAATAAGCAGTCACATTGAATTGCTCTTGGAAGTTCTACGAGCTTCACAGCTTCAATTCCACATTTGAGTTTTACACATAAAGAGTACGAGCAAAAATAACAATGCAGCAATATATATTAAATATATCTATCATAACGTTAATATAATTAGTATTAAATATTAAGTAATATAAACTCAGAATTTGAGTATATAAACTCAAAAAGACATCTAGTAAGTCATTGGGTAAGGGTTCTTGTGGCAGAAAGACTGCAATATTAGGCACTCTACTGCACAGGTTAGGTGAGATCACTGAAATCGGACATGGGGCCACATTATACAAGAGTGGACATACCTCATACCGTCTTAATACATGCTGTTGGATTTGCATAAACTGAACATTAAAGGATCCTGGGATGTGACAGCCTGGAAAGGCACAAAACATGGCTTAAAAGCAAGGTTCTACTCTTCTCTCCAATCTTTCTGGGCTGAAAACCTCCTCTCTGTATGCTTCAGCATGGTCATGATGTTCTCCTTCAGTATCTGAAGCTAAGCCTTACTGCCATCAGAAAGAAGCTCTTTGGCTACAAGTCTGGAGTTAAATCCACACAAAAGAATTGCACTAAGTTCTTGGGGTCCTTGTATAGGAGTAGCTTCAAAGCCACATCCTGATGTGCCTGTTCAGAATGTGCAGAAAAATACCCTTCCTCACATTTTTTTATAAATGAAATGTCATGGAAATATTACTAATCAGACCACCACTTGTGCCAAACTTGGGTTAAAAAAAAAAAAAAAGCATTACTATAAACCAAGGCCAGAGCAGCTTCAGATCGTACAGCTGCTTCTTCAGCTTCAGAGCAGAAATGTTTGTTAACAGTTCCTTAATACTTTATTTATAGGGAAGTGACAATACTGGATCTGCACAAATTGGGAAACCTGCAGCCTGTCCTGACATTACCCTGCAAAGCCAGCTTTTGAATTATACCTTTTATGCTACAACACATAGCATACAAGATGGTACAGTGAGTATTCTGGGCAAATGTCCTGTCAGTGAGCTTCAAAGTGATTCAAAGACTCAAGAATGCAGAAGGATGCATACAATAGGTAGCAACCAGAATAAATTTAATTTCTTCCAAACTATTATTTCATTTGCATTCAGAACTGCATATTTTTGCAAGTTAGAGGTCATTTGCTAAGCAGACAGTATTTTATTGCTTCAGTAAAACAAGCAGAGAACTTAGCCAAGCTATGTTTTAATTTTCAGCTGTACATTTTTCAAGTTAATTGCTTCCCCTGCCTTGCTATGCAATTTTTCTTCTATGCTCTTTGTGTCTGTTTTATTTTACATTGCTTTTATTGCAAAAAATTTTTTGGAGTTAGCATTTTCTTTTCTGACCAGCAAAAAAAGACATCTGGTGAGCATCACTATGAGTTCCAATACACATTTGTAGCAGGATTATTATTAATAAAACACTGCGAGAGGTGGTATTAAGTTAACTGCTCCTTTTATTTACCATTAATCTCTGAATCCTGAAGAGTTGCATATCTGTACTCTAAATCAGAACATACTTCCTTCTGAATTAATTTTTAGGTCTGGATTACAGGCTGTGTTATAAATGACATGCTTCAGCTTTCCTTTATTTATTTCTTAGGAGCACAGTTGCATGAAGTATTTCTTTAGAGTCTGTTGACAACAAGATTTTTCTAAGTCATCTTAAATATAAAACATGCATTTTGGTAGCTCACAGGAAACAGTATTTGTAAATCTTCCCAGTACTTAAAAGACGTCGTGATACCTCCTGTATGTTAACTGACCTACACCACAAGAGGCATCCAACCTCACAATGTATTCTTTCTTTCTTCTAAGTTTGAGCAGGTGTATCTTGGAGCTGAAGGACAATAAAAGTCCTGTTTTGTACAACCTGCTTTTCAAGAAAGTGAACTCAAATTTTGTTTCCTTAAGAATATCATGAACCATTTTTCATACGTGACAAGTGAATTAAAATGTGACCATGAAATATGATTTTCCAGGCCTGTTCCCAATAACAAAGTGTGTTCATGCTAAGAATTGATTTGATAAGAATAGTTTTACATTTGTGATGGGTTAAATTCTACCCTAAGTATATTAGATCTCATTTTGTCTTTGGATCAAGAACTCAGACCTCAGATATTTTTCAAGAATGGATTTCAACCAATAAATATGACTTTTGAATTGTATATTACTTAGTCCAAATGCTTCTCTTATGTCTTAAAGTTGACTGAAGTTCTAAAAGAAATTACTTTCAGAGTACTCTCAAACTCAGATGCATGCTGTGATGGAGTAAAAAAAGACCTTCACCTTCAGGACTCAACAAGATACTCTATGTCGTTTGCCCAATATACCAAGGATAAAGGACTTTTTTGGGGGCGAGGGAGGCAGGGGGAAGTAGTGCATGCACATGCAAATAAAGTGTAAGGGAGAGTACAATATTATTATGCTATCTGCTTTGTACTCTTCCAATCCTTTTTTCTCTGGCTATTGTAGGTCAATCAGATGGTTCTGAAATTGGTTCAGAACTCGTTTACTCACTTTTGATCTTTGCAACTGTATTTCGGAAGTAACAATCTTCAGTCCTATTAGTACATGAGCCAAAAAACAGAGCCATGCGTAGCATGGGAATATTCAAGAATCAGGTTAATTTCACTCTGCTTTAATCTAGGAAGGTTGTAATGAGGATCCAAAACTTTAAGGCTGTTTTTAGAAACAATCGATAAATTGTGCTACATTAATTTATTCTATTCAAGTAATTGTGGCTCATAGCTGAAAATAATTGGTAATTGTAATGAATGAGTACTATTCAGTAGTTATATACAGCAATTATTCAAAGCTGCAATTTACTTTCTGGCTGGCCTTTCTCCTCTTATCAGTCCTTTGATACTGATATTTTTCCAGTTTCCTCTGGCTGCAAACTCAATTTCAACTGTAATTTCCTGACTAAATATAGCACCTCTGCTTTGGTCCTAAAAGATGTGAAAAATGCACCCATCCTAACTAAATTGATACTACCATGGGGAAAGATGAAAAAACAAAGCAGGCTATAAGAAGACAGAAAAATAAGATGCCATGACAGGTGCCTGGGCATCAGCTTTCCTTTGCTGCCAAAGATGAGGAAGAAAAGAGAAATCCTGTAATCACAGACATAGGAACCCCTAGAACTTCTGTTGGCAAGATTAAGGATGATGAATAGCTTCAGACTTTTCAGATTAGATGTGTCACAGTTTACAACTTACTGACATTTTCAGTTTTCCACATGCAATCATAATAGCTAACAATTATCTTAAAAAATCAGCCACGGGGGATACAAAACTGTAGCAAGGGACAGCTTTCGCAGCAATCTGCAACTTCAAAGGACAGGTTTATCTGGCTGTGATCATTAGCAAAACTAGAGACTGACTGTTTCTGGTAGGACAAAGACTAAGGGGAGAGCAGATGATCCTTTCCACCCCTTTGACTGCAACCAAAAATTTCTAAGTCAATCAAACATGACATGAAAAAAGCCAACAGGCATTACATCATATTTCTGCAAGCACAGGCAGCAGAGATTCCCATTCTGATGGGAAGCTCAAGCCTTTCCAACAGGTACAAATTAGGGGTTGGCTTCCCAGTCTGCATCGCTCAGCAAAAGAAGCAGCCCAGTTCTCAACTGTTTTTTATTAGGAAAGTTTTACCTCTAGACCATATAATGTGAAACACGAGGAGAGAGAGGGAGAGACTGCCAATGTGACAGAAGGGAATCTCAAGAAGTGGGATGCTAAGGGGAGGAGAAAGCTACTTTATAGTTTAGATTCTAACAGAAAATTAAAGCTTGGGTGAAGGGAAGACACTACCTCACCCCCAAAAAAGTCACAAGACAGGAGAAAGAGGAACGAGGGTTATCATGGGGCAACACTATGTTACAGAGAAAACTCATATATGTAAGCAGAAACATTTTAAAGACCCCACTAAGGCATAAATTAATTCTGTCATTAGCACCAAATAATGCCCTATGTATACTCACCTTTCCAAATGATCTGTAAGAAAGCCAGGCACAGTTAATTTTTTTCTGCTGAAATTTTAAGCAACATGAACTTCTCCCCCCCGCCTGCCAGCTTCACCAAGGTTAACGGAAATAGTTAGTACCCTTCTGTGAATAATTTCAACAAAAAATTAAGCATGATGTAGGAGTGAATCTGTTTC
The DNA here is from genome assembly GCF_964188355.1 of Buteo buteo. Classification (NCBI taxonomy): domain Eukaryota; kingdom Metazoa; phylum Chordata; class Aves; order Accipitriformes; family Accipitridae; genus Buteo; species Buteo buteo. The sequence goes on along the minus strand of NC_134187.1, from coordinate 25,860,383 downwards.
ATCTATTCAGACATTAAAAACTGTTTATGCTTTCATAGTGATCCAATGAAGTGAACAACTTCTTTGGACAGCTAACTTATGGCCAACTAAAAGCACTTCATAAAAGCTTCAGCTGAGATACCCTATGTCCTAACTGTGAGATAAAAACCAAGCCACAAGGGTAGCGGGCAACAGTAGAGTAGCTTCAGTGAAATGGATGGTTTGACTTTTAAGCCCTCACCATCCATCCATCCCATTTTTGGTAATGGTGGTTGCCACCCATTATGGAAGGCTCATTAGAATGGCATCTGCTTCAGCTACTTCACTGCAGACATCAGTGGCTCAGTTAACACTGCTCACAACGGGTCACGCATGGGGCAGAAGCACCTGAGGCACAAAGAGACACACTTGCATTGCACAGGCTGTAGGGATGGAACCATTTTAAGAGGGAAAGAACCATTTTGCATCACCCCAACTGTTAAATACTGGGTTTGCACAATTATTAACACCGTGAAGTCAATTTGGATAGTTGAAGTCTTCTGGAGATCACCAACTATGAGTGGAATTTCAGGTGAAGATACTCCTGAACACGTCACGCCTGGATTTATGTTAAATTTGTGTTAAGATACAAGACTGTAAACTTCAGTAAATACCCTGCTGACAAGATTGTAACCCACTTGACGATAGTCGACAACCCGAGTTAAAGACTTACTGCCCTCTAGGCAATACAGTAAACAACCGAACAATACTTATTTCGGGCTTTGAGATGCAACAGCAATATTATGAAGGGTAGAATAATAATTAAAAAAAAAAAAAGAAACAACCACTTTTTTATTTTTAGGATCTTGAAGGATTACGAACTAATCATACATGCACACAAATCTTTCAAATCTTTGTAGTGCACGCTTCTGATCAACAGCCACTGTTTTCAGCATTTCTGATTCTTTATACTAGTAGGAAGTAGTACATCTATTAAGGAGTAATGTGGTGCAAGATTTTTTCCTATTTAACTGATTGCATATTTATACTCTGTTCCACGCAGACTTATGAGCTCATAGTTCAATTCTACAAAGATCACACCACTAACCCATAAAAAGTTTAATTTCAGTGTAGAAAAGAATGGTTCTATTTGTTACATTATTTTAAAAAATTGTTAATGAAGACATGTCAAATGCTGATGAAATGGAGTTTAGGAAGTCTTTCTTTCAGACTGGTTTTCAACAATTTTCAAGAGCTGTGAGGCTATCATTTAGAAAGCAGTTCCATCAACTAAAGGATTTCTGGCCTGAAGAGTCATGCCAGATACCACTAGTTTTATGTAGGGCGTTCATTTTTTCCAAGAGTTAAATTTGCCAAAAAAAGAGAGGATCTAACCAGCAGTTGCTTTTCCTCCTGGTAGTTTCTGATGCCAAGAGGGAAAATAGTTTCAGTTTTACACTGATTCTTTGCCAAACCAGCTGCAGTCCAGTGGATTGTTTGGTTTTCTGGCATGACAGTTAATGACCTCGGTGTCAAATGTAACAGTGCACCCCAAAACTAGAAAAGAATTGTGATTTACCAGTAACTAGAGTTAAGTTACAGCATACATACATATCTTCAGCAGTAAGGTATGTATGTCTCAAGCATGGACTGTATGCTCTCACTTCTTGCACAATGTTTACGCACTGTTCCCCTCATGCTCTGAGCCCGAAAGAGTTGCATTCTTGCACCTAAGCCTCCCTTCCACCATCCAATCCAAGAAAGCCATAGACTTTTAAATAAAAGGATAGAGATGGTATAGATGTACTTCGAATAACTTGGAATTCTAGGATTTTATGCTTGGCACTTATCCCGATCTACTGTTCACCATGGATAGCTCTCAAGCAATTTCCTACTTGCCTAAAAGTAGTAATAAAAAAATATGTTCTGACTTTACGTGAGACCTCATAAATAGTCTCTGGACCAAAAATCACCACACCTACCAATCTTTGGGGGTGAAGAAACAGTGAAGTTGTTTTCTTAATTCTCTGCAGACAAAAATCAAAACTCTCTGTATACTTAAGCTTCTATTTCTTGAATAAGGTTCTGAAAAAGAACCAATACATTAATCTGTTTATTGAACAGAAATTTAGTGACCATTTTATATAAAAACTTGGGCAAATTCAGCTCCTTGATCTTAACTACCCTGCCTGCTAAGATGACAAACTGCAAAGTCAACCACCTCCTATATTACTGTCACAGCACCTATTTCCAATGTTCCAAACAGCAACCCATACAAGAGTGTGAACAACAGCTGCAAGTGTCCCTGGGACAACAGGAAACACCCTAAACTTGAGTTGAGAGGAGGTTGTGCCTTTTGCCATAGAAAGGTGCTGACCTGAAAAGACACTTTTTTCAAGTTAAGAAATAGACCATAGCACTTCAGTAGGTAGTCCAGAATAGGCAGCACAAAACCGATCATAAAGAGAATGGTTTCTAGGGACCCAAGGCCATGAATCAGCCAACTAGGTCCACTTACAGGAGATTTTCCTGGCAGGAATGGTAGCATCCCTAAGTGCTGATAAAGAAACTGTTGCCATTAGGACATGGCCCAAAGCACGCACTGTAAGGTGCAGCAGCAGATGCCAAGAGTACAGCTTCTGTTCTGGAAGCCCTCAACTAGTTGTGGGAGAAGCACGAGGGACAAATTCACTAGCTGGACAAAGTCCAGAACCAGAACTGCCTTGCAAAGGTTGAGTGAAAATACTTATGAGATTAAACATACAGCAGGACTTACAAAACTGCCTCAAACCATGGGATACTAGGTATCCTTTACAGTGCTATTCTCTGAAAAGCTTGAGCATGACCAGTAAGTACTAAGTCACAGGCAGTATTTTGAGACTGCTTTTCAAATATTTACTAAGAATATTTTCAGTGCTTTTAGCCATCTTGTATTAACCTTGCTGATACTTATTTAAGTTCTTCCTATACATCACTCTTACAGTATTCAGTATTTTTTAAATACATTAGGCCAATATGAAGTTCTTAGATTTTTTCATTACTTTATAGCAAAAGAAAGAAAACTATTTTATCAAATGAGTATCTGCATATTCCATTTATATGAAATAAATACTAACATTACTTATTGATATGACATTTTGTTCTCAAATGCAAATATTATTACAAAACCTGGACATTTGGAACAAACAAATGACCACAGCTATATTTGGGATATAGGAATAGCATACACTGTGTCTTGCCAGTAAAAATAAACTTTCTTGTTGGATTTCAATGTCCCGTTCAGTAGCATATTTCAGACATTCCAAGGAAGCAAGTTTTCTGCAGTGATGTATAACATTAGATCCTTCTGTCACTGACACTTTCAAAGTTACTTGTCCGACAATATAGTTTGCTCAAAAGCTTGTTTTCCAACAACTTGTTTCTTCAACTTTATGTTGAGTCAGCTAGGTAACTACAATTAAACAATAATCAACTATTCAGTTGTCATCAGCTAGGGTTGGTCAGAAACTTTCAGGATTATTTCATGTAAAATGAGACATCTTTTAAACAAGAAACATTCTAGGATCAAATCAGATATGCATATAATCACACCACCAGGCATTTGCTCAATACCATAAAAGTTTCTCGATGGTACCATGCAAGCACTCTTATAATTTGTAGCTTCAGTCACTCATCTCATCACTACACCCAGAAGCAATCAATATGAATAATTTTCAATGACCACTTGTCCACCACCCCCATTACATCAAGTATTTTCCCTAGACCACAAACGTGTAGGTAGTTCCAGCTTCTTCACTGTTAACCATAAATGAGCTTGCATGCTTCCACCTTGTCTAATTGACATTAGTTTAATATTCAGTGTGGCTCAAAGTCAGTAACATTTCAAGCATTAGTGTTTAAAATATGTAACTACTCAAAGCAACTACAAAGTCAAAATTGGAAGGAAAACATAAAAAGATGTTGTCCCCTAAACTGATACAATCTGTTTAAGACAGTCTACAAATCTTGCACATATCAAATAGACATGAAGTTACTTTCCTGAACATCTGGCAAGATGCTTCATGGTTTATAGTTACAGGTTTTTCAGGATATTAAAATTTGTTTCACCACGAATAAAATATTTTCAAAAGGAAGGATTTTGATAACAGGATCTAATGATGCCCTGCTTCACACTAATTGTTCCACAGCATGAACTTAGGTTCTTTGTAAAAACTTTCTCTTCTTTCAAAAAATCTCTTAAGTTCAGTGTTAACTTTACCTTCACCCAAATCCAAGAGCTACAGAAATACAAGCCAAGATTAATCTGTTTAAAAACAAAACCAAAGGAATTTCAGTTAAGTCCATACTGTCTTCTCTGTGAAAATATGGTTTTATTTATCCCTCATGATGCTTAACATGGTTTTTTTTCCACATGGTTGAAGAGTTTCTTCTATTCACTCAGAAGACAGTATTTTAAGGGTTTTTTTGAGTGTAAAATTTATTGCAGTTTGCATTTCTAGTGTTGTGATACTGTTAGATCCTTTAAAAGATATCTGTCACCTCTCATATCCCTCTAAAAATACGAAACAAGTTTTTATTTGAAGCAAAATGGCAGTTAGCTGGTTATTCACAACAAGTCTTTCTCTAATCTGTTTAAAGTACAAAATGTTTACATTTGTGACATGCAACAGGTGGTGTAATAAATGCAAACATTTTTGTGACATGAAACAATGAAATGAGCACTCAACCCTCATACCAACAGATTAACACCACTGTAACTAACTTGTTTGAATAATTTTTGGATTTATGATTTTTAGTTATTTCACTTTGTCCTCCCTATGCAAAGCAACAAAGAACTATGTATTCAATTCCATGGAATAATTGAAAAACGCATCACAATGCACAAAGGATTTATTTTATCCCTGCAATCCAGTATCATCAACTTAGATTGCTAGACCAGGGAAGCCACCTGCTGACATTCATAGGCATTAATCCCCAGTGTTTATCCTTACCAACTCTGAATGAAAAGAATCTGGAACTATCCTCAATTATGGGTTGTTGTGCCTCAAAATTAAGAAGTTCAAACCTATAGGCCAGTTTTATAAACCTATCTTTATGCACTGCATTTGAATACGTATAACACCCCAAAACTCCTGGGATTTTTGGGGTGGTGGTGGTGTTTTAAATCCAAAACCCTTATTCCTGAAGCCATTAAAGATTCCTGAAAATCTTATCTTCCCCCAACATGCCTGCAGCTGCCATTATAAACTGTTAACTGTTTTGTTAGCTGACAGTACAATTTCAGATAACTTTGATTAGAAGTCTTCCATGTTAAGAGTATAATAACCATGCCTATATAGATAAAGAAAGAAAATGAGTACTTGTAATCTAAAATGATGATATGAAAGTACCTGACCAAAGTCATTCTTGATTTTAACTTCAGCTAAAACAAAATACAAGAAACTCTACCTGCTTGAGGTTTTGAAGAAAACAAATGCATGCACAGCAGAGAAACACAGACTCTATGGCTTGATTTATATTAAATTAAAAAAACTACAAATGACAAATTGAAATAACCATGGAAGCAAATAATGTTAACACTTACGCCTAGTCATATTTCCTAAAGATATTTTTGTATGGCTTTTTCAATATTTACTATCACATAGTGAACTCCAAATACCTACTGACATGCATTCACTGTAGCGAATGAGTTATAATTGTAGTGTTTGCTGTAGTGAATGAGTTATAACTAAAGTACTAAAGTTTCAGCTCAGACATTGTCTAGGAATTACATTCAGCAAACATCCACAATATTTCAAAAGAGGTATTAGATTTCAAACTCTGTGAAAAAAACCTAACTGCAATTTGCATTGCTTCCCAAATTAAAAGACAGCTAAGTAATGAATTTAACAGACTACACTTACAACACATTCCTAGAACACCAGTAATATGATCCAAAGCCTCATAATTGGAACTATTCAGTAAAAAACTGCATATACTCTATGACTGTAATTAAAAGGTGCGGGTTTTTTTTAGATATAAAGATCTGGAGATCCAGTCACAATTCTGGAAACATTAGTCCATTAAAATAGCTACGAAATGGCATTCTTTTGCACTTGTATTTTTAGCATAAACTTTAAGATTTAAATAAAACCCTAGAATATTCATCATAATACTATGATTCAATAAAATTCTATTTTTTAACATATTTGTGCTATTTCTCTCATACATTTTTTGCTTTGGGCAAAGGAAACAAAAATGTTCTAACTTCACTTTCATGTTGTCAAACATTAGCAAAATATTGCAATGTTTAAGCTGCAGCAATTGAAAAAGTGATCCAGCTGAAATAGATGTATGAAAGAAGCCATCTGAAAACACTGAATAGGAATTTTCTCCAGCTACTACTTAGCTTTTGCTACTGTTAAACACCTCACGGAGCACACTTTGCAAGCAGACACCAAGCAGTACCAAAGATACCACCTTTGACTGCAAGGCCAGGTCTGAAGAAGGGGATTAATAAAAAAGAACTTCATATTGGATATTGTTTCTCTTCAGTATGTAATAGTTATGTTGGGATCTTAAGAGAAATGAATCAAAACTAGCACTACTGTATAATGCTCTTGTAGCATAACTACACAGGAGAAGGAATCAGTACCAACAAATCTGATAAACCTCCAAGGACCATTTCTGCAGATAACCTTAGGAAGAGCAAATGAATGTAGTTTGTGGATATACATTTAGCAGCTTTAGTCAGATTTCTGTGGCAGGAAATGAAACTGTTCTGGATAGATGCTTTAGCCTAAAAAGTAGACTATCTTACAATGTTTCTATAGGACATGGATCTAGAGTGAAGTTGATTTATAGTTTCTACATAATGCTTACAGTTATTAGTCATACAAATATATTTAGGAAAAGAAAGTGAACAAATACTTAAGAAAAGTAACAAGCAGTAAGATGCAGGCAAGAAGTCAAATAATAATTTTAACCCAGAGAAGACCACTGGTCCATGGAGATTAATATCTCATCCTCAGGATGTTTAAAAGGTTGAACAGCCTAATAATTGCACCTGCTCGGAACTTTTACATAAAAGAGGATCAAAATCTGTGATCAGTTGCTTTGAAACTCCACCAATAGCCACCAATAAAACACTTAATTTATTTCATATAATTAATTACCTCAGACATCTTTTAGTGCTTTAGGACTTCCAATTCTCAAAACAATTCAGTGCTTATTTTAATTGTATGATGTGCTACTTACTGATAAAAAGAACTGCTATTTATTTTCTTGATCGGTTTTATATTTACTTAGAAAAAACTTTTACAAGGGAAAAACACCTAAAAAAGATTCAGTGCTGACTCAACCCTCTCACTTTTTTTTTTCTTTTTACATCCAAACTGAGCTCAAATAGTAAGTTAAGAAATTTAGCTTTACCTGAACCTAGAAGAAAATATCGCACAAATCTTTATTTTGCAGAAACATCCATTAGGGATGATCTACTATAAAACAAACAAAAAACCCTACCCCATACCTCCTCCAAAAAGGATAGGCATCTTTTCAGGTTACTTCAGCGGCTCTTCAACTAAGCCAGTCTGAGCTGGCTTACCCACCTCCTTTACCATATCAACTTGGCACACTCTGCCACCACAAGTTACCAGAAAGCTGAGTTCCGTGGTTTATACGTATTGTCTTTGAACACCATTTGCATAACATTTCAAGGAAAATGAGATTCAGCAAGTTTTAAAATTGGTAGTGCATAGAGAATGTGTTGTGGTTTTTTTTTTGTACATACAAAGGCACTCAATGATCCTCCAAGAAAAAGAAAGAGCTTAAAAAACAGTATGTCCTGTTAAACTGACCTTTTGGAGTCTTCTAGTTTTTCTTAACCCCCCATCGTGCTTTTTCTTTTGTTCATTAAAAACTTTGCAAGAGCCATCAGTAACATGACACTCTGAAACTTCAGTTTCATCACCTAGAAACCAAATTTAGAAACTTGAAATGAAAAATGCAATCTTGTGAAATGAAACTGCCACCAATTATTTTATCAGGGCATATAGAGCTATGTACAATTAAGATACCTAAGTTAATAATTTGCACCAGTTCTTTTTCCACTGTATTTCAGTTATGGAAAAAAGAATGACACTCAAGCATCTCACTTCATCTTTCGGTATCTGATCTTGTAAATAAACTAGTTGTAAAACTCCCAATTTCCACTGTTTTGAAAACCACACATTAACTACAAGTACAGAATCAGCTAAATTGCTTTCTATTTATTACAAAATATGCAATTTCTCTGAATACAGAGATATTTGAAAGTTTGAAGCAGTGGTGACTAGATTTCTCCTTTCTTACTGAAGTGTCAATGCTTTCAGTACACACTGTGTTTATCTGAAATGACCTGAAGGTCTCAAACATGTTTTCAAACACTTTGCAAGCAAATCTAGCAAGCTGTTAGCAGGCAAGGATTGTGTGCACATGCAGGCATATCAGTCCTATTACTTATAAAAAGGCACCATCCATAAGAATGTACTCTAATGTGGCTGCCCAAAGGTAGTATTTTTCATCATGTATTTTGTGAATTAACATATATTTAACTCTTCAACACTGTCAGGATGACTTTTATAAGCACTAAATAATAAACTCTAGAATCATTTGAGAAATTAGCTTGCTTGCATAAGATGAAAAACTTTGATCTATCTTTTGATCAATGAAGTTTTAATTACTGAAGATTTAAGTAGATCATTTTTCCCAAATTTAATTCAATGGAGTTTACTTTAGGACATTTGTTAAATTTTCATTTCAGAGAAATGCAAGAGACCAGTTAAAGAAAGTTTCATCATTAGTGATGAAAGTGGCCTAAATTCAGCTCCTTCCAAATAAATTTCTTATGATTACTTTTAGAAAACACCAAAGGGTACTATCCATATTTACTAGTCTGACTGCATATATAACTAAGAATAATTTGTTCTTCCTCTGTCAGCTACTTTAACTCTTAATCCTTGAGGTGACAGAACAACAAATTACAACACAAAAAATGATGACAAACATCTTCCATTACTGGTTACTTGTTTTAAAATTAAAACCTTTAAACTAGTCAAATTTTAATCACTTCTCGCCACTGAAGTTCTAAGTTTCATGTGAATTTACACAGCATTACAGTAATTTTTGTGTAATACAGGTAAACATGGCTTTGGGGTACAACTGTTAATTTAAACTCAATATTTAAATACAAAGTGTCATTTAACAAAGGGAGAAACTAATTGCTTAACTATGTTAATTTTATTTAATATTGCACTGAGGGCCATCATCTTCAATCACTGAGCAAGACTGATGGCAAGTAGAAGAAGAGAAAAGATCTTGCCACGCAATAAGAAATGCCAAGAAATTTTACATTTAACTCCTTTTATGTAGAAAACAGATTTTTTTAAACATGTGTTTTGAATCTTAAAAAACAAACAAACAAACAACCACCACAAGACTGCAAAGCATGTCAGGAGATCATCTACTCCACTGCTGTACCCCAAGCACATGGGGGTAAAACAAGGTATATCTCTCTTAATTTCCAGTAAGTTATTTCAGTCACTGTAAAAGGACGACCCACCATTTAGGTTTTTTTTTTTTTTGCAGGGGTGGGTTTGCAGGGGCAGTGAGAAGTGGGACAATATTCCTTTTGCCAGTCTTGGCCTGAATGCTCAAGCTCCACAGCCCTTGTCCCACTTGGGATTAAAGTTTCAAGACCTGTATGCTTGGACCTCCTTCCAGTTATGGTTCACTCTCACTGGTTCTTCATATTTACAGGAAAGCAGGAACAGGGGACAAGGTCCATCATGTCCTCTGATTATCAGCTTGGGGATCTTCTACATTACATAAATAAGGACTATTCTTTGCAATCCAGTTCCTACTTCCCTCCTGTCAAGACTTCTCAAGCACCTTCCAGCTTTTCCTTCCTGCAGGTCTCAAGCTTCACTGTCTATTGTCTTCTTTACCCTGATTGCTGCTTTTTAAAGCAGTTGCTCAGTCACAAGTAAGGAGTTTTCATCTCTAGTAGGTTTTCCTAGGGTATTTCAGATAAAGTCGACAGAACTTTTTGAAGCAACTCCATCCATTGTTAGTTATCCCTAAATTTAGGTCAAACAGGCAGCGAACTCATGCCACTGTGGTCTATTAGATCCCCTAAATTCTCTTCTAAAACACTGCTTAATGACCGGTATCAAAATCAACAACTCTGATACCTCTCTGAAGTATTATAACAAATTAGACTGACTTTAATTTGCAATTTAAGCTTTTACTCATTCATGATCATGTGAAGCTTTGAACCAGAATATTATCTTTAAAACTCTGATATTTCCTTCGAGTTAAAGCAAAGTAATGATTAGGCACAACGGGCTAGTTTTTGTTCAATCAAATCAATCATGCCTATCTAATAAAAGTTTTATCTATAGTACAGTGTTCTACTTTAAGAATATCATAACAAAGTGTCACTGAAATTAAGCTATATCATATCTTCTATTTTGTATTTATCCACAGAGTTATTTACCCCAACTATGAAGAAAGTAAGTCTGAATTTGTCATTATTGGTAATCTTTCAGGTACATATGCACAGAATATTTAATAACTTGTGTTGTTATTATTATTGTAGTTATTATTCCAGCATGGGTAAATGCCAAGTTTTTGCTATTCAGAACACAATTTCTTCAAGTCTTCTGAAAGCTTATGTGCCCACCAGGTTCTCAAGAACCTGCTAATGGTTTAAAACAATTTTATCTCATTTGGTTTGTGCTCTAGGAAAAGCGTCATCATGCTTTGTAAATTAGACTACATAAAAATAATCCTCAAGGTGTTCCTCTGTTGAAATATTTGTCCTTTTTTGTTTTAATAACTAGTTACAATTAAACTTTTTGTGAAGATAAACAAAACAAAGAATCAAGCAAAAAAGTTTTCTTCATCCCTCATTTGTTCTTTAAAAGGACATAATAAAATGTCAATAGATGACATAATTCAATATTTTTAGTGAGCTTTTCTTCCAAAACTGAAGAAAAAAAAAGGCCCATGAAATCTAAGGAAGTTGTCACGTGTGTTTTTAAAGACATAAACACTATTTAAGCACTTAGCACCTAGAACCTCAGGTAAAACTCATTAATCTAAATTAAACTTCATAATTTTTGCACCAAATAACAGAATAATATTCTAGATTCCCTATCTTAACACTGAACTACATTAATTACACTATAATGGGTCTTAGTTCATGTCTTTCGGCCAACTGTCGTAGTTTAACCCCAGCCAGCAACTAAGCACCACACAGTCACTCACATATCTTATCACATAAGATAATACTTGCTTCCCACATTCACATAAATATCTAAAATTTACTTGGCTAAGTCTTAACTTTATTTTTAAGACTGGAAATAATGCCAAGTCCCAGTTCAAATTTCATCAAATCTGAGCAAGTATTGGCATTCTAAGCCATGTGATTCAAGTGCCAACTTACTTACCCTACCAACAGCTCTACTAAAAAAATGTTAAAAGCAGATGGACTGGATTTCAAAGTAAAGCAATTTATAACATGAAAGACAAAAAAGTTCTTAGACTCTCCTAGTAATGTAGATCATTAGCTTTCACAAAAGATAGTATTATTGCTTTTCCATAAACTTACATTCATGACAATGAAAAGCCACTGTTTTCCTCACTTCATAACCACTAAAAATTTAGGCACTGACATACGAAAGCCAGTTACACAGCACTTATTGATTACAGAGCACTGAAATTTGCCAGGTATGGCTGGTTTTATCAGAAGGATAGAAAAATTATTTCAGCTCCAAAAACAAAGCTGAGAAAGAAAAAGTGAAACTGAATAGGCAAGCATCTTTTAATATTCTTATAACACCTAATTGATTTCAACTCTTATATCTGTGACCGTTCTCTACTTGATTTATGGCTTGGAGTAAGACGAAAATAAGTAGCCATGTTTATGCCTGTGCTGTTCAGCTGAACAACTGGACAGCCTTGAGTGTTGAGTGCACCCTACCAAAGGACCTGAAGCTTGCTACAACATAAGCATTAGGACTTCAAAAGTTAGTTTCAGATTAGCCTGCATATTATACTTCTACTTTAAAAATCAAATGTTCCAAGTAGTCTGTGGAAAGAAAGCTCATCAAATCTTATTTCTTGTCATTAAAGACACTGGGTAAGAGTGCCATAGACCTAAAAACACAAGAAAAAAACGGGCAAGAAAAATGTTTGATATTTAAAACATACAGATATAATTAAATTTTATATTGATATTTGATTATTCCTAACTGTATACACATGATGAATGAAAAGAATTCTTTAGCTTTTAAAAATAATATACTGTATTTACCAGTTTTCAAATCACGTACAACATACAGAAAAACAAAGCAAATTACTATTTATTTACTAATTAACATGGACAAGAAGTAACTTACATTCAAGTAAAAAAAAGGAAATATTAAACCTATATTTAACAAAAATCAACTATTCTATCACACAGTGTCACAGTAGTTAAGTTTAAAACAAGATTTTAATTTTCTTCCACAGAACTTGCATTATTAGGGAAAATACAACTCATCTTTCATTATTGATTCCTTCCATTTTCAAGTGAGCTCATTTGAGCTGTCAAACTTGAGGTTCTACTTGACTACACAACACATGCATGAAGCTGAATAAATTATACTTGGGAAGATGGCCATCACTGATAAATCACAAATATTATTAAAATCACTACAAACACAAATTGAGACTTACAAAAGTTCCTAACAAAAAGGATAAAAAGTATAAACATGAGATGACTTTTGTTTGCTGAATAATCTTCCTTTTCCTCTCCTCCAAAATCTGTTATCTTAAACAAGTTGTCCAGCAAGAAAATAAAAGCATAACATGCTAGAACATTGATCATAATTTAATCACTAGAATTTAAAAGTTAGAATTAACACTAAAATTAACTGGCATACCTAAGTTTAAAGGGAGTATACCTTTTCTCTTTCTCCATTTGTTTTCATGATTGTTTAATGAAAAACAGACTGTTCTTTGACATTAAAAAATACATAATTCAAGGATCATCTTCTAGTACATTGCCACATGGCAAAAGCCACACACAGTGGGTTCATACATTTATGGGTGTACATTTATACTTGTATAACATACACCTGCATCAATCTTTTTTTTTTTTTTTTTTTTAAACTGTGCTATAATGATGCACTCCGGGTATTAAAATGCAGATGTAGTGAACCCAAAATAGCAGTTCACAGTTCAGCAACTTATCACCCACGGATATAGGCACAGTCACTGTTTGACATTTCCACTGGATTATTTCATAAGTCTGATACCAAGTCTGTTGAGCCCTTTAAGTTAATAATTAATTTTATATAATTTATTGATGCACTGCTTCATGATTTCCTAGGGAAAACAAATTACTAAAATACACAATCATAAATTACAAATATTTAACCCTATGTAAAGCTCGACAAACAGAGCTCAAAATATCAAAATCTGAAAGTGATTACCCCCATGCAAGTTAGGAACATTTTTCAGGGAAGTTCCTGAGACTCAATATTCTAGTACACATTTACTTTGAAATAATTAGGCTAAACCAAATTAAAAATGCTCAAATATATAAAAGAGCTCTTAAAATTATTACTAGCATCTAAGATCAGTTCCATATAAAAAAGCCATGGTTGCTTACATTGCAGCTCTTGCACATGCCCTCAAATGTCTTATTCAATCTTCACCATAGCACAAGTTAGAAATTGCTAACTCAAATGTTTTTTTTTTCCACTGAGATTTTATGCCCTTAACTGCAATTAATCTAAAGTAGCAATTTTAACTTGTGAAATAAAAATAATTTGAACAAGAGATCCTATGATGAGGAGTTACTTATAAACAATTTACAAGAGCACCATAACATTTAAACGAGACAGACCTTGGTTTCTTAAGCACATTTTGAGTACTAGCAGAAAGTTTACAGACTACCAAGCATTTGGGGAAAAGAATGCTCACATACTTTTGTTGCATTTTGTGAGCACAGCTTCCTTATCTCTTGGTAACTTCTTTGTGTTTGTAACGTATGGGAAAACAAATGGATGTTCTTTTGGATCCTATGCACTTTATTTTTGAGTAAAATTAGTAAGTCAGTACTGCAGCATTTTCTTCTTTGGGTGTAATGCGGAAATATTTTTCCCTTAGGAATGACAGTTCATTTTGCCATTTAGTTGCATGAGTATACCTAATGCAGTATGGTATCTTTTCATTTTCCGGCTCTATGTAGCAACTTACCAGTAGTGTGAGTACAGTAATCCACATCAGTTCTGTAGGATTTTTCATGAGCCTGCTGAGGCAGCCTATTCACATCATCAGAATCTAGAGCTTCTGCAGTGTCAGCTTTTTTGCCATCTGACATATAATTTAATGGCACACTTCCAGGATGTTCAGCTGGTTTGAAGTTTTTCTTTACTGAAACACCATTTGCTGGAATAAACCTTTTCCTACTTTTCTTGGAAGTAGTATGTGGCTTAGAGAAACTCACATTAAGTGAGTCCATGCTTGTAAAAGAATCTTTGCAACAGACTTCAGGACGATTCTGTGATTCATTTGGTACTTGTACGTGTACCTCATCTTCATTCAAATCAGAGGATGAAAAGAAGTCTTCATAAGATGTGTCTTCAGTGCAGAAAGACTTGCTGTATGTAGTTATTGCCTGCAAGAACTCTTTAGACTCTGATGAACCCAGTTCTGAGGTAGCCAGTTTCAAACTAGATAGCGTGTGTACTTTCTTCCTCTTCTTGTCTTTAAGAATACAATTGTTTCTGTCAACAGGGAAGCTTCTAACCAATGAACATGAATTTAAGTCTTCACTGTTCATAGGTGAATTAGAGAGACTGCCAATCAAAGCAGGAACAGTATTTAACTTGACTATTTTTTTGGAAGGAGTAATATCACCCAAGCCCTTGATGTGGAGAAGGGACCTTTCTCTTGCAACTGAAGTGGTCGTGCTATTTTCATCCTTCTGATTTTTCTTTGGAAACTTTTTTAGATCTTCCTTTTCTAAAGACAATTTATCATTCAAATTATGCTGCAAAATCCGTTTCTTTAAGCTTCTTCTGCTATCTTGTTTTGGTGTCAAGTTCTTCTGCTCATAGCTATATGAGGGAGAATTCACCGACGCACTCATGGATAAATGAATACCGGTCCAAGTATCACAGGCATGTTCTATTGCCTCTGTTTCCTGTCTCTTCAATTTATCAGTTCCACAAATATAATCATAACTTGAGTTCAAGCAGTCTCCCATTTGTTCTCCTGCAAAATATGAAAAGTGGCAATATAAATGCATTTAACAAAACAGAAAGAGTACCAAATTTCTTAGTAAAATACATATGAAATCACTGAAAGAAGAAAACAATGATTTAGCCACTTCTCTGGATATTATATGCAGGTCATCAAAAACTAAACAGAAAATGCATTAGAAACAAAGCACATTCTATGTTGACAAGAAGCTACAATAGCTTTAGCTGTCATATCTTCGTATGTAGTAATAAGTATCCATAAGTCCTGTTCTGCTTTCTTGAAACAAAGCAGCACAGGAACTCCCTTTCACTCTTGCATTGTGGAGAAAACCACCAAGATTTTACACTGATAAAGCTAGCTATAGTAATACTGGAAACTCAATAATAATTTTTACTACTACAGCATTACCACCACCTTGTAGTTTCTGCAGTTAAGACAAAATGAAATATAACATCATAGTATCATACCACATACATCGACACAATGGATGAAAAATAATTAGAATGTGGAAAAATAGATCATTTCTTGTAGCTATTCCCATGAAAAGATTTTGGGGGAGGTGATATACAGAATCTATTCATAACTCTTCACAATACATTACTCTGAAACAAGCTAGTATCTTTGATTATTCAGAATACACTTTAAAAAACCAGTTGTTCTACAATCTGATTATTGCAAGAGATGCTTTTGCTTAAATATACATTGAGTGCAAAATTTCAGCAATAATCCTTCTGTAAGTACTCCTGTAGGTTTTACAGGAAGTCTTGATGTTATTTGCTTACTAAATATAAATAATATTTTTAAACATATGGTATAGCTAGCTAAATTCAGAAAAATGAAATCTAAGGAGGTGAAAGGAGAAGTTTCACGTGACATTATCAGACTCCCATATTGACAGTTGAAAAAAACCTTAACTTCAATCCCCAAATTAAACTGGATCCTTGAACTTTTTTAACCATTATTAACCAACCTACTCTCACGTGTCTCGCAAGCACAAACAAAAGGGCCACTGTCACAGAGCATTCAGAGATGGAAGCTACACTGAATATTGTCATGGGATGTAGAGCTCTACTCAATGTAAAATTACATTGTGCAGTTGTAATGCTGGAAGGACATATTCAAGGTAAAGCTTTCAAATCACGATGTTCAACCTCATCAGCATACAACTAAGTTACCAAAATAAAACAGTTTGTTGGCACAGCTATGCTACTTCCAATATTAAGCTATTACTTCTCCCTAACATTGCGTGAAGACATACCAAGCTGTCTCAGGCTACAAGATACCGCCCCTGTTCTCACGTAAGCCAGCATGACAGAATTCCTGTCTGATGTCAACAAAAAACACAGTACTTGAAAACAGCATGAGCTATAGCATACTGTTGGGGTAGAACAGAGTAGGCAGACCACTCAGGTGGCCCTCATTATGAATTCTAAAGAGTGTCTTCTCCTTACTTTTCTACTGAGATCAAACATCTGACTTCAGCTTTTTGCTCATGTGACTGACAGAAGACATGAGGTCTGAAGTACATACCCATTGCATACACAATTAATGCTGTTAAGATGCCCACTGACGTAGCTCAACAGCCTTGACAATAATCTTCTACCTTACATCCTGCTACTATGCCAAAACACAGGAACAAACCCCTAACTTTATGAGAATAAGAACCTTGATAACAAATGACTTGAATTCATCAGCAACCATAAAACATTTTAAAAGCTGATTTATTTTTACTTTTGCTATTTCTTCAATCCCTGAATACTTAAGCTGGAGAACACATTAGGTTTCCTTTTAAATTCAAGTTTTTTGATTGAAAATTTGGAAGATGTTTCAGTTCTCTGAGGTGTCTCTCATTCCGTTCTCTTTTTTGCTTCCCACATCACACTCTTTAGTGCGCACTCTGTGTTCTATACAAGATCGCTGTAAGAGCAGAGAAGACTGACACCATGCCAGGACAAGAAGCCATTAAAGGGGAATGGCGTGAGGAAAGAGGAGGAAGCGAGGCAAGCAACACAGCAGTAAGGCAGAGCATTCACCCAATGTGATTCCTCATGCTCCATTTTCCTTGAATTATTACTGCTACATACTTTGCCAGTTAAGAAAAGCTAAAATAATTCAGTTTTAAATATAAATGATAGAGCAAATATATACAGTTCCCATTTCAGTACACAGCACTTTCCAAAAGATATACAGGCCATGTATTATTTTCATTTTCTGTAATATATAAAGTTGTGTTAGTTACCTGGTAACAATGCATCTTCTGAATTAGTTAAGACACGAGTAGACAGCGGGCAGTCTCCTGGTGAACTGCTTGGAGGTATTTGAGACATTTGTGAAGCTAGGAATTTGTAAATAATAAACTAGTTAGCCCTGTTTGCAAACATACAGGTTTCCACACCATCTATTCATACTTCAAAGCAGCTCAATTGTAAGAGACAAGTCATTGCTTTGCCAACTAACTAAAACTATATAAATAATTATAGACTGCTCAACAGTATCTCAAATTTACATACTAACAAAAAAAGCTATTAGATATTCTACAATTTTAATGAATTTTCTTCTAGATAACTCAGCACCACATTTTTCTGAAACTAAAGCATGATGGCAAACCATTTAGAAAATATTATAGCCATTTCTAAGCCAGTTGAGGCATTTTTACTAAAGAAACTGTCAAATTCTGCAATTAGCAGCAAAGCCTTGATGTAGCAGAAATGCTTTTCAAAATGTTTGAAGGTATTACCTTAAAACTCAAAGAGAAAACAAATACCTAAATGAGATTTAGTTTTTCATCCATATGTCACTGGTTCTTTACTTTCCTCCCACAATTATTTTTGAAATTATAAGCTGACAGTCTAGTTGACATAGACTTAAAACTTCAAACACTACAGATTTCCCCCCATCCCAAAACACATGTTCCACATTTCAACAGTTGTTATAGTAACTGACAAAACCTAATGACTTTGACCTTAGTACTTTCATAGTAAGGTAATGCAAACACTAAAAAAAATATTTGAAAACTGCAATCTAGATTTAATTCACCAGGATCCACATTTTGAAGTCAACTAGATTTATTCAATTAGGTCATTCAAATTCATTTATTTTTTTTGAATCCTGTTCTTCAGTACCTATATAGATCAATTCTGGACTCCTTTTTAAACTGTTGGCCTGGGAGTAATAATATTACAATCTTTGTCAAGTACAGCATTCACATTAAAATTTAACAGGAAATAAGATTTAGAGTCTCACTGTAAAGTTTAACCAAGCTGTGACAATATCAATTTACAAGTTTAGAAAGTCTGGCTTAAACATTAGTCTTCTTGTGCAGGCTAGTGATTAAGAAATTCCTTTTTGAAATCATTGTCTTCTATGACTTCTTGTGCCCTTCAATAGAAAGAAACTAAAGGCATTCACACCTACTCAAAACCTGGGAAGAAGGGAAGCCATGCAATCAAGAAAGATATGAAAAAAATTCTCAAGGCCAAAGCAAGACAAGTGCATGAAAAATTCCATAAAGATGGCAGCCATTTGTGCATGTTCACGGGTAAGTAAAATTTAACTTCTTACCAGTAGGAGAAAGATCTATTCTTTTTTCTTTCATCTCCTTCATTCTTCTTTCCCTTGCACTGCATCGATCTTTTATCTTATTAACAGGGCTGTATATAAGTGAACCATTGTCTTCAAATAGTAAAACTGGTACATCAGTTTCTACACAAAGAAGTTGCATTTGTACATTAATATTTACATGCTGTAACAGCTTAAGAAGTTGCTTTTTTTTTTTTCAAAAAAGCTTGAAAAAATTAGGTTCCTAAGACCTAACGTCACCACAGATGCTTTCATACCACAAATTTGCAAAGAACTTTGTAAAAGGTAAGTCAAGTTTATTTCTTATGGCGAGATGCATTAAAGTAAAAAAAACAAAAGCCAAAACCCATCAAGTGCTTTAAAGAAATAACTGAAGATATTTCAATCTGAGTTCAAAGTTGTTCTTACCAGCATTAATTGCTGTCTTTTGTACAGCTAATTCTTTAGCCATTTCATCCAGTCTTCTCTGCAGCCTTCTATCATTTTCTGGATTTTTTTCAACAAAGTCTTTTGGCTGCATACATTTGTGCTACAAGACACACAGAACTATTAATTACATGGTATAAAACTGCCAGAAGTAACTACACTTCCTATTTGCCTACCACTTTATCACAGTATTTATTATCAGTGTTTATGCTACTTATTATCACCTCCTTGAAAGTCACAGATAATTGCAGAAGTTAATGTTTTCCAAAGCGAACTTTAATATGAAATAAGAAAGAACATAACAGGTTTTTTTAGGTTAGATTTTAGTAAAAAGGAGACTAAGTCACCATCTTTTCTTTTTTGCTTGTAGCAAAGCTAAGGCTTGAAAGATTTTCTTTTCAAATATCAGGATTTAAGGGTTTGTCACAACTCCGTGAAACATAAGCCACATTGCAGTCATGTTTTTTTAATTAATCATTATGTCATTTTAATTTAAATCTTCTGTTTCCTTATTTACAAATATAAACCCCCTACTTTCATTATCCTTTCTTCAGATAAGTTGTCACATCACCACAGCCACAGCCTACCTTTAAAAACCTACTCAGATGGATAGGCAGAGTTTACAGAATGTTCTGAAAATAAAGAGTTCAAATGCCTGAGGTCAGGAAGTCACGTTCAAACTGTAAAGTTTACTACTCTAGGCGTATTAAAAAAAATAAAAAAAAAATTTTAAAAAATCACATACTCACTTTTTTGATTAGTAGTGGTAATCCTTCATTAGTGTCTACTGCAGGAAATAAGGATTCATCAGCATGTACTCCAGTTTCTCGACACCTGTATAATAAATTAGAGCAGGTGTGGGTTGTTTTTTTTTTTTTTTTTGTTTTGTAAGAATGAGAACCTTTATTGCAAGAAGAGTCATCTGAGCCCCATAATAATGAAACACCAACCCTTCCTAAGTGTGTATCTTTAGCGTAACTACTGTAATGCCAAAAAAAAAGAAAAAAACCCTTATATATTACACACTAAATACAGGACATGATACAGTCTTTTTGCACTAATGATGCCCTCTAAATTGCTGGTTTGAAACTCAAAGATTCCCACTCATATGTTATTTTCCATGCATTCAAAAAACCACTGTATTAAGTCCTTCCGGCCAGGTTCTCATGAAGCTTTTATCTTGCCCTGACTTTTGCGAGGACTGTAGGCTTTCATTGTTCACTAGCTAGTAAACTTAACCTTAACTTGGTCACTGTGATGACAGTAAACTCCCAACTATAATCTACAGAATGTCATGGCGGGGCAGGGAGGGCAGGATATTTTTCTATTCAGGCAAATGAGGGAGGAGGCTTCATCTGATCCTGGCTTTTACATCTTGCCTATTAGTCTCAGTTTTCTGCCTTCTCTTTGTACGCTAAAACCAACCCCTTACTGAGGAGCAA
The DNA here is from genome assembly GCF_964188355.1 of Buteo buteo. Lineage (NCBI taxonomy): Eukaryota > Metazoa > Chordata > Aves > Accipitriformes > Accipitridae > Buteo > Buteo buteo. The sequence goes on along the minus strand of NC_134187.1, from coordinate 25,839,705 downwards.
TCTATATTTATGTGAACTTTTTTTTAAATTACGAAACCAAAAATCCAACTGATACCATACCTCTCGATTTTCCTGTCTTTTCATATTCAAAGACTGACTTGAGAACAGTGGGACTAATGTTATCTTGGAATATGATACAATCTACTGTATATGTGAACACTAAGGATGATGTTGAGACAAGAATTTGGTTATTAATACATAAATTAAAGTTCTTTTGGTCAAAATAGGTAAATACAGTTTTATTCTCAAACAATAAATAATAGAACTGATTATGGGAAAGAGTACGGAACCTTAATAGACTACATTAGAATTCCCCTAGAAGTCATTCTAAACTGTGATTCTAGTGACACCTAGTGATGTAACCACTATAAAGTTTGTATCTGTAGAATTGTAATCTAATGCTTACTGAGTTTTGAACAAAAAGCCACACCACTACATGTATTTGTCAAACTACAAATGTGAGTTCAGAGTTCTCTGGTGCATCAAATCGAAAAGATAATTCAACATGCTGGACTTCAGTAGCTATTATTAAATTCTGGAAAATAATCAGCATAGATGTAGACGACATTAAAATTTACATTAATTCAGAGATTTCATTGATTCAGGGAAGATAACAGAAGTTGGCCATTAAATATCTTAGAAGAATATTTTACTTTGTAGACAAATCTGAATGTAAATGATTTATTTATCTTATCTGTGACATGAGTGAGTTACCATACTAAGAATACACAGGTAGGGTTTCCCAATTATGGGTTTGAATTGGAAGTATTAAGTGTTCTTAATTTGGACACAGATTGTAGCAATTCTATTTTACGTAGCGTTCTTTTTGTTGTTGGGTTTTGATATTTTTAGGTTGCTCACTGAGGTATTTGAGTTGAAGGACTAAAAAATTGTTTTCCGTAAACCCAAAGCTGTCACTTATTTTGCATTAAACTTACAATTTATTTGCATGACTCTTAGTCCATGATTTTGTGCACTATTTTTAAAGTTAGACATATCTACCATTTTTAGAAAACAAAAAAAGGAAACAAAACACTTTTTTTTAAATTAAAAATACATTTACTCTGGAGTTATGATTTTTTTGGAATTTCAGTTGTTATCTTAAAAGAATTGTCTTCCCCATCAAATTATTTCCTATTAAACTGTAGAACTGCATTCAGTTTAGATTCAAATAGATGCTCATACGATAAAGCAGAAGCTTCCAATACAAGTTTGAGGCAGATCATTGGACAGAGCACTGGAAATCCAGTAGGAGTTCAACAAGGCAATGTTCACTAAATACCGCACAAACCCTTGTACTCAAGTAATTCATGCTGTTTTTTATGGAGAAAAGTGAGTATTACAGTGTTTTTCAAATCATAGGGCATGTTCCTCTGAGACGCTCAAGCACTGCTCAGGGGAAGATAACACTAGTATACACGCATAACAGTTTGGAAGTAGGGGTCCACTAGCTGTTAAGTGGGAGAGTACTTGGCACAAAGCAGAAGAGTCGCTGCAGTAATTGTTTATGATTTGCTTCCTTGTCTGGTGTTTTTAGACCTCAAACATCAGAAAGCAGCGTCCAGATTAAATACCGTGTACTGCAGGATCTTGTTTCCAATATCAAGATTCCCAAGAGCACATGAAAACACAACCAAACATTCCCAGTTTACTTTGCTACGTTTCACAGATTTCTGGTTTAGAGATGGTCAGATGCAACACTGTATTTGTTTTTTGATAAAACCAAATGTTTAACTGCTTCAGCATTTTTTTCAAACCCATGTAAAGCTTTGCTGACTATGATTTTGCAACAAGGAGTTCTACAGTCTAACCATGTTTTGCTAAAACCCATAATTTACTGTTTTCTCTGAATCTGCCTCCAAACAGATTCATGTGATGCTTTCCAATTCTTCTATTGGAAAGGAAAATATACATTCATTCCCTATTCAGCCTCTCCATATGAACCTTTGTGTTCACAAACTCTCTCCCCCTCCACTCCCACTTCTTTTCCAGGTTGAAGAATTCTTGTCTCTTCAATCACATCTTGTGAGAAAACTATTTTATAACTTCAGTTATGCTTGTTGCCATCCTCTCACAACATTCCATGATAAAATGCTGTCATCCCACTACATGAGGTTTTATGTTCTATTTAATTCAATTTTTGACTACTGCTGAGGTGATAATGCCATGAAAACATTTACTCTAAGTCCCCAAAATCTTAATTTTCCCTTCACACAATGTGATGACCATCTTCCTTCTGATACACTTAAGAGGACTTATGCTTTAAATAGTGTCCTTGACACCAGCAAGAATTTTATTCCTTTCACTGTCTTAGCTTCATCTTAACAGAACCTCTTTCATTTTAAGTAGACTCCTTTTTAAAGTTGAGCACTGTCACAGAACTTGCGTTTTGCTGCTCCAGCATGAACACTGATCTTATACTGTGGTCATACTTACAAGAAGTTCTTTGAAATAATTTGAACAACCATCCACAAACCAATTAAGACCAAGCAATACCTATTTGTCTTCACACTGCACTCCAACAGGAGTCACCCAATCCCCAGGCTGCACTAGAAAGTTGCCCTTTACTATCATATTTCCTGAAATGACATTTCACAGCATTTCTGACCATTCTGAGAATGTTCCACTTGCTACTGAATGGAGCAGTTGGTTACTCAAGCTATCTTCTTTTAGTGATGTTAAAATGTCAACTCACATGAACTCTGCATTATTTGCTTACACAGTTATCGGTTTCAAACTAAGCCTTCATTCATACAGGACCAGTATTTCACTGGTACAGACCATTTACATTGTCCCAGGGTTCAACAGACTGTCTTCTGCCTACCAAATTTCTGAGATATTGATGTACTAGGCATATAAAGTCAGGCACTCCAGTTCCCTCATCTTATTACAAAAAACTTCAGCATGTATGCTAGCACAGACTCATTTTAATTTTATATTGTCTGTGCCTCATTTGAATAATCCTCTGACTAGGAAGACTATTCATTACTATCTCTTATGTAAGCTTCTACCGCTCCTGACCTATACTTTGCTCAAGGATATAATACTCCTATGAATTCTGCCTAGAGTATACATCAATATAAGTTATAGGTTCTTGTGTACCGTTCGGCATTAACTTTAAACTAAAAGCCAGAAGAAAAAGATTACAGAGAAGTTCAGTCATAATTCACAGCTTGGGTGTCATCCCTGCCCCCTGCAATAAAATACATCTATTTCAGATTATTTCCCCAATTCCAACGAACCTCATCTTCTAACCATATAGCAAGACCTTGCCTTGTCCAGAGCATGATACCAGGAACACTTCAAAAGAATACCAGGAAGATGCTAGCTTTCTCTTTCTTACCAAACAACTTAAGTTTTCCCTCCAGATCCTTTCTCCTGTCTTTTCCTTTGTTGCTGGTATCCAGCAACAAACAGTTAAAAGTTTCGTGAGGCTTTTACACCTGGATCTCAAAGCTCCACACTGTCCGCTACAGTATCACACACCCAGCTGTCTCTATGTCTGAGCTTTCTAGAACATTCACCCACTCAGTACCTTCCGGTAGTGCAGAGAGTCTTGGGGTGGAACTGCTATTACAAAGACAGCATTTCTGTATGACACATCCTAGACTTTCCCCTGTAAGGTGCTTTCATTCTTCCATTGTAGATGCTACTCACCTGGACTTTTCTGAGATCCTTTTTACTACAGCATATCCAAGTCCTCAAATAGTTTATAGTTCGCGTGACTAAGGTTTCAAATTCTGTATTTATACACTTAGCCATCTGAAAAGCATATTTAATTTTATAACCAAAGATTTCTACTGAAATGATCATCATTCTTATGCACTCATATAGCACCAGGTAACAGAAAGATATATTTACATAAATAAAATTTTGCATCACTCATTTTTGAGAGCTTAAGGTGTTTCTCCCTCAGTATTAAAGCTGGCTGGGTTGTGCAGCTGTAACTTCTATATCTGATATTCTTAAAAAGAAAAAAAGAAAAATCCTGTTTCTGCAGAACTGCATGAATTTCTTTTTTGACTAATGGACTTGCATCACAAGTTTTGTGGTTGTACTGGCCTACATTTAAGTGGCTACAGAGCTCAGTTTTGCCCCCTCTTTTTTTTTTTTCTTTTTTACTTTTGCACTTAGCAGACTTCTATCTCTCCATGCATATTACAATTTGTATAGGAAAGGGCCTCTTTACTTGATTTCTATTCTATTTCCATCATCACAACAATTTATCCATTGGAGTGTTCGAGTAGAACGCATACATATTCTTAAACACTGTAAGTGTTTTTACACTTCATCTGAAGTTAAGTTAGGCCTCACAACCACTTTGTAAACTCAGAGAAGCAGCTATGGACTAAAAAATTCTTGTGGACTGGCTGCACAGCTGAAATTTTTTTTTTTTTAATTTAACTTTTTCCATATGGTAGTTGAGAATCTTCAAGCAGTGCTGTTCTGAACCTGCCAAATGTCTTAAAAGACAGACTACATATGGATTTCTTTCTTTCTTACTAGGAGATATTCTGTCTACAGGAGTTAAGTACAGAAACAGGACAATGTCCCTGATGAAATGTGCTTTTTCATATGAAAATGGAAGAGTTCTATTTAACATAAATATCTGGTCTTCAGTACCTATTCATGCCACCTGAGAGCAAAGGAGTGGAACACTGAATGATTAACAAATATACTACAGAACTACTTCAACACATTCATTTTTCAAGAGTTAACATTTTACCTTTTTATGCAAGTAACATGCTTTATAATAGGAATAATGTCATAGGAAATTTATCATTTACTCATCGATTTATCACTATTTCAAGTACATTAAAAAACAGGTACTGTACTTAAGTTTTTAAATAAAACAATACTAGAATCCATTATCTCTGGAATGTATCACATTCATTATATTCACGAGTACTCACTTCTCCACCCAGAGTACAGAAACTATTTTTACATCCATCTTCTGTGCTTTTCTCCATGTAGACAAACGTCCATCTTTGAAGACTACGTGGGTCACATGCTTGTTCAAAGTTTTTGAAACCTGCAGAAGTACACAGAGAGCTCATCTTTAAGTTTGATAATCAGAAAATGCTAATGAAACTAGCTAGTGCAGTCCATTTTTAATGTATAAACCATTAGCATAAAAAGTCATTCTAAAGATTGTCAAGGACTCTTTTGATCTTTCCCATCTTTTCAAGAAGCCTCAAGCAATCAAAACTCAAGTCTCATTAGTCAAGCCAATGCAATGCATGCTAGAGGGCTAGAGTAGCCTTTTGTTTTCAAACTTCTTTTCTCTAGGTTACCATTTTTATCTCCCTACTCCAGCTGTATCACTAATCTTACAACGTTTTTATTTATGTAGCCCAACATCATTTCTTCAGCAACAGCCAGTACAGAAAGTAGTTGCCACTATCTAAAGAAACGTCAAATTACATCTTCTATTTAGCAAAGAAATCACAGTCTTAAAAAGTACAGCTAACCTTATCCTTTAAACTAATTCTCATCAATAAAGATCACTTTTAGTTTTGAGGGAAGGCTGAAGCTACTACAAACAAAAAATTTATGTGGGAACACTTTAAAGAGTGAGAAATACAGAAAACTTAAGTGAGTACAGCTAATATCATATCTGACATTTTCATTGTGTCATACAACTGATCAAATCTTCAGTTATCAGCCTCTGTTGACAACTAAGCGATAACCATTTTAGTTCTAGATACTCCATTCTTCACAGTCAAAGTTTCTTTTTGTGGAGACTAAACATCCTATGCATAAAACTGATCGGTTGTTGTGGCTGTTGACATGATGAGATAGTACAGTTCATATTTTGAAGCAGCATCTTCTCAGCACAGCCAAATGGAAATAGCTGTGTAGCTGTCTGTTGTGGTCTCAATTGCATCACTATACTTGGCTCCCAACATGTTGGATCTGTATTTGGCTTTAAGAACACTATTCAGCTTTTCTAAAAATTCCTGGTGGCAAGCTGATTTATTGCTTTTTGGAAGACAAAACACATGATTTTTAAGTATCTAGGTATACAGGATCAATGAATCTCTTTTGGAGTAAGTTATGACTCCAGATACAAATGCTTACTCACTTATACTAGTATCCAGCTCACAGCCCATGTCCTAATGAGACAGATGCTTGATATAGCTTTGCCTCCAAATTATGGAGGAGCACCACCTTACACCTCCCTCTCATCTCTCCTGCCTCCTCCCTTACCCTGGACATCCTCTACTGCTCACCTGACCTTAGCTTGAGACGTCAAAAAAAGCAAAAAACTAATTAAGAGTTTTCTTCCCTTACAGACTGAGCCAAGTCAGTTTACTATCATGTGCTCAGCCCAATAACAGGGAAGGAAGTGTCTGGAGTACTGACGGAGCGGGACCACCCCTCTTCAGTCATAGGGATCTGCTAAATAGGCTCATCTGTATCATCTGCCTATACCTTTCACCATATTCAGCTACCTTTTGATCAACTTGAGGAATTTTGAAGCCTTATGCTTTGTCGTATTTTCTGTGAGAAAAATCTAACATCATCAGAATTCCATAGATCTGACAGTACAGCACAAAAGAACAATATTTTTTACTCAAGTTATTTATTGAGAATTGTATTTGGTTTTGTAATAAAAACAGTTATTCTACTGTTTTGTTGCACTGTCTTGGCTAAATTCATACAGAAAGAGAGGCTTTGGGGACATAAGCAAAACTTCCTACATGACAGTAGGATATGCCTACACATGCCCACTTAAAAAGCACAGGGATTTCACGCCAGTATTATTTAAAGCATGATGTGGGCTGTAAAAATCTCCATTAATGGGTGACAATGTGCAAGAAGGGAAGATGCCAGTTTGATGGTGGTCTCCGATTGAAATCGTACAGCTGGCAATTAAACGTATTTTGCACCTACAAGTCAACCATACTTGATATGGGGAAAAAAAGAAAAAAAAAAAAATCACTGAGACATATACAAAGACTCTTAGATGTATTTTTACTAGCACTTTCTGGACTTGAATGACACCTGTAGGAAAGTGAATGGAAGAATCAAATGTCATGGTACTTGGGTTAGAAAACGTTGTACTAACAACAGTGCAGCTACCTAGAAGTTAAAGAAAACAAAACAACATAACGTACATACTTGTACGGCAGGTTTTTAACACTTAAGATTTGGTTTACCCACAGCATGTGGCAAGCCCAATACTTCACAACAAATGCATGCTATTATATTAATATGCAAAGAGGTTTATAGATATAGGGAGGCTTTAAATGCATTTCCCTATTCTTAGGTCTGTGATTATCTTCCTTCCTGCACTTTAAAAACTCATACTACAAAGAAATATACATGACAAGCAGACCAAGCAAGCTAGTTTGTAATTAAGAGCTTTCTTATTCTATTTATTTCAAAATAGTTTCCTTACTTTTGCTCCCATATCAAGAAGTTGCTGTTCAAAGGTTTTTGAGTAATTTTCTGTTCTGTTAGATGACCAAACTTCTACAAATGCAGAAATACCTGGATCGGAAGAGAGAAAATAACAGCTAATGAAGAATATACTATGGTAAAACTGGTTAAGCTGCCTTTCCAGCAAAATTTTGCTTTTACACATATTGCATTCAGTAGCAAACACAGCTTTTAATAAACTGAGTATCAGATGTTAGCAGTAGAATGTTCTTTTTAGAGCAATTCTGTCCCTTAAATTAGTTGTAATGGAACAAACTTAGTAGTTTGACACTAGTTGCACAACTTTTCACTTGGTCTTCTTAAAACACACTACCAGCTTAACAAGCAATGCAGTATCTTTACATGACTGCTTACCCTTATCATTACTTAATCACTGCTAATCTTCAGGTTAATCAAAAATTTTAAGACAGATTGATGTAACACAAGTTACAGAACATAATAAAATAAACATAACCGAATTATGCCTTCCCCAAACCCCCAGAAAACTACAGGAATATTACTTAACAATTTCCAATTGTCTTCAAATTCCACCTTATTTATACTGAATCACCCCAAATTAAGTACACAGGGCCTAATACAATTTCATGTCAGCTGCTTTACGTAACTTCAGGTATATCGCATTTAAGTAGCTTCCTTTATCAACCAGATCAATAATCTTTTCAAGGAATTAAATCAGCCTTGGTTGAGAAGGTCTTCAAACAAATGAACCCAGATGTATTGACATGGAGGGATAAACAAATGAAACTCCTAACAATCCCTTCATTAATTTTACTTGGGACCAGCATTAAAGTGACATACAGCTCCATTGGCCATGTTAATTTCCCATTCTGAATGAAGAATTAAGAAAGTTACAGAACACCAGAGGAATGCCAGTTCACCAAAACCAACTTCACAGAGACTGCGGGCCAGACAACTCTCAAAACTCATGAATAGAATTGAAAGTGTCAATTTAAAAGGATCATCCTTGGCAAACATTGCTTAATTTTGTTCGTTACTACATATGTCCTTCTGATTCATTATTACGTAGTGTCATCCATCTTCCTTCTAAATGAAAACCAGAATCATGCTCCAACAATTGAAGTACTTATATAATGATTAACATTTTTTTATAAATGCTAGAAATACTTTTAACTTACAAGAGAAATATGAAACACAAACCACCTCCTTAGCCAAACTACAGGGAAAAATCTTATTATCAGTACTAGGCCTTCAGATGCACATAAGAACTTAAGACAAGTCTACTCCAATGCGCTTTTTATTGTGTTCATTCTACTACTGGACCAGGGCAGCTGTTGCCAGAGTTCCTTTTTTCCTTGATTGCTCTATTGTGAAAAATACTGCACTTGCATTTGAAAAAACACTACCTTCCTCTTAACATCAAATATTTTAGAACCATCATAGTTATAACTCTCCTAGAAAAACAGGTTGGAGCATTTCAATGAAGGTCAAACTAGGAACTCAGAGGAACATTACTTCAAAGCTGCATACACTTGTGATAGGATCAAAGGTATAATTTACAATAATTAGCCAATTTTAGCTAATCAAATATACTCCAACAAAAGACAGGCACTTTGTAGTTTTTGTACAGTGGATGTAAAGGAAAACAAGGAAGGGTTTGGAGCTTTCCTGAACTAGAAGAGCTCTGCATAGAGCTCAGTTCTTGCAAAGGGCAACTTCTGCTAGAAGGAATCAGAGCAGGCGACAACAGCGGGGGAAAAACAGATATCAGAGGGGCAACCTAGCGAGGCTGAAATTTAGAAAGACGCAGAAGAAACCACACAGCACCAAGCCACGACTGACCAGGGCAGGAAGAGCCAGGCGGGCACCCACGCGTGGCAGCAGAGGCGGGGGGGGGGCGGCAGCACCGGCCAGCGCCGTACCGGGAGCCCCCCAAGGGGCACTCGCTCCCTGCCCGACCTGAGGGAGCCTTCCAGCCCTGCCCGAGCCAGCGGCCACCCGCCCCGACCGGGCCTGCCGCCGGGCACAGCCCACGTCCCACCGGGGCAGGCCGGGGACCGCTAGGCCCCGCCGCGGGTTTCGGCCGGATTCGCCCGAAATCAGTCAGAGCGGCTCCGCGGCGAAGGATTGCCTCCCACCCGCGGGGACGGCCACGCCACTAGATCGAGCTGAAGGCCGACCCGAGACAAGACTCGGCGCTGGGCCGCCCGCAGGGAGAGAACCGGGCGGGGAAGGAGCCGAGCCGGCCCCTCACCCGCCAGGCCCGGCCGCTCTCTGACAGCAACCACCGGAAAAAAGGGCCGCAAAGGCGACGGGGGTACAAGGGACAGCGCTGGAAAACCGGCCCGCCCCAGCCCGGCGGCTCCCCTCAGCCGGCCCTGGCCCCGCACGGCGCACGAGCCGGTACCTTTCAGGACGGGCTCCATGAGCGGCGCAGCACCGAGGGGCTCCGGTACCCGCCACCGTTCAAACGCCCTTCCACGCACCGCCGCCGGGCCTGCGCGCTGTACGCTGCACCGGGCCCCCCCCCACCCCCGCCGCGCCTGCGCGTTGCGCCGGGCCGCCCGTTAACGGCTGCGCTGGGCCCGCGCGCGGGCGGCGGTGTGGCGGGAGCGGTTCTGTCGGGGCTTGAGCGGCCCTGGCGGGTGAGGGGGGAGCCTGCGGGCGGTGTGAGGGACGGCACTCGAGCGGCGCCGGTGTCGCGTTCTGGAGAAGTTAGGGATGCGGAGTAGTTCTGACGTCCTGGAAGTCCTTGGCGGGGAATAGGCGTGCTCTGTCCGGTCAGCTCCAGCCGAGCGGTAGCGCTGGGGGAGTCACCGGACGGCCGAACGCTGCTGAAAACAGTGTTTTGAAAAGGCGAACGATGAGTGAATTTTCTGTGTCTAGGTCCACCGTGAGGAGTCCTCAGGAGGCTTCTCTGAAAAATTTTAGTTTGCAGGAAGGGCATCGGAGAGCCGGTGTCCTTCCAGCTCTCTGGTGGCTCAGCTGCAGTGTCTGAAGTGAAAAAGGTAACAGAGAAAGCCAACAAAATGGGGATTAGCAAACGGGCACGGCCAGGCGGTGTTTACTGAAGCATCGAAAATTACTTGAGGGCAACTGTACTATTAGCTACAGTAAGCTCACCGTTACGTGAAATGGCCTTGGTGCTAGAGTAGTAAATGTGGTACTAGAGGGAAATAAGAGAGAGAAAACCTGATGTCTTCCCCAGGAAAACCTGATAAAATTTATAACAAAATAATGGAATTAGTGAGTATAGGGTTTATAACGAGAAAGAAGGAGCACATCTTTTTTAAAGGAAAATGATGCTGCACAACTTTATTAGGCAGCTCATATAGCTTTATTATGCAACTCACACAGCTCAAAAGCACAGGCATTGCTATATAGTTGTATAAATCAGTGCTGTTCTGAGATCTTCAATGTGCAGTCCTCGTTTCTTCATCTGAAAAATAATACAGCAGAAATAGAAAAACAGTAGAGATGCAAAACAAGGATATTGCATGATTTCCATATGAGAAGTAGCTATTTAGATGAAGACTCATCAGCCTGGAAAAGGAATGGCAGAAGGCAGATGTGCTGGAGGTCCCTAAAATCATGAGCGTGTGGAGAAGGTGAACGCGGAGCAGTGTGTTCCCAACAAGAACTAGCAGGCACCAAATGAAACTAGCAGATGGGGTATTCTCAGAAGAGATGTTTCCACATTGCATTTCATCAGGCTGTGGAAGTGTGTCCAGAGTGCTGGCAAACGATGTGGTTTCTAGAAGCAAATTAAGCAAATTCTTGAAATCCATCTTAGGACTATCAAAAACATACAAAACCACCTTCACCTCAGTAAAGCCCTGAATTGCAGACTGCTGCACTCTGACAAGGTATAGTGAACAATTTGGGTTTTTCTTTTCTTTCATTCTTTCTTCAGTCATCTCCCACTGGAGAGACAGCGCTGACCTAAAAAGGCTTTGGTGTGGTCCATTACACTCATTCTTACTTTAATGGACAGGCTCAAAACTTAAATCTTGACCTTTAGGAGTCTACCAAGCAGGTTGCTATACCAATGCTATTTAAGATATCTTGATCTAGTATGTAATATTTTAGCATTGATACAGTTTGTTTAATTTCCAGGGCATTAATATGACCCCAGATCTATGGCATGTGTTGAGCACAAGCTCTTAGGTCTTCTGAACCTGTGACAGACTTCCTTTCACTTATGTATTCACTATGTGAATAAAGTGACCAGTCAATCTACGTATATATGTCTGTATGTATTTAGTTATCCTTTGTACTTCTGTCAGTATGTTACACAGCTCTTTGCCAGGCAATAATGAAATATTTTTACAAAGGTTCTCAACTGTAGCTCAAGGAAAAGGGAGTCTTGTCTTAATGCAGTGTCTATGAACATTGGTCTGAAGGCAATTCCAGAAGTGGAGGTAGGGGAGATTTAAATGTACGCTGTCAGAGAGATTCAGTTCTCAACACTGTTGGAGATAACCTTCTGCTCAGTGAGAGCTTTGTTGTGTATGGGGATATAGAAATTATAACATTGAAGAGGCAGCATTTAATCTCTGAAACTCTGGCCCCACTGAAATTAATGGGAGTCTTGTCACTGATTTAGTGCTTCCTTAGGTTCAGAACCATTTCTAAATTAGTGATTATGGGTAGAATAAGTAGCTGTGAGCTTTCAATGGAGTTTGGAAACACACGTCATGAAACTGGGGTGTTCAGGAAATTGTCAAGCAGATCAAATGCTGTTAAGCATGTGTAAATAACATTAGTTCAAAACTGGGCACACCCACACAGTCTCTTCGGACTGGTATGGGATAGGAACCTGTCTAATGTGCTAACACATCAGCTAAGATAGTACCACCTGTGAGAGACTGAAAGAGTTAATGTCTCAAACATTGTGGTGGGGCAAGTTCTGCATAACAACGAACCTGCATAGCAGTGAACCTCAGGTGAAGATGCTGTTCAGCAACAGGACGTGGAGGCCGGGCCAGGTGGTGCCCGAGGACACGCAGTTCCCTGTTCTGATGTGCTGAGCAGGGCAGCTCACCACGTATGGCCAAAGATCAAACAGCAGTCATGCCTGCAGGGAGGGAGAAGTTACTCCCCAGACAACCCCCAAGCCCACAAACCCATTTCCCAAAGGTTCTGCAAACACAAATCATGCATGACACCTAATTAGCCTAATGAGTTTGAGTGCCCACCAGAAGGAGGGGCAAGGATGATAAAAGGACACAAATTGAAACGCTACATGTATGTGCCCTTCAGAACTGGACCTCTAGGCTGGTGGGACTGACGCTGGACCCAGGGCTGGTGAAATCTTTCTCTTTTCCTCTTTCTTTCTCTTTCTCTTTTTTTCCATAAGCGCTACACTTCATCCTTTTAGACATAAAACTGTTGACCACGTCTGGGACTAGGAGTGGATCTAGCTGCCCCAAGGCTCCTTTCTGAGAAGGAGTCTAGAAAGCAAGGGGGTCCACTCTGAACCTCGCGACTCAACAGGAGGGCTCTCCTTATCTTCTTCCATGAATTGATATATATGCAGTTATGGTTTACTGAGGTAGTTTCATGCCAATTCCTGTTGTGAGAAACCCTGCCACCTACTGTTATGCTTTCCAAGTTCAGGCTGCTTCTGCCATAAATAAAATGTTTAATTGATTGTTTGGTGTCGCTTCACCTTAATTTAGCCTGAGGGAATTCTGAACTCACCACGACCCCTCCCTGGTCTGTCCAGCACAGGTTGTGACACCACCATAAGAAAATAGTGGTACCATCTTCACCATGTCCATGAAAACTACAGGTTTTGTGACTAGTTTTCCAGCCGTGTCAGTGGGATCATTGAACTCAATCCACATGACCAGAGCTGACACAAAAAACAGGATCCTACAGCCAGCGGTTCTAATAAAAGTAAAATCTGGAGAGAGGGAAATTTCAGCATAATTAAAATCCATCAATCTGTACATATGTGTCCAGGCATAGTACTTAATCTAGGATACAAGACTGAAGACCTTCAGTAAAAAAAATGCAGGCTGTATTTGAGCCTTTAAGTGAAAAGTAGTACCAGGATTTTTAGACTCTACAGAGAAATATGCTGAAATGTACAATTATACCTGTATGGTCTGATTCTACATTGGTAGAGACCTTGAAGAGTAGTAGCTGCAAGATGGTACAGCTTGTTATCAGGGCAGACTAGGACTACTCATGAGAACACTGGACTTGGGATACCCACCTTTTTATTACAGAGACAAATACATACAATTTATACATACATTTAATTTACAGTTTTGTCTTAAACTGGTCAAGTTTTGACCTCACAGGTACTTAAGCTTTACAAAAACTTCATTCTTAATGGTGACAAAACTTGAAAATTCCACTGGTAGTTAAATAGCTGTCTGTTCTTGTGCCAGTATTGTCTTTCTGTCAGTTTCTCCTTAGCATTTATTGTCCTGTAGTACTTACAGAAAGCAGCAATATATTTTTACAGCTGCTACTTTACCAGTTTGAATACATCAGGCTGGTTTAGCTTTTGTGACATAATGAACTCCTGAAAATTACAACAAATGGGGCGGAAATAAACTTAATGTAAGTGCCCTCTTAATAGGCTTGTTGTTTGGGTTGATGATGCGCAATTTCATGGTGTCTATAAAGTTAGGAATGTAGCATAAACTGTTAGATTGACATGGTTTCTGTACAGTCAGTACTTACTAGGATAGGTTATAGAATGCTGCACTGGGAAGAAAGAGTTTTACAGGTTACATTATATTGAAAAAGGAAGTACTGGTGAAAGTTACATTTCAGTTGAGCTCCTAATCAAAAAGAAGTAGTAGTCCCAAAGAAGTAAAACTCCTGTGAACACCTAAATGTTTCCCAGGCATCCAAACAATCTTGAAGGTCTAAAATAAAAACCTACAATGCAGTGTTTTTTCAAAATTAAGTAAAATATAAAAAGGAGCTATATTCTCAAGTATTTCTTTGGCAATTCAAAAGATTCCCTCTCAGCTAGTCCTTAATTGATTGATACGAATTGGAAGGGATCATTGGGATGGTATTTTGTAAGGCTGTGCCACAGAGACAAGGTGAATTTCTCAGAAATTTCCAAGTTCAGATGGTGGGCTATGAATTACTTCCTAAGACTGGACATTAAGCATGTGGAAGATACCTAGAACAATTAAGGAGGTTTGCTATTATTAAGTATAATCTAATTCTGTGTATTGATTGGAGGTGTTTGTTTCGTTGGTTGGTTGGCTTTATGGGCTTGTTTCCAATTTGGACAAACAACAGTTTTAACCTTTAGTATTTTTTTTTCATTCTTAAATTTCCAAGTGTGAGTCATGAGTCTCAGATAAACTTAAGAAGTTGGGGTGCATTACTTCCCCTAAAGTAGTAAATCCCAGTCAGCCAGTCTGTATATTTAACACCTGAATGCTTGTATACCAAAACATGTTTGGAGTTAATCTTCTCTACAATGCTACTTGACCATTACAGATGCAGAGATGGGGAAAAAGTGCTTGGAGGAGGTGCAAACTTGGATGTTACCTTCATGGAGGAAGCCCCAGAAAGCACCTCTGATTGTCCACATCAACTATCATAGTCTCCTCTGACAAAGTAGACTCATTTTCTCAGTAACCCTAACAGTTCTTGTCTATGCCTGTTTCAGTTTGCGTGGCACTTTCTTAAGTAGCATACAAAATTGTATATTGTTTTAGCTGCCATGTACTGTGATGTTAATACTGGACTTCTAGACATATTTTACATAATCCACCCTAGGATCATATGTGCCTTTTCTCAGGGCCACATAATCATTCTGCAATAGACTGGTATTTCCAGCTGATGAGATCTGACATTTGTAGCTGCTTGTTTATTAGCTTCTAATTTCATTGCATTCCAGTATGTGAGCTCATCCAATTGCTTCTGTATTCCTTTCTGCCTGTGTTTTAATAAAGCCTCTGTTCAGGCCATCTGCAAATCTCATTAGCACACACTTTCTTTATTTCCAAGCTCATAATTAAAATAGTAATCAAGATGGGATCTTAACTGGATCTAAGACTTAACTGGAGCTACAACCGGGTCTTAACTGCTCCTTCAGGATCTCCATTAGAATCTTCTTTAGTTCTCTCTCTGCTGTGACCCATCTTATCCCTTTCTACCTTCCCCATTTAGGACTTGAACAAACCTCCTTCATATGCAGTAATAACTTAACATACATCAAATGGTTTATTAAAGCAACATATGTTTGATCTTTATTACCTTTGTCTAGAAAAAAATTTTCTTATGAAAAAGAGGTATATGCTAGCATGATCTCAGAAATCCTAATTTATGCAATTGACAATTCTTGTCCCTTCCCTATGCCACACGTTGCCCCTAAATGCCTTTTCCTTTCTCCTGTCCTAGTTGGTATAGAAGTCAGCAAAATCGTTCCTGACCACTTAGCACCACGAAGACATCTTTGAGCCCAGGAATGGCCGCCTCCGGCTGGATAGAACTGAATTTTGATGACAGTGGAATTACAGGCCAGGAAACCAGCTGAAAGTGGTGCTTATAAAGCTCAAAATTGAGGCCATACTAGTGAAAGGCAACTCTGATGCTGCCATTTTTCGTACCACATAGTAATCTGGCACACATGCTGGCAGTAGTTTGTGTTGAACTGTTGTAAATAAGATAGAGGAGTCATGCCTCAGTAGTTTCAGAAGCATTGTAGTCTCATTGCTTCTCCACAAGCAGAATGTCTCCTGAGATTGCCAATAGTGGCTTGTTTGTTTTCCTGTTCTCCTCCTTTGACTGATGCTTAAAAATGCACATTTTAGCTTTCCACTTCTGTTCCACAGAACAATGAAAGCTTTTCTGTTTTACAGAGTAATTCAATCTAAACAGGCAAGGAGAAATTCTTATCACTTATTTTCCCTGTTTATTTTAGTATATATTATATAGAGTTTTAGTATATATTAGTAAAACAAGCAAAGGAAAAAAATAGAGGGTTTTTTAATAGCCATTGTGAGCAATATTGGGAAAAAAAAAGTTCCATAAGCTTGTCAGATGGATATGTATTTATCATTGTCAAAAACCTTTACTGATAGTCTCGCTTCTTATTTGTGTTTGATGGAATGTGGAAAAAATTATGAGAGACATTTATTTCTTGTCACAAAGAAAGTGTAATATTATGGATCATGTAGTCTTACCAAATTGTTAAATGTTCTCATCAATGAGATGACTTTGTTCATTTTCCAATACTGATGTTCATGATCAAGGAAATGACATGAAGTATGAGACCTTCTTCAGGAAAGGAAAAAGCAGTTAATTTTTTTTATTTCAGCTGAGGCAGTGACACCAATTTTATTTTCTCTTTCTACCCTGTAATTTAAGAAATCATGCCTTTCATATCCACAGCTAATCTGCTGACACAGCACTAGCTTTTTTTGAGTTTGTGAAACACTGATAATACAATAGAGACCTACCCTTGTTAAGTTTTAGCTCACCCAGTAAGACAATGTCTTTGACATACTATGACCCCAGAGGCCTATCACGGAAGAAAAACACAGCACCATGCTGAAAAATAACAGCCCATCATGTAATTGAGAGCATGACTCAACAACATGCTAATAAGCAGGTGTCTGTGTTGTTTGTGCTGGTGTGGAAGGCTTATGCGTCTGCCCTCTGAACAGTTTTCACTGCCTGCAGTTCAGGCTATGACTGCAGCTGTGAAGGGGAGGAAAGCCAGTTTATCTGACCTCTGTACTAATATTTTGTGCTGAAGGTGTGTGATTTTTCCCAAGCAATGCAGAACTGGACTACTGAGCACAGGCTGCTTGCTTTTCATACAACTCTGTGGAGATGCAGAACTGGACTATGGAAGACAGCATTAAGGACAAGTATCCAAAATGCTTCATGATCCTATTTTCACTTGGCAAAGCAACCCAAAAGGTACTGTTTAAAAACACTGTCCCGTTGTGTGTGTTCAGGCAGGTCTTGGTGATCCATGTGAGAGCAGTTTAAGAGGTTTCCATCTTCTGCTGTGAGCTCCACAGTTTATGTGAGTCTCAGGAAAAGTGATGGTAGGGTAAAGTTGGAGTTCAGGCTGTGAACTGAGGCAGGAAAGGCACTGATTCACATTTGCTGCAGCTGACTCAGCTCCTGAAGCAGTGCCCATAGCAAAGAGAACAATGGTAAGTGTGAACTTCTTCTATCATCTCCTTGACATGAATGACCAAAACTCATTTGAAGGCATCTAAAGTGCTTTACTTGCCAACTGGAGCTTCTGACACGTATTAAGGATGAAGTGGTACACACAGGAAAAGAGCGCTCTGTTACTATCTCTTCAGGAATAGACAGCAAAACAAGGAACACTACTACACTTGTAACAATAGTTTGCCCACATCCTGTCTGCAGATCTTGTCTCCTAAGTTACATAGGGTATAGTAGAGTTCAGGTTCAGAGAAGCGTGACTGGCATAATCAAAGGTATGTGGTAGATTCTGTATGATTAAGTGGGCGTCAAAATGGACTTGGAAACAGTCAGCTGAGGGGAGGATATAAAAAGGGGTGTATAGAATGATAAGTGGCCTGGAGAGGGAAACTGAGGAGAGGCTGTTTACTCTCTCTTCCCAATAAAGAAGTAGGGGCATCAAAAGAAATCAGCAGAAGGCAGATTCATTACAAAACGAAAAAAAGTTTTTTTTCCTCACAAGAGGAACTTAAACTGTTGAACTCCTGGCAGCCAGGTGTTGTGGATGACAGAAGTGGTCACAGAACTCAGATGGAGGCTGGAAGGAAAATATACTGTGAGCCACTAAATATATCACAACTATGCCTAGTTCAGGAAATCCTGAAGCCATAAATAGGCTGAGACTCTTATCTGAGACAGGTTACTGGGTTAGGTAAACTCTGACGCAGAATACATATTCTTATGTTTCTGAAGTTCCAATTTGTGAGAGCCTTGATGCTGTAAGAAGGGAATCCATTAAGTTTGTGAATGACTCCAACTGGAAGGTGTGATCAGTATTCCTGAGTGTAAGACTGTTATTCAGAGGGACCTGAATGGGCCAATGGGAACCTCATTAAATTCAACAAGGATATATCCAAAGTCCTACACCTGGGCAGGAAGGACCTCTGGCAGTAATATAGTCCGGTTTGGGTTCTTACTGTACAAGAAAGACATGGGTAAACTGGAGCAAGTTCAGTGAAGGGCCATCAGGATGGCTGAAACATGAGTCCTTTGAGGAGAGACTGAGGGAGCTGGGCAGCCAAGAAATGAAGCAGGTTGCCCAGAGGGGTTGTGGAATATCAGTTCTCAGAGGTTTTCAAGAGCTGAGTGCACAAAGACCCAAGCAAACATTGTCTCAGTTCAGTGTTGCACCTGACTAGACAGACTCCCAAGATCCCTTCCAACTGGATTTATCCTTTAATTCTATGAATTTTCAGCTAGATCACCTCCCCGAACTAGGTCACCGCATGACTTCTTGAGCAACAGTGCCTGTGTGAACCAGGGGACAGGGCCATGTGATTGAGGGAGGGGCTGAAGCACATCTGACTTGGACCAGTGTAAGCTGCTGTGGAACTGCACCCTCACAGCAATCCATGACATCTTTCACCTCGTGCTGTAGATCAGGCCAGTGTTCTAAAGGTGGAACAAAACCACCTGCAATCTGATCTTTTAGAGAAGAACAGGTCTGCTGACTCCCTGGGGCCCGAGTTAAAGATGTGATGAGAAAACTTCCTACCCTGGTGTGGCCCTCAGATTATTATCCATTATTGATTTTTCATGTAGGCAGTGATGAAGTTGCAGTAAGAAGTCCAAGGGCAATCAGGAAAGGTTAAGGGGTCAGGAGCACAAGTAGTGTTCTCCTTTGCCCTTCCAGTCGCAGGGAGTGATGAGGGAAGAAACAGGAAAACTCAGCATATCAATACCTGGCTCTGAGACTGGTGTCACCAGCAGAATTTGGGGTTTTTTGATCATGGGTTGGTCTACATGACACCAGGCCTGCTGGCAACAGATGGGGTATGCCTGTCTCAAAGAGGGAAAAGGATCTTTGTACAGGAGTTAGCAGGGCTCATTGAAAGAGCTTCAAACTAGTTTTGAAGGGGGAAAAGGATAAAACCAGGCTCACTAGAAAGAACTGTGTGGGCAGCACGCCTGTGCTTGAGGGACAGTGTGCTAGTGAGGTCCATGATGTACTCAGTACACTGGAGTGCATTTGAAATGTCTTTATACTAATGTGTGCAGCATGAGGAGTAAGCAAGAGGAGCTAGAAGCTTTGGCCCAGTCCCAGAGGTATGACATCATTGGCATAAGGAAAACCTGGTGGGATGAGTCTTGTGACTGGAGTGCCGTGATGGATGGTTATAACCTCTTCAAGAGGGATAGGCAGGGCAGGCGAGGTGCGGGGGTGATGCTGTATGTAAGGGAGGGGTTGGATTGTGTGGCGCTTACAGTTGGCTACGACACAGTTGAGAGCCTTCAGGTAAGGATGAAGGGGAAAGCAAATAAAGTGGATGTTGTTGTGGGAGTCTACCATTGACCACTCAGCCAGGGTGATGACACCAATGAATTATTCTACAAGGAATTAAGGGCTATGTCTAGATCAACTACCATTGTCCTTATGGGTGATTTTAACTTCCCAGACATCCACTGGCAATATCATACAGCAGACACAAACAGATCCAGAAAATTTCTGAAGCATGTTGAAGGTAACTTCTTGGTGCAGGTACTAAGGGAGCTGATTAGGAAAGGTACCCTCCTAGATTTGTTGTTTGTAAACAGAGAAGGACTTGTGGGTGAAGTGGTAATTAGTGGCTGTCTTGGTAACAGTGACCACAAAGTAGTTGAGTTTCAAATTGTTGGCAATAGGAGAAAAACTGCCAGCAAAACTTCAACCCTGGATATGGGGAGAACAGACTTTGGATGTCACAGATGTCATTGTGGGACCTCTGTCTATTATTTTTCAATGGTCTTGGGACCCTGCAGAGGTCCCAGTCAACTGGAAGCTGGCAAATGTTGTTCCAGTTTTCAAGAAGGGAAAGAAGGAAGACCCTGGTAGTTACAGGCCTGTCAGTCTCACTTCAGTGCTTGGTAAAATTATGGAGAAGGTTATTCTGGGAGTTACTGAAAAGCACTTGAGAGACAACGCAGTCATTGGTCATAGCCAGCATGGATTCATGAGGGGGAAGTCCTGCTTAACCAACTTAATTTCCTTTTATGACAAGGTCACCCATCTGGTTGACCAAGGGAAGCCAGTAGATGTGGGGTTTTTGGATTTTAGCAAAGCTTTTGATACTGTCTCTCACAGTATCTATCAATGATCTGGATGCAGGAATCGAACTTACATTAATTAAGTTTGTCAATGATACTAAACTAGGAGGAGCTGTGGACTCCCTCGAGGGTAGAGAGGCCTTACAGAGAGATTTGGATAGACTAGAGAGCTGGGCAATCACCAAACGTATGAAATTTAACAAGAGCAAGAGCTGGATTCTGTACCTGGGATGGGGTAATCCTGGTTATATGTACAAATTGGGGGACGAGAGGCTGAAGAGCAGCCCCGCAGAAAGAGATCTGGGGGTTTGGGTTGACAGCAAGTTGAATATGAGTCAACAGTGTGCCCTGGCAGCCAAAAGGGCCAGCTGTGTCCTGGGGTGCATCCAGCACAGCATAGCCAGCCAGTCGAGGGAGGTGATTGTCCCACTCGACACTGCACTGGTGCGGCCCCACCTCAAGCACTGTGTGCAGTTTTGGGTGCCTCAATACAAGAAGGCTATCAAACTATTATAGTGTGTCCAGAGGAGGGCAACCAAAGTGGTGAAAGGCCTCAAGGGCAAGACTTATGAGGAGCGTCTGAGGTCACTTGGCGTGTTCAGTTTGGAGAAGAGAAGGCTGAGGGGTGACCTCATCACAGTCTACACATTCCTCAAGGGGGGCAGTGGGGGGGAAGGTGCTGATCTCCTCTCTCTGGTGACCAGTGATAGGACACGAGGAAATGGAATGAAGCTGCATCAGGGGAAGTTCAGTCTGGACATTAGGAAAAAGTTCTTCACTGAGAGGGTGGTCAGTCCCTGGAACAGGCTCCCTAGAGAAATGGTCACAGCACCAAGCCTGTCAGAGTTCAAGGAGCATCTGGCTGACACTCTTAGTCACAGGGTTTAGTTTTAGGTAGTCCTGCGAGGAGCAGGGAGTGGGACTCAATGATCCTTACGGGTCCCTTCCAACTTGAGATATTCTGTGATTCTATGATTCTATGAACAGATCACCATTGGCAATGATGTCTTCCAGGATGTTATGGAGCACTTAGTTTCTAGTGCAGCATTTACAAAAATTATTGATAGAGTCAACTGGAATTCTCATTATCTATAGCCTTTTAGTGCTGTACATTCTAATAAAATAATTGATCTGGAAAGGTTTTTTTTCTTTCATTCTGCTTGTCCATTTCACCCCTCCCTCTCAAAGATGTTTAAACAGTATCTAGAATAAGAGCTGCAAAAAGTTATTTGTGTGCCTCTAACTCTGCTTAGTTAGTCTGTTATCACAGTAATTGGATGGAAGAAGCGCAACAGTACTAAGTATAACTCTCAGTACTGTTACATGTGCAAGCAGAAAGTAGGCAAGCAACAAAAGAACAAATGACAAATGCTAGATAAACGTCCATTTATGTTCAAGTAGAGCAAACCCATTTTGGTTGTTTCTGTTGCTCATCATATGTTTTTAGTAATCAGGGATCACACTCATCTTTCATGCAATTCTAGTGAAGTCACTAATGAATATGGCCCATCTAATATTAAATGGAATAAAATTCAGAAGTGGATTATAAGGAAGAAGGTAAATGGCCAATGGGAGACTTGGACTACTAAACATTAACCCATTTGCTTTTCAGCTTTTTGAAGTTAGATTCAAATTTCTCTTTCAGCAAGGCAGAGAGAGAATATATTTGGATCATGAGAATACAACAAAACCTACCAGAAGAGTAAGCAACTTTGTCAGGCTGTTCAAAATATAACGAAACAAGATAAAAGGGTGCTCCCCAGTTAAAAGTGATCAGAGTCATTAATTTAATGCTTGCAGAACACTTAACATGAATTATATTTATTATGACAGTGTTTCTACCCTGTGACCTACAGATACGCTTATTAGGGATTTGCAATATGAACAGTATTTGTTACGCAGTAATCCAATGGATGTGAAAATTTGAAGTGACAAATAGATCTGCTGGAAAAGCTGTAGAGATCCGCAGACTGGAAAATACTGAAAGCTACAGACTGGTAACAGAACTGTTACTTGACTTTCATTAGGCATCCCAAAGTTTTAGAGCAAAGATTGTTAGGGACAAAGTCCAAGAATGGGATAATTTTGAGGTGGTTACCTAGCTACTTTAGTTTCTGTATTCTTTCACATAATGCAGTTCTGGTATATTGTGTAACACAGAGCTAGACACATGTGAACTAAAAGATTACCTTGTTCTTGCTGTATCTTGTGTATTAAATTGCCACACATATATTGCATTTCTATATGCCTGTTGGTAAAGTTAAAAAGTTATTCTTTCATGCAGCTCAGCAGTGCTACATAACATTTCCAAAAGTCATTTCTGTTCATCCAGTTGGAATTTTTACATTGTTTTTTGTTGGCTAGAAATTAAGGCCTGAGACTCAGGCTAGCAGTAAAAACACTTTGGGCACTGGTAGTAGGCTCTAGAGCTGTGATTAGACTTTTTATGATAATTTTGGGTACCTAAATTTCAGTGTGGCAACTGTGTAGAACATTTTTGTTGTTAAGGTACAGGCCTATAGAGAAGTCACTATGGAATTAATCTGTTAATTTACAGCACAGCAGCTTGTCCAGTAACTGCCAAAAAGTAACTGCTCTTAACCTAGAAGAAAGTGAATGATTGATTAACCTTTCTCACTGGCTAGCAGGGAAATGTTTACAAGAAGCAAAGTATGTATACATATTGTTACAGTGGAATAACAAATTCATTGCATGTTCATGGCCTATGTTAGCTTCTTTTATCTTGGTAAGTTGCTCTTATTCTTAGAATATATCATCTGCCTTCCTCTGAAGCAAGACATGTCAAGAAGTTTGGATTGAGCATCTAAAACTGCTAATTGGTTCTGAAAAATTAGGCCTAAACCTAACATTCACAAAAATGGTAGAATGCTGGGGCAAAGAAATAGTTCATTGCACTCTCAGGTAGGGCTTGCAGATAGCAGCAAAATTGTGTCAGACAAAAAGGAAGTGAATATGTTATTAGGAAAAAAGTTGCATCGCTATACTTGCTTGAATAAAAAGTAGTATATTAAGTCTCAAATGGGATTGTAAAAGGATTCATGCTCCAGGAATATACTCAGCGATGTGAAATTCATCTGCTTTGCCTTCCAATTGGAACAAGGAGTTCTTACTGGCAATATATTGGGTTATAAAGATGATGTGAATGTTTCTTGAGGCTGAGGAAGAGACAAAGTGTTCTTACAGAAACTTCAGGAGCAGCAAAGCTCAGGAGAAACAATAGGATGAGTGAGGTCTATGTCTTCTTCTCTCCCTGTAAGGGGAGAATTTTGAATCCAGTATGTGTATGTCTTACTAGAAACATGGAGAAAATACTACTGGGATGTTGTATGCTTTCCAACAGTTTAGCGGGTCTACTACAAATTAGGCTCATTGTAATTCTCAGGATGATAAATGTCAGGGGCATTTTGAACTTTTCGACAACACCAAGGATAACATTTTGCTCATCTTGTTTTAAATGCAGAGATCTTAAGTAGTTGGGCACACAATTTTCATGCAGTACATCCATGATAAAATATCTTTGAAGGTGAAACAGGCTTAAGAAATTATCCCTTCCATACACATACAGTAATACCACTGTTGTTTGCTGTCCCCTCTTAGTGGCAGTAAGCTGTTAGATGTTCATGATGCATTGTTGGCTGGGTTCAGGTTAAAGGTAATGTCTTCTCCTCAAAGACTTTTGAACAATGTTATTTCATTTTAGTGATCTGATTCAGAGCAAGTAGGAGGGGCCAGAAGGAGCTCCTGAGGATGAGGAACTTCTTAAGTGTGCTTCATTGTTAAAGACAGCATATTATGAATTACAGCCTCATTTTTGACAGCTATGTTATACATGGCCTCTCTTCTTTGCATTATTCAGTGGTGATCCTTGCTTTTTCCAGACTGTGACCCTATATTGTATGAGAAAAAAATTCAGGACTTTATTCATATCTGGTCTCAGAGAGAAAAAAGGAAAATCTTGTCCTTGTCCCAGACCTGTCTGTGATCATAATATCAGGATCACTACACCCAGACTATGAAGCCAGGATATAGCATGGATTGCTGCAAAAGTTATGTTTGGTGAAAACAGGAAATGTACATAATTTAGGGGCGGGGGGGAGAAGCAAGAATCAACAAAAAAACTTCTGCTAGCAAAACAAGCATATTGAGTTTTAGAAAATTAGATTAGATCCATCACATCACAAGAAAGAAGCACACCAGAAGATGATCTTTACATGAATCAAAGCTGATCAATGCTTCTGGTTACAAAGAGAAAATCAGCAGCATCATTAATCTGAAATGCTGCAGGGAAAGCAGTTTCTTAATTTTTTAAAACTATTCTTACATAACTTTTCAATCTCAGTTGAGTTTCAGAAGTCACCTAGAAACTAAAAAGGAAACACAGCTAGCAATTTTTGCAGTAGTTTTATTTTACATCATAGGAACATTGCTCTTTCTCTCCTGACTGAAAGTAGGCTATCTGACCAACAGAGATAAAGACATTATTTACTAAATTCAAGGGTAACCAAAGTGATTCATAGATAATGACCAAAGGGTTTCATTTCTGAATATAAACAGGTACCAACAAGGTAGTGTGGGGGGAGTTCATGTAAACTTTTTTACTTCTTAATGTAAGAAACCTGCAATGATATATTTTCAAGATATCAGGAGATGCATCTGTTTTCTCAGTCTGATTTAATCATTCCTACTTCCCTATAACATAGGAATACTGGAAGAATTAATTAGTTAATGTTTGTTCATTGCTTTTTTCCTAGGTGCCCTTATGTCCTGTAATACTCAGCAGAAACATTTCAACTCAAGTTTCATTGTTTCAAGAGGCTGTAATTTATTGTGATAAAATGGTGCAGCTATGCTGTTTTGACCAGGAGGTCAATCTGAACATGGAATAAACAGGATAGAGTTGTACATATTCTTTGAGGAGAGAGTGCTTTCCTCTCTCATCAACAGTATTTTCAACAGAGAAAGAGGAAGCAGAGAGAGCAAGACGGTTTCAGAGAAATGAGGGAGCAGCAGGGAAGGAACATGGCTGAGGTCCAGGTAAGATTGTTAGTAAGGAAGCAAGTCTTTGGCGATGACTGTTGGCTACGACACTTGTTCATAAACATTAAAAAAATAAAAATCTTTAGGGAAAAAAATATGTTACTAGAATCATCAACCATGTAGTAAACTGACAAAATTGGCCAGCTGCATTTACAAAGCAAACCCACCACTAACTGAGTGCATTTCTTATCTAAATTCCTGTTACACAAAGGAGAGAAAAAAGGACTTAGTATCGGAAATGAAAAGTGTTAAATTGCATGTGCTAGTATTGCCTGGCACCACCAATGATGTCCTTGATGCTTCCTGCCCACCAGCAACACCACCTCTCTCTCTTACCTGAAAGAGGTCAGTCTCTGCTCACTGTAGCAGCTACTTTAGGTCTAAACTGAATCTTTCTTTAAACAAACATCGTGGCAGTAAGCCAAGCTAACAGAGAATTTGTACAGACCATAAAAAACCCTCACCCAAGCCCAGAAATCAAACAAAAATTTTAGTGTTACCCCCTAACAGAGTAGAGCTGACTATCCCCCATTGCCAGAGTGCTGAGTATACTTTCCTTTGACACACTGTCATAACACCTCCCTTGCTGCTCTTTTGACCTTGCCATTGTCCTGCCTTTTCCCTCTTGAAAAACAAACAAAAAAAAGCCCGGAAACTTCATTTTGGACCAGGAACAGCAGCTGCAGCAATGCCAGTTCCTCTGCAGATTCCTGCCCCTTGGTTCTTAGCCAGCAGCCCACTGGGGTGTTTGTTGGAAGAGGAAGGTGTGGGAGGGAGGAGGTCAGTTCTAGAGCATTCATTCTCCTTGCCCAGGCTGCTTCTGTGAACCCAAGAGTGAACAGCCGTTTGCAGCAGTCTGCGTCATGCGAACAAACAGTGAGACACTTGTGGTAAGTGTACCCATAGCTTAGGCAGAAAATTTGAGCCCTTGGCACAGCTCAACAGCTAGGTTCTTTCTGTTCTCTTGTAGTTTTTCTGGAGTGACAGCTCTCCTCTTCAAAACAAATACAACCCTGGTGCCTTGGTATGAACCTGCTGCCCACAGAGTGGGCTTGAGTTTTTTTCTAGAATCTGTGGCATTTCCAAGTGCTTGAGATATCTGTACTGTAGTCTTCTCTTGCCTGCAACAAGGTTGATATTCATTCCTCAACTTGGCAGTAGATATGGAATTAACATGCCATTGGAGATGCATGGGACAATTCTTACCTTTCACTGTGAATAAAGACTGGGAGTGGGATAAAATGGGACATTACCATGCTGGATTTTGTCTCACAAATGACCTCTTTTTTTTCACATAGTGACACGATGTGGTCAGTGCAGTTGGTGAAAGGCAGCAGCATCCAGGACAGTGAGGTGAATCAACTAATTTGTGTAGTATAGACAAAAAGGTGTTGACAAAGCAATAACAAAGCAAAACAAGGCCTTGCTGCATCCTACAGATATCTGTGGAAAAGTTTGCTTGTACAAGGACACCCCACTCTTTAGGGTTTAAGTCAGATGTTCAAAGCACATAGTGATCTGGGGCGCTGTGGCTGGGCTGATCTTCAAGAGCAACCTAGCAAAGTCTTGGCTAACATTCTAGATCTTCCCAAGAAGCAGAGAATCGGAACCATTTTTGGTTTTATTTAGATGGTCTCCGTTCCTGCAGAGATTGTTTGTTATGATGCATGACTTTGCTGGGTATGGTACAGCTGTTATCTTGGAGATTTGCCAGTGACTTTGTTTTAATATCCTGACACACTGTTCTACTTCCAGTGGGGGTAGATGACTGATACCTGTATTGAAGTATATCCTCTGTTTATTTTTCTGGCTCTTTTTCACTAATTCAGGGTTACCAGGCTTTGATTTAAGAAGCATAGGAGGTGTTGGCACAATGGTCCTAAAACTTTTCTATAAAACGTGTGGGTATTTTAACTATCTTAAATGTGAAATTACCAGCTTTCCTATATTTGTGTTTATTATTATTATTGGGTTTGTTTATTTATTTTTATTTGTATTTATCTGACGGGTCAGGATAATCTTCACGTTCCAGATTATGAAAGTTCAGCAGGGTTCCAGGATCTGAATAGAAAATGAGATGCCATCTGCTGTTTTAAAGGATTTTTTCTTTCAATCTCTGCAGTCTCTCTAGCTTAGTGGTTCCTAGAGAAGCAAAGCCAAAGAAGGGCAACACTCCTACCATTAGCACTAGTTCATGAAAATACATTTTAATGATTTTAAGTGTTCTTTTCCAATATTAGAATGCTTTAGCTCATTTCATATTAAACCTTGACCTCATTAGGAGTCACGGAAAGCTGCTTCTAACAGTTCTTTCAAAGAATTGAATTTGTAGCATCCATCTGTTTCCCAGGGTACCAACTTCTATAAAGTGAATTATATAACAGGTTAAGACAAACTTCTACCTTGAATGACTTAGAGTGTTTTTTCTCAAGCTTTTTAGTCCCTTTTTTTCTTCAGTCAATTAATAATTCTTTAGCTCTACAAGCTCTACCATAACACTGGAGACATATATAAATGTGCTTTGTGCTTTTCCTTGCTGTCCCGTAGCAACTCACTCATTAAGTCTACAGACCTGTGCACAATTCTCCACCTTTGGTTTACTTGTATTCTGTTGTCTCTGAGAATAGGTCAATACATAGCTGATTTTATTCATCCCAGTCCAACACTTGAGCCTGTTTAGTTTGTAACTTGGAGATTTTATTTTTTTTTTAACAGCCGAGGGGAAAGAAATATGCCTATGACAAGATAGTTTTTCTTCTGTGTATTA